>NC_089838.1:136942844-137251931 GCF_035609145.1 Eleutherodactylus coqui | reverse complement strand
TTAGCAACACTTTTGTTACAAATGCTGGTGGAATAAAATGGTCAGATAATGTTCCTATGGGGAAATGAGCCAAGCTCTCGAACAATGGAAAGTTAATTTGTAACCAAACCAAAACTACTACTCATCAAGAAGTAATTCGAGTTTCAAACATGGATGTTTGGCAGCCAAGTCATGTCCCCTTTATTCTGTTGCCTTTCCTAGCCCTTACCCTGTCATCCTTGCCAAGGACATCACTTTAATTATTAAGTGGAAGCATTCTTGCATATCAGTATACTTCCATGTGCAGAACTGCACCTTACAAACTTGAAATATAAGCCCTCCCTAAAAAATAAGTCCTAGCAGATTCTTCACGCTGGGCTGTGGCACTGCTGCAGGCTTACGTGTACTCCTGAATGCCAACACAGCATTTCTTCCTGGTAGCAGAGCTTGAATACCCCGCCTCCAGCAAGCTCATATTGATTCCTCGAGCACCGCATCAGCCAATCAGAGCCTGTGCTCAAATAACAATCACAGCCATTCAATGATGTCATTCAATGAATGACTGTGATTGGTTAATCGAGTGCCAGCTCTGATTGGTTCATCGAGCGCCGCGTCAGCCAATCAGAGCAATTGCTTGCTGGACGTGGGGTATTCAAGACCCGCTACCAGGAAAAAATACTCTGTGGGTGTTCAGGAGTACACGGAAGCCTGCAGTAGTGCTGAAGACCAGAGCAAAAGACCAGAACGGCGGCTGCTAGGTGAGTATTATAAGACATACACCCCGCCCCCCGAAAATAAGACACAGTCTCTTTTGGGGCAAAAATTAATTAAAAAACAGTGTCTTATTTTGGGGGAAAATAGTAACAAATTTAGTACCATTCCAGTGCAGTTCAAGAAATGAGGCTATTACTGCAGTGTCATCACAATAAGAACTGCGGTAGTTCCAATTGTAACTGGGCCTTTATTCCTGTGCCACTAGAATGCATGGGCCGAGCAGGACTAAAATGATATGATGGTGCAGGAATACCATACACAAAAAGTTTGCCATCACCATGTGACACTGTGTGACATTGGCTGCTTTCCCAGAAACTATAAAATAATCCTTGGAACACTGCGCATCATTCTGGATATTAGAGATTTCTATTCAGATACGCTTTCCCTAAAGTACGGAACCTGTGGTAGCTATTAAAGGAGATGTCCCGCGCCGAAACGGGTTTTTTTTTTTTTAAACCCCCCCCCCCGTTCGGCGCGAGACAACCCCGATGCAGGGGTTAAAAAAACCACCCGCACAGCGCTTACCTGAATCCCGGCGGTCCGGCGTCTTCATACTCACCTGCTGAAGATGGCCGCCGGGATCCTCTGTCTTCATGGACCGCAGGGCTTCTGTGCGGTCCATTGCCGATTCCAGCCTCCTGATTGGCTGGAATCGGCACGTGACGGGGCGGAGCTACACGGAGCCCCATAGAGAAGAGGAGAAGACCCGGACTGCGCAAGCGCGGCTAATTTGGCCATCGGAGGGCGAAAATTAGTCGGCACCATGGAGACGAGGACGCCAGCAACGGAGCAGGTAAGTATAAAACTTTTTATAACTTCTGTATGGCTCATAATTAATGCACAATGTACATTACAAAGTGCATTATTATGGCCATACAGAAGTGTATAGACCCACTTGCTGCCTCGGGACATCTCCTTTAAGGATGAGCGAGTATACTCGCTAAGGCACTACTCGCTCGAGTAATGTGCTTTAGACGAGTATCTGCCTGCTCGTCCCTGAAGATTCGGGTGCCGCCGCGGGGCGGGGAGAGCGGGGAGGATCGGAGGGGAGAGCGGGGAGGAACGGAGGGGAGATCTCTCTCTCCCCCCGCCGCGACTCACCTGTCAGCCGCGGCGGTCCCCGAATCTTTATGGACGAGCAAGGAGATACTCGTCTAAGGCACATTACTCGAACGAGTAGTGCCTTAGCGAGTATACTCGCTCATCCTTAGTAGCTATATATGCTCCATTAAGTAAATGTATCTTTCCACAAAGATCATATGTCACCAAATAGATTATCTGAAATCAATCAGCTCATAACTAGACATATGGGCGGTAAGAGGAAGATATGAGCCAAGACAAACATATCACTTTTCTACTTCTATAAATGTGAGCTTCTTAAATAACGGTCAAAGTAAGTAAATATCAAGGCAGGAAAAGACATTTATGAATTAATATAATTTGCACATGTACTTAGTATTAAATAAACATATGCATGAACACATTTCAAACAATTACCTAAAATTGTGGGTCAAGGCTACTTTATTAAAGGCATTTGTCCTTGGTGGATTTTACAAGCTATCAGATGGATCTAACGTCATTGCCAGATGTAAAGATATGGAACAATTTAGAGGCAGGAAATCTGGTCTGCACATATATATTACCCATATCTTGTAATCAGAAATTAGGAGCCATATTTAAAACATTTCGATACTGGCTTTCAGGGTACATTTACGCTGGGCGTATGCAATTTTCGGTCCGTGAATACACAGTGTATTCACTGATAGAAACACTGAATATTCCTTGCGTATGTGGCCATGATTGCGTTTTGTTTTTACATGTAATCACATCGTATTTAAGCGTGCAAAAAAAACGCAAGCAAGGCCTATTGATTATGCGCAATTATGCAGTAAATACACATGTTTCATGTGTATTCATTGTCCATTTGCGCATTCCCATTGACTTCAATGGGTCGTTTTGGTCGTCCCTAATACAAACCAATATAGAAAATGCAGCTTTTTCCATATAACCAAGACTCACGAGAACAATACGCACAGGAAACCAATGGGTTCTATTCACTCCTTGTTACGTGCGTAGTACGGGGTGTATTTACGCCCATGTGCATGAGGTCTTAGAGTGTCAATTTCAGTACATGTAGAACATTCAATTACTACGCTTTACATTTCCCATTAATATCACCGATCAGTCTAATTGGATAATGCCAGTATGACACATGTGATATACAGTTATGTTTAAAAGTTTGTGAATCCTTCAGAATTTCCATAGTTCAACTTAGTTTGGCCTAAAATTACATCAGATTTTCACACAAGTCCTAAAAGTAGATAAAGAGAAGCAAATCAAACAAATCAAAAATATTAGACTTGGTCGTGTACTGGTGTTTATGGAGGAAACTGAGACAATATCACATGTCTGTGAGTGGCAAACGTTTGTGAACTTTTGATTTCAGTATCTGGTGTGGCCCCCTTTGTGCAGCAATAACTGTATCTAAACATTTTTGGGAATAGTTGATTAGTCCTGCACATTGGTTTGGAGGAATTTTAGCCCATTCCAAAACGTTAACTTTATCCTTCTTTAATCATTCTTTTGTAGAATCATTTGTGCTTTCGGTCGTTAATGTGGGTCATGCAGCAAGACATCTTGAGAATCAGCTCACAGACAGATGTTCTAACATTAGAATTTGCTGGTATAATTCAGAAATAATTGTTCCATCAATGATGGTAAGCCCTCCTGGCCCAGATACAGCAAAACAGGGCCAAACCATCATACTACCACCATCAAATTTCAGTTGGTATGAGGATTTTTGTGCTGGAATGCAGTGTTTCTTTGTCCAAATAGAATGCTTCTCATTTAAGCCAAAAAGTTCTATTTTGGTGTTATCTGTCCACAAAACATTTCTTTTTGGAGAGCAGAAGCTTTCTTCTTGCAATTCTGCAATGCGCACTGTTGTTGTTCAGTGTCCTCCTGAACTAATTAGGTAATGTGAAAAAGGCCATTAGTTACTGAGAGGTTACCTCGGGTTAGTTTTTTACCTTGCAGACTACTATATGTTCTTGCTCTTGGTGTGATATTTGTTGGTCGATCACTGCTGAGGAGAGCAAAAATGGTCTTGAACTTCTTCCATTTGTACAAAATCTGTCTGACTGTAGATTGTTGGAGGTCAAACTCTTTAGAGATGGTTTTGTAACCTTTACTGGCCTGATGAACATCAGCAACTCTTCATCTGAGGTCCTCAGAAATCTACTTTGTTCACACCATAATATACTTCCACAAATGTGCTGTGAAGATATATATCAGACTTTGATATATCTCTGTTCTTTAAATAAAACAGGTTACTCACTCACACCTGATTGTCACTGCATTGATTGAAAACACCTGACTCTAATTTCACCTTCAAACTAAAGGTTCACATACTTTTTCTATACACAGACATCTGATATTGGATCATTTTCCTCAATAAATAAATAACCAGGTCTAGTAGTTTGACTCATTTGTTTGATTTGGCTCTCTTTATCTACTTGTAGGACTTGTGTGAAAATCTGATGTGGTTTTAGGTCAAATAAGTAGAAATAAGTATAATTGTGAAGGGTTCACAAAGCTTCAAGCATCACTGTATCATATCTATTATAGGAGCAAATCTAGCTAATAAACATGGTAAAAAGAGTTCACTTATTAAAAACAATTATGAGAAATGCAAAATATCAATCAACTGTCAACAACAGAACCAAGTGATATGAATTATAATTTACAGCACAATGCTCATAACAGAAATACCAACCGATGACAAGAGTAGCCTAGCATTATGCCACTATGATAAACACCCATATGAGATTATATTCTGTAAGCAGGATCAGCATTGGGCTAGACGCTTTTATAATAGGTTTCCTTTGGTGGCACTGTGATCATCACTTACTATGACCAGTTAGATAATAATAGTTACAATCATCTGCCTATATGGCGCCAACATACTCCGCAGCACTTTACAAATCAGAGGGTTAAAGCACAAACAAAATCAGACATTATATATAGTGTCAAACTAATAAAAAATCTGAGAAGTAAGGGCCCTGCTCGGACAAGTTTACAAGCTATAAGGAAACAAGAGGTGAAAGTGCTTGCTCTGTACAATGGTCCAGCCATCTTTTATTTACCGGTAACTAGGGTAATATACAGCTGCAGGTGCCAGTCACCATCTGGTAATTGTGTATTTACAGATACTGTGCTTCCCAGAAAACAAGACCTACCCTGCTTTTTGGGGTTTTCGGGGAAGAAGAGGGGGTTGAAATATAAGTCCTACACCGAAAATAAGCCCTAGCTGAATTACATTAAAAAAAAAAAAACATTGCCTAGCAGTCGTGGCCTGTCTTCTCCCACTAGTCCGTGGAGCTCGGGCGCCCTTGCTTGCTGACAAAAGATCGCTTCCTGGTTCCGGGATTCATAAATCCCGCCTTCAGGAAGCGATGGCGCTGATTGGTTCTCGAGTGCGCCAGACAATTAATGCAGCGCTCGAGAACCAATCACAACCTTCGCGTTGTGGTGGTGGGATTTATGAATTGGCTGAGCAGCGTTTCTCTCTGCATCTTCGTCGGCAATGCCGATGTCTGCTGCAGAGTGAGGAGAAGCCGCCACCAGAGATACAGAGACTCTGCTAAGATGAACGCAGCTCAGCCAATTCACAAAATCGCCTTTACAACGCGATTGCTTTTGATTGGTTCTTAGAGCGCTGCTCAGCCAATCAATACAGCACTCAATGAACCAATCTCAGCCATCGCATTGTTTCATCGAGCACTGCATTGATTGGCTGGCAGCACTCAAGAACCAATCAGAGCCATTGCTTCTTGGAGGTGGGATTTATGAATCCTCGAACCAGGAATCGATCTTTTGTCGGTGGCAGATGACTGCAAACAAGCGCGTAAGAGCTACAGAGACCAGAGGGAGGGCATGGACCGTGGCTGCTATGTAAGTATTATAAAACAATCACCAAAAAAAGGCCCAGTGCCTCTTCTGGGGAAAAAATAATATAAGACAGGGTCTTATTTTTGGTGAAACACAGTATGAAGTATATGAGGGTGTAAGAGATATGGGGGATGAAGGGTGTCCTATTCCTTCCCTAGTGAAATCAAATTATACCCACACTAAAAAAAAGACAGAATCTCTAAACAATTTTTAACGTTACAAAAAGGAAAAACGTTTCCTATGTTCTAGGACCACTTTGTGTAAAGTTCAAATTGGATGTACGCTTGTATGTGAAGTATCAGAGATCACAGTCACACACCCTATTTTGACAAAAACTGGACATACTATAATATCCACATTTTCTTAAAACAGTTCCCATTTTATGCTATATTTATGTAAAAATTCTGTTCTTGTCATTTCACCTACTTCAATAGAAAACAGCAGCAGCAGCATAGAAAACATTGCACAGCATAACTGAGCAGTGCAGGTGTGAATCCGGCACTGGGATGAGATAAAATACCTACTAAGGTCTTCAGCAACAGCATCTCCATGTGTCTTTCTGCTGGTGTCTCACTTTGCACCTGCAGCACCCCACAGTGAGCTGATAAACTGTCTTATCTCTCCAAACATATTTTGCAGTAAAGTGAATGAACAATGTAGGAGACAGGGAAGAGGAGACGTGGATCACAACTTTGGAATAAGACTTTTTTCTGTAGTAAAATATATTAGTTTCTTATAATTGCATGCACTAGTAATTTATGAAAAGTTTGTTACAGTTTCTATCCTTTATGCAGTGTTTTTCTCTAGTGAATGAACAATGTAGGAGACAGGGAAGAGGAGACGTGGATCACAACTTTGGAATAAGACTTTTTTCTGTAGTAAAATATATTAGTTTCTTATAATTGCATGCACTAGTAATTTATGAAAAGTTTGTTACAGTTTCTATCCTTTATGCAGTGTTTTTCTCTAGTGAATGAACAATGTAGGAGACAGGGAAGAGGAGCCGTGGATCACAACTTTGGAATAAGACTTTTTTCTGTAGTAAAATATATTAGTTTCTTATAATCGCATGCACTAGTAATTTATGAAAAGTGTGTTACAGTTTCTATCCTTTATGCAGTGTTTTTCTCTAGTGTTTTAACAGGCATATTAAAAAATGCCAGTCATTTATAGCATTTTACAGTGGGGTTTGTTTTACATTTCATTTTGAGGTACTTTTGAGAAACATATAGTGAAAAAAACTGTAAATTTAGATTTTGCCAGAATTCTAGAGTTGTACATTTTGGTGCATGTTGTATTTGCACAAAAAATTGCATTTTTCCCCCCATTTTTAGACCATGGTCATTACTTTTAGAACATTAGATGTGGCTTAGAGGCCTCCTGTAATCATATATGTATGTTACGCTCAAGCTCGGCAGTATGGAGCAATTCCAGCAACCTCATTGGTTCTGATTCACTATTCCAGCAACCTAATTGGTTCCTTAGGTTCCCTGATTCAACGTGATTAGTTGTTTGGGTTCCCTGATTCAACCTTATGGGTGTTAGTGCCGAGCTTGAGTGTGATATACATATATGCCTCCTGCAACCCAAGACATACTATAAATGTATGCCAGTAATTGTGTGCGCCTCTTTATAAATTTGGTGTATATATTGTAGCTTGAAACATTGTTGCTAAAGACTGGTAGATCACCAGTCCTTAATTAAATTACCCCAAAGCATAGATGCAATGAAAATTGTTTAGGCCCCTCCCCATTGCAAATTAGGTTTATTTGCAAAATTTTCAAACTTTCAGCTGTTTGCAAAATAAAATGTATACAGCTCAAGAGATTCCTCCAAATTCACCACAAAATGCCACGTCTAATGAATTATTCAACACCTGCATGACAAGCGTCTAATATTTAGTAGAGCCCCTTCTGCTGTAATGAACTGCTGCAAACGTGATGCATAGCCAAATTTTGGTAGAGTTCCTGAAAAAGCTTAGCCTATTCCTCACGGCAATGGTCTTCAGTTCACTAATGTTCTTGGGTTTGTTTGCTGCAACCGTATTGTTCAAATGAAACCAAAGATTTTCTATGGCTTTTTCTAAAGCCAAACACTGGTGGACAGTCATCCCAAGCATCTCAAAATTCTGTTGAAAGGTCCAATCACGCCTAAGACTTAAATCCCTCACAGAAGGTGTGACGTTTTCTGCTAGAATTTTGTGATACTTGATTGAATCCTTATTAACTTTCACATGCTACAGGTCTCCAGTGCCAGAGAAAGCAAAGCAGTCCAAGCCACCGCCATGCTACACTGTAGGCAGGGTGTTCTTTGCAGCATTTGCTTCATTCTTTCTCCTCCAGACATACCACTAATCCATAGGTCAGAAAAAATGTCAGCTTTGTTTCATCGCTCCACAGAACAGAATTCCAAAATTTCTGTGGCTTATTTATATGCCAACTTTACTTGTACTTTTGGGTAAGTAGAGGTGTAGGTCTTGGAATTTGCTTATGAGGACCTTCAGAGTTTAATATGCGCCTTACAGAGCAAATGGAAACCTTAGTACCTGCTGCCACCACATCTTCATACAGGCCCCTTGCAGCCACTCAAGGGTATCTGGAGACCTGTCTTTTCAAGAATCTGATGACAGCTTCTTCTTACTTTACCACGTCCAGGTAGTGTAGCTGGTGTTCCTTACAAACTATGCTTCTAACTGTATCTCTAGGAACATTTTGTGCCTTTGCTATTTTATTGTATCCTTTTCTGTGTTTGTGCAAGGCAAAGATCTCTTCTCTAAACTTTTTAGACCACTCTCCTGACTTAGGCTGAAACTGAACGACGAGTGAGAACCTCATGATTCTCCTTCATTTCTCAGTCGTTTGAACGATAATTGAATGATTATAATCATTCAATTTAAACATGGGCAGTTTCACTAGTTTCAATGACTTTCTGAATGATAATTGTTTTATGTAAGGCCGCCTGTCCACAGCCGTGACGGAATATCGCTAGCAATATTCCGCCACAATGGAGGAGGGGGGAACACTAAAAGTCTCCGCAATGAGCCTATATTAATGATAGGCTCACCGCGGAGAATCGCAGCAAATCGAATCATGCGATTTTAATCACGTGAGCGGAAAAATCGCTATGATAGTGTACGATAGGCTGCACTTTCCATAGTTATCCTATGGAAAGCGTGTCATACGAGCTCTGTGTGCGATTTATCACCGCAGATCTTGCTATGACACCTCGCCCGTGGACAGTCAGCCTAAAACAGGGCATTAGCCATATTTCTGCCATGCAATCAAATGTTACATCAACCAAGCCCTAGCAAGTCTCTGTATGTGATGTGCTTTACCTCAAGCACATCTGATGCAACTAATGAAGCACTTGATCAGCTAGCTGCACCAGGTGTGCTTGAGACAACATCTGTTTTGCAAATATTGCTCTTATTGGATTCTGTTTAGGGGGTTAAATAATTCTGAGACTACAGTAGTCATTGCAAGTGGTATTTTGTGTTGAATTTGGAGAAACCAGATTGTTATATTAGTTTTACTGAGCTATTTAAACTGCTTTTGTTTGATTGTTTTTTGTAAACAGCAACATATGTTATTTCTTATCGGAACATGAAAGACAAATGTATGTTTTATATTGAAAATGAGTGAATAAAATACTTTTTGAACGAAAAGATTATAAATTTTGCAAATAGACCTAATTTGCAATGGGGAGAGGGGGGTGTTGAAGAATTTTGAGTATAAGGATTCATGTCCACGCGCGGGTCAGATTACGCATCGGGAGCCCGCAGCGGAATCCGACCCTGGCCGAGGACCCTGCTTACCTGTCCGGGTATTCTTTTTTTTCTACTGCGGATGCGCAGTAGAGGTTTTTTTTTGTTTGTTTTTTCCAGACTCCTGCTTTCTTGCGGAATCTGCGGCCCGTCCACAATATCAATTGCGAATGTACCACGGATTAGACTGCTTTTATTTCAATGGAAGTCAGAGGAAGAGGAGAAGAAAAAAAAATTTGCGGCATGCTCCATTTTCTGCGGTTTTCACACACGGACGGCTTCCATTGAAGTCAATGGAAGCCGTCCGCTCCTCGGCACAGACGCAGCTGACACTGTGTCCCTGCCACAGATCCGCGGGAAAGCAGGACATTTAAAAAAAGAAAGCACGGTGCACGCGCACGGCACGCCGCTGGCGTCCTGAGTGCATTCGCTGTGCAGAAGAAAGACGATCCGGCCATGTTGGAGGAGACCCGCGCCGTGTCCGAACAGGTGAGTAAATGTATTTTTTGGGATCATGTCTGCGGGCACGGGTGGAATCCGCTGCGGGATTCTGCACTGGGAAACCGCGCGGGCCCATAGACATGAGGCCTTAGGGTGGTTTTCCACAGTGTTTTCCAGAAAAATAATGTATTTTTGTGTGATATTTCTTGAGTTTATTGGCAAAAAAATATCTGCATCCAGATATTACAGAATACCATTAATTAAATATTATAAGCACTCCAAACAATTTGGCTTTTTTGGCATTTGGGGGGATTTTTTGTGCGTATTTTTTTTTTTTTTTCAAAATTAAGCATACTCTGGGTATAGTGTTTTTTTCTGCCATTTTTCTCATAGGCTTTGCTATAGCGGCAATAAAAAAATGTATATTATAAAATGTGACAAAATTGAAAAAATATCAAACACAATTTCAAATACCTGAAATTCATGTTTTCTTTTAAGGGCTTAGTCACATGGGCGCATCCGAACGCCGATGCGCCCATCTTCCTGCACGAAGAAGACGGCCGCACCTGCAGTGCGGACATCTCTCTGCAGCGCTGGAAGAAAGAACACATGACCGGCAATGGAGCCGGTCATGTGTTCTTTCTGCCGGCGGTGCGGAGAGTCGTCCGTACCTGCAGGGGCGGCCGTCTTGCTCATGCCCGGATGCGCCTGTGTGACTAAGCCCTAAAAGCCAAAAAAAAAAAATCACTAAAAAAAACGCACCAAAAATACAAAAAAGAACAGAAACAAAAACTGGACTAAAATCTGCAATTTAGGTTACAAAGACAATTAGGCCATATTTACATGGCTAATAATGAGTCATGCCTGACCTTCTTGGGGGTGACTCGCATTGCACAACACACAGATAGCCCGTGCATGTCAGATGTATGGGACACTACACATGTGCATGTACCATTATGCAAGACTCACGTGAAAATAAGACATACCACAACTTTTTCTTCTCATTGCGAGAAAAAAAACAAAACACCCATGTAAATAGATCCATTGTGGACAATAGGTTCTATTTTCATGTGAGTTTTGTGCATATATCAGCTGTATAAATATGGCCTTACAATTTTTCTTAAAATTGAGGTTAATGGGTGGAAATGGCATTATAAATTCTAAACGTGGACCATACTGAAAACAGTAAGAAAAAAAAGCCTTTCCAAACAAAAATGCATTGTGTATGGAGAAGTTCATATCTTCATACAGTAAACATCTGGCTTCTGCAAAATAGAAGAAATGTGATGAAAAGCACTGGGTCGGGTTATTTACTGAGTGTGAACATCACCTTGTGCAAATAACATTTTCATATCAATTAGAGGTATTCTTTATTGTATTCCTAGAATTCTTTATCTGCTGTCTTTGCTTTGTCAAATAGTAAGTCATTACCTTTAATTGACAATGTTAGGGCCTGTTCACATCAGCATCAGAGGTTCCATTCACAACCTCTGTCACTGATCTCTGCTAGAAAACTGGGCAAACTAGTGCAGCAAACTGCGCTATTTTGCCATGTACATCTGGCAAAATGCTGGACTCCTGGCAAGAAATAAAACAGACCCCATTAAAGTCAATGGGGTTCTATTTGTTTCTGATCTGTTCTGCCATGGGGTGTCGTTTGCCTGCTCCCCAAACGGAGTAGGAAAACGGAAGTCCAAAATGCTGATGTAAACAAGCCCTTACATAACCAAAAGCTGAACAAAAAGTTCCTCAACAAAAAACTACTTACAGGTGGTGTGTATCATAAGCCAGCCGTTCTGCCAGCACTGTACTGACCAGAACCTCTTCTCCCACATTTCCCATGCTGTTTTGCATAGCTCTGCTCCAATCAGCTGCAAGGCAACATCTGAATGCCAACCCCTGTGATGCTTAGAGTAACTAGCCGTATCCCCATGTCCTTGCTGCTAGAGAAGCCAAATGCCTAACGACAGGCAATGGATTGCAAAGGTGCCGGTGGTAGCCACTTCAAACTTGTATTGTAGTTGTAAAATAAAAACATTTTAATACAAGTATATTATAAGACTGATGATAGTTAGTGCCCATATAAGATGCCTGCAAATTATTCCTACGATGGGACATATTAAAACTAGCTCTGACACGTGTGCTAAATATGTCATGCAAACTTACTGCACAGCAGTAGATGAACAGCCTCTGTCTGGAAATAAAGGTAACTTTACATGGGGTGATTATCACCTGAATTTTCGCTGGAAACAGTGAATTCGGGTGATAATCGTGCCCAAAGGGGCACTGCGCAACAAAAAAAAAAGAACGCTCACCTATCGGAGTCACTTGCTTTTTAGCAAAACTAGAAATCAAGAAACTGTTGGACTGTGTAAACAGGAGCCACTCAATTATTGAGCAACTCCTGTTTATTATGAATGGAGGTGGACAGCCAGTAGGATCCTGGCCCACTCCGCCTCCATTTACTTGAAAAACTATCGCTCCTGTATAAAGCACAGGAGATATAGTCGAGTGGTGGATTGTGGGATGACTGTTGGGCGCTTAAGTAATTACCCTTAGTAATTACATTAATCTTGTTATTTGTATAGCTCCAACTTATTCCACTGCGCTTTCAGGTAATTTATTTCTTACCCCCCACCAAGCTGGGTACTTATTTTACCGACCTCGGAAGGATGGAAGGCTGAGTCAACCTTGAGCCGGCAAACTGAACCATGCGGGGATTGAACTTGCAACCTTCAGCTCACGAGCGAGAGCTTAGGACTGCATTTCTGCTACCTTAACATTCTGCGTGTACAATAAATAAAATGCTTCAGGACACTGAATCACCCGATGCGGAAGTGAAATGAGCTTTGTAAAATTGCTTGCATTTAAAAACTGCAATACAAATTTGATGAAAAAAAAATAGAATCTAACTAAAGAGTCCCAATCAGGGTAGAAGAACAAAACATTTTTCTAAACTTGCATCAGTCCAACTAATGCGAATAGCCTGATGATATTTTTAAACTGATATTTTCAGTTATGCTTTAGCCATATAGTCATATTTATCAATTCCTGCCCATGGTGGGCTGATACTCATGCAGATACACATATCTTTGCAAACATGTGGAGAACATACAATCAAGTTTTCACGGCCAGAATTCAATCCATGATCCCATTGATGGTATGCAGAAGTGCAAACCACAAAGTTACTACAGGAGAGTCAGTAAAAATGTCCTGCTCATATGGAGTAATGAAACAACACAGTCATATATATATCATACTAGATGTAATATACTGTACTTTAACTCGTCTTTCTTCCTTTACGATGAATAATCGAGACGTTGCCATATGTTCTGCAGCGTTACAGATGAGGTATAGAATATACAGAAGAAAGAATGCCACAGGTGGCTCCTCTTGGAATTGTTGGTACTATTGCTTCACTAGAAATCCCAAGAATACCAGAATATATGATGCAGGGCTACTAATTCAACACATACATCATGTTTTCTTAATAGAAAGGAAGATACAGTATTTAGCATTAGAACAGAAACAAGTCATTGAATACATTTATTACCCTTAAATGAAAGTTGGTCATTTTTCTTAATAATTAAAGTAGCCCCATTATTGGTTTTAGCCCATTTTCAAGCAGTTGCACCTACGTGCTTTATCTACTATAAGACTTTTGGAAGGAGTCTGAATTCCTTCCATTTGGCATATATTTAATGTTTTCTAGACTTTGATAGCAACAGCATATCCAAAGACGTCTTGTAAAACTGTCTGCCTTTGCTGAGGATTGCTCAGGTTACCTTTTGTAAAATCCATTATAAAGAAAAAAAAGAAGAAAAAAAAAACTTCCTTTGAACATGAAAGACTATTTGCATCAAAGAGCTAGTAGGGCTCAGCAGACCTATGATCTGTTTGCAAAGCAAACACCACCTAACTGGTTAATCTTCAGGAAACTTTTTTTTTTTTCTTTCAGTTGAGCCAAGACTCCAGCAGAGGGAGCAGGCAAACAATTAAGAACAAGAAAGAAAGGATCATAGGGTAAATAAAGCAGAGCACGGGATAAACAAAATACTGAACTTTGCCGTCAAAATATCAAAGGTTCTGCATGCAGTTATTTCCATCATTTTTGGTAAAAATGTTCTGTGAAAAGCTTCCTGGAATAACACTTGGAGTTTGTTTACTACTCAAGTCAAGAGGCATATTAGAAGATAAACACAACTGCTTGTTGAAACGACGCCCCTGTTCCATATACAAGCGTGTCTTATAGCTTTCCTAGCAAATACTGTGTCACCATTAGCCACGTCTTGGACCACCTGATGACTATACAAGAGCCACACTGGCACTAATGGACAATGTGTCAATAGTTATTGCATGGCTAGGTTTGACTTCTTTCCAGTACATCTGTCCTATGTTCTCCCTAAGAGTGGTCGACTACATCTGTAATGTGACACCACTAGGTTAGGACTCTGTAAGCATCAACTACCTCCAATTATACAAGAATCCGAGACAATGGCAGGTTTTACCTGTCACTACAGCAACACTGAAGCAGTGTTAGCATTGGGGAGATAAGTCAATTCTGAAAGCTCCTCAATAATGTATTTCTTTTTATTACAAAGATCTGAGAATTTCATTTATCCTCAACCTTCTCGTGGGGATTAAGGGTGAACAATGGATAAATGCAAAGACTCTGCATTTCAAGTTGAACAAAACTTGCTAAACAGAGTAAAAATTCTATATCTTGTTTCTCCAGTATGGAATATCAAAGTTCTTATGTAGCTAAGTAAAGTTCATACTTTCTGTGGTTGCTTCCTATATTGAAGGTCCATCCCCTCTATAAATGACCCCTATTCAGGTCAGTGGGGCTGGACACACAGTCAGCAAAGACAGCAGTCAACTCCTGAGGAGAAAGGGGGCAGTAAAAATCCTGGATCCAAGAGGAGGGTATCTGCAGAAACAGAGTACCAAGCTTTTAAAGTGGATATGGGAAATACATAGGAAGATAAAACAGGCTACTTTGACTGTTCTTCCTCATTATCGGACATTGTTTGGTTATAGGTTTTTAATGCAAATGCTAAGAGAACCAACATCAATGTAAATAAGTAATGACCTCAGTCACTGCCTATTCATCTTTGCATCTTAAGTCTAAACTAGTAAGTTGTGATGGAGCATCAAGACACGGCCATTTGATGAAACTTGTAGTTCTTAATTGTCACAAAGTGTAGGACACCTGTCTCATATTTTATATGGTACTAATATACGAGTTTAACTGTTTGACTGTTCTTGACTTTTTTCCCCATTAAAACCTTTTTTCATTTTATTGGATGTTATGCTTCAGACATTTGGCCTACATTTTGATTTTTTCCAATATACGTCCTGCATAGTGGTAGTCAGGTTACTCCATCTTGCCTTCTATTTGCTCTAAAATGTTTTGCATGACTTATCTGCCATCACAAATGATTCCAAACTAAAATCAAAGTTTTTATATTTTAGAGATCTAAACATATGAACACATTGCATACCATTTTAATTAATCCTTCAATAGGATGAATGTACAGGGTGGAGCGCGGTAATTTGCTAATTTGGGAGTGAAATAAAAAAATAATGAACTTGTAAAAACTTTATTTTATATTTTATTTACATTGAACAGTAGTGGAATTTACAAATTATTTGGTTTTAAATATTGTATCTGGCAAATGTTGACCTTCGCTATCCACACACTGCTGCATACGTTTTCTGAAGTTCTCATGCACTCTTTCAAGCATGTCGACTGGTATTCTGGCAATCTCAGCGTCAATATTGTTCCTTAGGTCTTCCAGGGTGTCGGGACGGTTGCAATACACCTTAGACTTCAGGTAACCCCAAAGGAAAAAAATCGCATGGGGCTAAGTCTGGTGAGCGTGCTGGCCAGTTAAGATCACCCCTCAGAGAGATAAGCCGTTCAGGAAACGTTTGCCTCAAAAAATTCATGGTAACTCTCGCTGTGTGTGCAGTGGCACCATCTTGTTGAAACCATGTATCCTCTAATTGCATTGCCTCGAGTGCTGGCTGGAAAAAATCCTGCAGCATAGTTAAGTAACGTTCGGAATTCACAGTTGCCGGAAAAAAGTAAGGGCCAATGATGCCTACTGGTGATAAGGCGCACCACACAGTGACGCGGTCCGAATGCAGAGGTCTCTGGTGAACTTCTCTGGGGTTTGTATCGCTCCAGTACCGCATGTTTTGTTTGTTTACACACCCACTGAGGTGAAAATGTGCCTCAGCAGAAAAGAACACAATTGCGTCACGAGGTATGGTTGCAAGCATGTCTTCACAAGATGTTCGTCGTGTAACATAATCCCGTGCTGACAATTGTTGGACCACGCACATTTTATACGGGTGAAAATTCAGTTCACTATGAAGAATCCGGTGGAGAGAACGTCTTGAAATTCCACTACTGTTCAATGTAAATAAAATATAAAATAACGTTTTTACAAGTTCATTATTTTTTTATGTCACTCCCAAATTAGCAAATTACCGCGCTCCACCCTGTATTTACGCGCTGATGTAGCTTAGATAAGTGTTATATATGGCCTGCAATTTAACTTATAAAATATAAACTAATTAAAGGCTATAGACACCTTTTCACATTTTTTTTATTAGCCACTTGCTTTTTAAAAAGCAAAATTAAGCAACTTTCTTTACAGTCTTCATTAAAAAATTTCCTATCATGTTCCTGCTGTAGAGTCTGTGTAACACCTTCACCTAATTGGTTGACCTGTTGCTTCTGATATTCTATCACTCCCATCAGTGTTAGGGAGGGGAAAGAGGTTGGATGTGGCCAAACAGAGTGTGGAGAAGGGGCAAAGCATCCACGTTTCAGGAAAGGCAGATCACACAGGCTGTAAATCAGGGGAGGGGTGAATTATACAGGGTGTATATGAGTAGAGAGAGAAAGCACAGCATCCAAGGCAAACAGTGAATGTGTAGGGGGTGGGAGAAGGGGGGAAATCACACACTCCTCAGAATTAGTGTCTGGCAGCGCAAAAGAGATTTCATGTGCTGCAGTAGCAAGTAGTTTAGGAATGAAGCTGTGCTTGCGCTAACTAGTGAATAGCTAGAACTAGTGAAGACAACAGCCTCTTGGAGTCCAAGAACTCACATCCAACATGCATTAATTGGAGGAACATGCATAAATGAGAAAAGTCTGTAACTAGGGGGAGGTTGCAAACTGCATATCAGAAAGTCTGAAAATGAATGAAGGAATGAAGACTACAGAATCAAACTTACTACAATTATTTAAACTCAGGGTAGCCACTAACACGTTGTACAAATAAAATTTATAATTTTTTTGCATGTTAAAGGTGTCCATAGCAGTTTGCCTGTAACAGTGCCCATTCCCTACTCTGACACATGCGTAATGACATCTGTTTACCTCCCCATAACCTTGATAATTTCACGTGTATGTGTCTAAGCTAGAAGTGCGGTGCTTCTGCAGACGCATGGCATCTCCAGACCCAGATGGAGGCTTCAATCATTGGTGTGAAGGGGGAAAGAGCCCAGCCAACTTTAGATGAGGAACTGCCCATCAGACGGTCCGATCACAATTTAAAAACCATAGGGAATGCTAAAAGGATTTCCCTCTACTGAAAGCCAGGAATAAAATAAAAAAGTTAGTTACTTTCACCTGTACTTGGCACATCCTATGTTAGGACCAGTTCCTTATGTTAAGTATAACTGATAGACTTCCTTTAAATACATTTTTTGCCTTCATTCATTCCTACACAACGGTTTCTTGTTTCTGATGTAGGGTTCAAACTGTCAAACAGCTTAATTGTATTTTTTTCTGTACTAGCAACAGTCAAGGGTAATAGATAAAAATGTTGAAGTTGGACTGCTCAGCCGCACACTAACTTCATTTCCTATAATCATTTATCTTTAGACTGCAAAAAAAAAAATCGATTTATGCAAAATCTGGAGGCCATTTAATCTTATAATGCATCCATTAAATAGGACAGAAAAGTTTATATAAGACACTACAGTGTCTAATTCATGAGGTAGAAGTCTACTACAATGTACTTTTATTCATTCTCTTCTGGAACTTGACCAGTCAACACTTGTTTTGTAGCGAATTCAATTCTCAAGAGTATTTAACACATAGAAAAAGATATGAATGGTGCATATTAACATCTGATCTATGATACCACACAGCCTAAATCAAAGAAGGCTGCCCACACCTACTGCACCCTTCCATAAGTACTTATCAACACAGTGAATTATTATTATTTTTTTTAAGAAAACATTTTGAAAAATAAATAAATAAATAAATAAATATATATATATATACATATATATATATATATATATATATATATGTATATATAAAAATAACAGCATCACATGGGCAGAACAAGCGAGGCCCGCACAGAAATGGGACATGCCACGATTTTAATACCGCGCTAGTTTTCACACGGTCAAATCATGTCCATCAGCATGGAATTGCATAAGCTAATGCAATCCTATGGCAGCGTGCAACGGCGGAAATTCCGCAAGAAATCTCGCTGCAGAATTTCTGCCCATGGGCATTGGACCTTAAAACTTATTGTCAGATCTTTGGAGTTGGTAAGCTAAACGACAGATTCCGACTCCTCTATTTTTCCACAGTCTGGCTTCCTCATAAAGGGCTCATGTATAATACTAAGTAATACAACTACTGTAGTAAAACAGCAACATCGGTAATATATGGTAATATGTATGAATATATATCAGTCAGAGCTGTTACAATTTTTACAACTCTGTTGCCATATAAAACGGACTCCAGCTCCTCAGCCTTACTTACAGGCACCATTCTATGTGTCAGTAAGCTTTATACTGATAGTAACTGACAATATATATGTTTGAGTGATAATATGCGGCATACTGTATTTCTCTAACTATGCTATTGTTGTCTTAAAAACCAGGTCTGCACATCTGTCAACACTTTGTGTCAAAATGTATATGTAGCGAATATAAAAAGCTGAATACAACATGTTGTATTTATGCAGATAGTTTTCCTTTTTCCTGATTTCTCTTCCACATAGTTTTTACATTTGTATGAGCGAAGTGTTTGCAATAAATAAGTTAGAAATAGCAGTGGAATTCCATAAAGTTAAACGTATTCAATTGCTACACTTGAACAATAGAGTCCTGGCACTTTCTAGAAGAGGCCGGCCCCTTGCCTTTTTCTCCAGCCACGCGTTCCAAAAACCAGCACTTAGAAGGAAGGCAGTGAAAGCAGACTACCGCGGAGATCCTTCAAAGTCTCCCTTTTTCTACAGTGGGAGGACACTTCCCTTCAAGCTCTTCAATGGCATATTGATGGCATTGAAAGTTAAAATGGTATTCGTCAACCATCAGTGGATCTTTAAAATGGTTTTCGGCAAATTGCTCAACTCTGCTTTTCCCATTAATCTGTACGTACTTCCACTGGAAAGGTTTTCAGAGGCAGAATAATGCCTGGATTAATAGGTCCGTTCAGAAAGAACACTTTAGCATTCGTCTTGTGTACATAGCCATTTCACCAGTGGCATTCATATGGTGTTATTTCAACTTGAAGGCATAGCTGCAAACAAGACATTCAGCAACAAAAGCATGGAAGGGTCATTCTATTGCGAATTAGTAAAACCTGGCACCTCCATTTGTCTTGTCTTGTTATTTTATTTTTAACCAAGGCAATCAACTAAAACAGAACTTTTTAATTAATGGCTGCAGTGTGAACATCTGCGTTTCCTTGCTTATCCAAAAATGTTCGGATCTGAACGCGTAGTCTTTTTACTAATATATTCCTTCTGCCTTACTGATGACGGTGTAGTCATTTGGACTGTGTTTTATTCATTTGTTAAAGTTATGTGTTTTCCATACAAAAAAAAAACAACCCCCCCCCAAAAAAAAAGTTCAATTAATTAAGTAAACACATATAGTATACACAGATAAAAATGAAAGTAAGGTAAGCTTTACAAACCTATCCTCCCAAGGCTCCTTTTACACGAAGCGATAAATCGTTGGCATGAGTGAACGATGACAGAGTTCACTTGTTCGGCTTGTGTATGCAAGAAGATGAATCGTTCGCAATTTCGTTCGAAATTCACGGTCGCAAATCGTTCAGTCGTTCACTCTCACGGTACCAGTAAATGCGAACAAATAACCGATTGCGGTTCACATGCAGTAATGTGCGAATGACGGAATGCTTATTAATATTGCTGCATACAATGAACAACAAGCGAGGAGTGAAGGAATTCTCGTATAGGCGTTTGCCAAATTTACACTGAACGATTCATTCAAATGCAAAGCCAACGATTTTTTTTGACCAATAATCATTCCGTGGAAGAGGGCCGTAACTGTATGATCATGCTTCCATGTAATTGTCACTAACGGCCGAATGAAGATCCAACGACAAAAGGCCTAGCAGGGATTTAGAGGCTGCCGGACATCTCGCAGTCAGCTCGTGTGGAAGGGCAATGATTATCTTCGGTAGTGTATAGCCTGACAGCGTACTTAGGAACAAAGCTTTATAGGATCTTCCACGCTAAACAGGTTTAAGAGAAGACACAGACACAAAAGCTGAAGACAGCTTTAGGTTGCTTAACATGTAAAGTATAAAATAGTCAGATTAGACGGATAGATTTTTTTTTTTTTACCGTAAAAAGAAAGAAAAGCTGGATTAAGCGGGCAGCAATGAAATGCACTTTTATATACCTTACTGTATTTTAATTGTGTTTACATTGCATAGTACCGTGTTTCCCCGAAAATAGGGCAGTGTCTTATATTAATTTATGTTCAAAAAGGTTTAACTTTTTTACATGTATAGCTGCCTGGACACTATTTAAATTGACTTTTTTAATTAACTGTTAGCAGGGCTTAATTTTGGGGTAGGGCTTATGTTTCAAGCATCCTCAAAAAGCCTGAAAAATCATTTTGCATCCTCAAAAATTCTGGAAAATCATGCTATGTCTTATTTTCAGGGAATCAGGGTATTTTACTTAGGCCTCATGTCCACGGGGAAAATAAGATCCGCAGCGGGTCCCTTCTGCCCCGCGGACATGAGCGCTGAAAATAGGAATAAATGAGAATAAACTCACCTCCCATCCGCTCCGTTTCTTCTCTGCGTCGCGGCCGGATCTTCTTTCTTCGGCCGGCGGATGAATTCGTCACGCCGGCGGCACGTCGCCGGCACGTCGTCGACGTGCCGCGCGCATGCGCCGGGCACATCCGCCGAGCCGAAGCAAGGGAGATGCGGCCGTGAGGAAGAGAAGACCTTCCCGGCCCGCTGCGGGTGAGTAAATGCTTTTAAATTCCTATTTTAGGTCTCCCGCGGATCCGGACGGCTTCCATAGGCTTCAATAGAAGCCCGCGGGAGACCCGCATGAAAATGGAGCATGGTCCAGATTTTTTCATGCTCCATTTTTAAAAAAATCACTTTTATTGACGATCCGCGGGTATTTATCTACCCGCGGGTGGTCAATGCATCCCTATGGGGTGCGGATCCGCGCGCGGGAGAAGAGTTCAAATCCGCTGCGGATTTTAATTCTTATTTTCCCCGTGGACATGAGGCCTTAGACATAAAGCATAAGAACCTTCAAAAACAGACGAATCCAGTGGCCCCAGTGTATGCACATTTTCTTCATGCATCATTTTCTATGTGAAAGACCTATCAAACACATAGCAGCTCACACCAAGCATACTCAGATGTGAGAATACCAACACTGTGCCATGCTTGTGTGACATTATAGGCTTGAGTGAGCATGAAGTACTAGCCAGGGACAGAAGATTTGCATTTTACTGGCAAAAAGCTGCTGTAAAAATTCTACATGACTCATTATATTCCAAGACCAAGAGAGCCAATTATACACGGATATGTAGTAAACTAAAGCTACTATTGCTATTATTAATAAATAAATAATAATAAAACACAAACAACACGCAGGTTTCATTTTTGCATAGCTTTGGTCGCTCTGCCTTCACCGCTGCCTGGCTTAGCACTTAGTACCGGTATAAACAGGTTTAAACATTTAGCGCATATGTATAATAACAATAATACCAATAACTAGTGAATATTAAAATCGGAAAATCAAAAATTGAAAACGAAAATCTTCTGGATAAACAAGAAAACCACTAAATCATATTTACCTTTTGAAGGAGCTACAAATATTTTAGAGCAAGTACACTATTATGTTGAGTCAATGTCACTTAATTAGAGCCTATTTGATGGAATATCAGTTACTAGGAAGCCATTAACCCTTTCCAATCCACTGTCTGACCTGTGAAGACATTATGATTTAAGGGTGCACAGCTCCGATGTTGGAAGACGTCCGGTGGGGTTCTCTTAATGTATTTTACAACCCTCTCTGCTGTCGGAGCCTATCCAACGTGTCACCTCATGCAGTACTGGCTTTAGCCAGCAGATAGCACCGTTGTATAACAGCAGAAAAAGAGTAAGCCCCCTAGGAAAACCAGGATACAAATTGGATTGGAAAAAGTTAAAACATACTATAGCTTAAATGCCACTTCTGATGGTATACAATTTTGCTTGGAAACGTTTCTCTTACCAGTAGGGGCTTTGGCTTTGAGGATTCACTCTTAGGGCTCTTGCAGACTAGCGCTGTCTACACACAGCATTGCTCACAGCTATACTGCTATAAAGGTCACGTGAATGGGCTAATTCCAGCTACTTCAAAGTAGCCCGTTCACACGATCCTAGGTGAGGGCTTTCCAGCTCCCATAGGTCCTATCTTTGCGCACACCACAGAGATGACATTCGAGTTTGCACTCGCATGTCCTATCTTTTTTAGATGGGCGAATTCAGCGCATCTAACAATCATCATTGGTTCCTGTAGAAGCATATTCCGTGCGCGCCTCTAATGCACACAGACAGCGTTCGTCTGAACAAGCCCTTATAGAAACCAATTTAGCATATTAGCTTTTTATTTTTTACACTCTAACTAGGGCTATATTCAACATATATGCAAATTAGGCCCATGGCAATGTCAGAAAATTTAGGGCTCTTTCACATATGAAGCTACGCTCGCAAAAGTCACGCACTTAAAAAACATACGGTTATTAGAACCAACGGTTTCCCATGAGAACGCTCAGATTCCTTCATTTGAACATTCCCATAGGAAACCATAGTCGCTTATTTTATAAGCGTGTGAATGCGTAGCTTCATATGTGAAAGAGCCCTGAAGGTGGATTTCACATTGTTTGCCTATTGATTTTGCTAACAACATCATACACTCCTTTATATTAAGGTCAAGAAGAATCATGTAATGATTAGGAAATGAAGTGCAAGTGCGCAGTTATGGGGCAGCGGAGATTTAAGGTACCTTTACATAGGTCGACTTTCAGGCACATGAGCGCCCAACATCCGTCCCACAGACTATTGCTCCTGTGCTTTCACAAAGGACGTGTGAGAATCAAGGTATAGCGGCCAGAGATCTTTCGGCCGCCCGCCTCCATACGCTGCAAAATAGGTAGACATTCATAGATGAATGACTGCCTGTTAACATAGGTCAATAGTTTCTTGGTTTTTAGGTGAGTGAAAAACCAAGCGACTCAGACAGGTGATTGATTTCTCCCTCAGTGCCCTGTCATGGCCAGTGTACATAGAATGACTACAGCTTGACAGTGCCATTTCCAGCAATGATTCGGGTGATAATCACCCTTAAGCAAAGATGAATTACAGATACAAAAAGTTGATTATATTGTGATTTTTCTGTTGGCTTTGATACGTTCTGTTTTGTTCTGTATTCTTACCGTAATATAACGGAAACCTGACAGATGCCATTAAAGTTAATGGGATTAGTTAGGCGTCAATTTTAATCCTTCAAAAACTGATCCATCATTGATTCTTTACAAAACAGAAGCCTTGATGCCAGTACAAGCCTAAACCTTATCTTATTTTTAAGAATCACACACACACATATCATACAATTCTGTACAAAACTGGCACCTATGGAGATGCATGGAGTCTTACTGTACCTTCATATGCCTTCAATTTCATACAGAGACATACTCAGGTTTCATTTCGGACACATTCTGTTCATATCCAACAGAAATGCAATCGTGGAGTACTTTACTGTATGCTAGATTGTGGAGCTATTGTATATTTCCTATATATAAGGCACCCAGTGCAGCAATACCCACCAACTTAATAGTGTGAAGCTACAGAGGACTCAGCATACCAACAGCTCATGGCTTAATTCGAGGCATAAGATCTAGGGCAAATATATCACTATTTTGGGGGGAAAAAAACACACATGAAAATATAAGCATAAAACACATTATCTAAATAGAATATGTGCAGCATATATATATTTATGGCTCTATGTCTAGGTACTATCACAGCGGGCCATCCAATGGAATGCTTATTAAAGAAAACACTCTTGTCCTTATGTGATTCTAAGGTGATGAAACTATAGGAGATCAGTAGTGATCAGGTTTACATCTATCATTTCCAACTAAAACACTAAGGCTGAATGCACACGGACAAATTGCATTGCAGAATCCGGATCGCGCATCAGCAGCAAGCTATGGCAAAACGCGATTTCCTGAACACGAGTGGAAATCGATTGCGATTTTCCACTCGCGGAGGACAAATTGCAGCATGCTGCGATTCCATCTGGACTCCGCATGGACGGCTTCCATTGAAGTCAATGGAAAGCGTGTGATTTTTGTGCACGTAGCTCCCCATGTGAAAGAGCTCTGAAGGTTTGCCTATTGATTTAGCTAATAACATGATACTCTCCTTTATATTAAGCTCAAAAGAAGCATGTAATGATTAGGAAATGAAGTGCAAGTGCGCAGTTATGGGGCAGCAGAGATTTAAGGTACCTTTACATAGGTTGACTTTCAGGCACATGAGCGCCCAACAGCCGTCCCACAGACTATCGCTCCTGTGCTTTCACAAAGGAGATATAGAGAGAATCGAGGTATATCGATGACTTCCACAGTCATCATTGTGGAAAGGTCGCTGGATTCGTGTCATCGCCTAGAGACGGCGCTGCATTATCTGTACTGCGTATGTGTGCCGGCCAGCACATTCGCAATACAGATAAAGAATCTGGAGAGGTCCGCGGGGGTCACTGGCCGGTAACAGGGTCAGGTTAGTGGCATATCTAAGGTGGGTTCTGACTGCTTTAATACCCACCAATGTGCATGCGGAATCCGACTAGATTATTCTAATGCTAAAATCGAAAAGCTCTAATGTTGCGAATAAACCTCCATATCATCTTTATTTGTTACTCCCAGACTCTGACAGGACTTCTTTTACTTTTCCATTTTCCAACAACAATGGCTTCAGAGGAGTCAAAAACCAAAGGACTTTGCTTTCACCAACCCAATCCCCACTCCCTTGAAGATACATAAAAGCATTGGACTGCTAATTACTTTGATCCAGCATATAGGAAAATTAGTTTATCTTCCCGATCAAAGAAATTACACAGATCATGGCTGATTAGAATGCAACAGTAAAATCTCCATACTTTTTCTATTCCACTGCCTTTTCTCTCTGGAACAGGGCTTGTGTCAAATATGTAGGTATTTCCCACGGCCAGGCCGGACTCTGCTTCCAACAAGCTCTGCCTTTGAGACAATGGTGCTTACACAGACACTAAAGTTCTTTAGTTCAGTCATTGTATGAGCAGAGAACTGGTAACCCCTTAGCCAGCATTTGATGGGACATCTAGATTTACATATTTCTCTAATTGCATTTTTTGAATGTAAGATTTATCTGAGCAGAGTTAAATGCTTTCTTTCTTCTCTCATCCGAACAGAGAAAACTGGCTAGCAACTGTGCAAACCTCTTGCAGATCCTCCTTGTATATATCTGTTCATTTACAAGTGCGCAGTCTTTTGCTTTTTTTCCCCCAAAGCGTTGTGTGAGGGGTACAGACAGGCGGCTGGAAAGAATAAACATTTCCCCTCTACCCTTCTATGTGAGCATGTTGGTTTTAGAATAATGATTTGATTTACAGTGCTAGACACATGGGGCCATTATATTTTTATATGTGAAAAACTCTCCCTTCACCATTACCATTTCATGCCATAAAAAGACCACAAAAATTACCCATTGCAGAATTCTTCGGGCCGTGGCATGTGTGCAGTGACTGTGAAGAGGTGATCTAGATTAACCCGATCTTTATTTATAATCAATTACTATAAATTAATAGTAAAACTTGCATTTAGTTGTATTTAACACAATCTTGCCAGCTGCCTATTTGGAAATAAAATGGTTGCCTTTTTCCACCTCCTTGGGCACAATACAAAACATCTATTGAGTGTTTCTTTTTACTTCAGCTGCCGACTTTTAACAAACCAACCAAGCGGAATAACAATGCAGCTGCAACATTTTATGGTATTTCTGTAAGTCTTCTTCCTAGACTGAAGGTGTTAATTAGGAATAAAAGAATCCAGCTCTCTCCAAGCTTTCTTTCACAAACGACCCACTAGCTTCTGCAGGTTTCACAGGGAGCAAAGTCTTGTAAAAGGACACAATTCTTATTTGACACAGCAGTAGCTCATGTTTAGGATCTTTTCATCATTATGTTTCAGTCATGTTACAAATTCTCCAATTCATTACTGTAGGTTACAGAATCAGTAAACACACTCTAGGGAGTGGAACGATCAATGACTAATACAGTGTGTGTATATATATATATATATATATATATATATGCCAGGATTCATTTTCTAGGTCACATCTATTCTATGATTGGAGGAAGGGTTGTCACGTGTAATCTTGGTAATATTGGGGAACTGTTGATGATGTAAGTACAGACAGGACTTACCTAGAATAATATGTTAATTATTGGCATATCTATAGTGGGGTCTGACTGCTTCAATACCCACCAATCTGCATGTGGAATCAGACCCGGTGCCCCGGCAGTGACCCCCAGAGACCCATGCTCACCTGTCCAGATCTGCCACAAGTGCTTCGGTTGGCGAGCATGCACAGTGCAGGGCATGATGTGCCGGCGATGACGTGGAGCCCCGGCGATTTCAAAATCGACATTTTGGAATTGCCGCAGATCGGATGGCTTCCATTGACTACAAAGCAGTCCATGCGATTTTCAGCACCAAATAGAGCATGCTGCGATTCTCCCCCGTGAGCGGAAAAATCGCAGTCGATTTCCACTCATTGGTAGGGAAGAATCTTTTAACATGTCTATGGACGGTCATTGCTGCGGGATTCGCGGTGGGCGTCTGGCCGCAAATTCCGTAGCGAAACTCCGTCCGTGGGCATTGGGCCTTCAGTAGCAGACACATGCATATGCTCCTCATGAAGTTCAAGGGGAGATATAGAAAGTGCCAAACATTCTGATTTGCTTTATAGTGTATCCAGTGCATATGCAACAAACACAAGTTAATGAAAATACCTTCAACCAGAGGACATTCCTTCCTACTGAAGATGTAGCAGGAAAAATATGCAAAAAGTGACAAAAAACACGCAGTAGGTCTCCTAGGTTTTCATGTTCAGTCTGAGGACCCTAGCCATGTTGCTTCTATAGATTAGGTGTACTGAATATGGGAGCCTCAGAGACAACGTGCACACTGGATCAGACGGAGAGCAGCAGCATGGACTCAGTAGGAGGGCTTTTTCACACGGGCGTATGCACAACCACGTTTGCCGCAACAGAGCGCAGTTGCGCATGAACAAGGCAAAATGTTTTTTTAACCTTTCAAAGTCTGCGCTCTGGTTTTATTTCATCCTGTTATGCGACCGTGATGTTCACAAAATCACGCTCATCTGTTTAAGCCCCGAAAGATGGCAAATTGGCACATTATTAAAAACAGTAAATTAGGCAAGTCCCGCCTTACAACAATGCGTTAAATGTTGAAGTATTCTTTGTTGGATCAGATAGCACTTTCAACAAATAGGTTTCCTCGAGTGTTCTAGCATGTATTATTTCCACCTTACAACAAACCCTAAATACATTTTTATCAAACAATATCTCAAACAAACACTTGTCTTTAAGAGCTAAAAGCTCAGTGAAGATGACTTTTAGGGCTCCCACACACTTGCGTTTTTGGTGCATTGCGTTGCGTTTTTAATAGGGATGAGCGAGTATACTCGCTAAGGCACTACTCACTCGAGTATCTCCCTGCTCGTCCCTAAAGATTCGGGTGCCGCCGCAGCTGACAGGTGAGTTGCGGCGGGGAGCAGGGCAGAGCGGGCGGGAGAGAGGGAGAGAGAGATCTCCCCTCCTTTCCTCCCTGCTCTCCCCCGCAGCTCCCCGCCCCGTGCCGGCCCCCGAATCTTTAGGGACGAGCGGGGAGATACTCGGCTAAGGCACATTACTCGAGTGAGTAGTGCCTTAGCGAGTATACTCGCTCATCCCTAGTTTTTAACATTAGAAAGTCCCATTGACAATTGCGTTAACAAAAAACGCAAACACAAGTGTGTGGGAGCCCTTACACTACATCTTTTCTGGAAAATCAGTAAGGCTTTTGTAGTTCTGTCATGATTAAGTTGCAGGCACTTACAGTTGTGAATGACCGTCCAAAACGTATCAAAATGATTTTCCATTGTCTAGTCATAATGCAAGGACTTCATTAGTTTAAAAAAAATAAATTGACCACTCCTGCAAAAAATACATTGTTTCATCCCTTTTTTTCCCTTAACCGATTGCCTGTCACACTCTGGACGTCTCTTATGTATATTGCAGTCACTTTCATACAGTGCAGCCCCCCTGTCTGATACTTATCAGGCTCCATCTTGATGCTCAAATTTCTCCCTAAACTTTTTATGCTATGCTAAAACTCCCATGATGTATCAGCACAACATCATATTAGTAGTTACATCTCTGCAATACTGCCATCACCTTCTGTTTTCTATATTCACCTAATAAGCTACAGACTGTAAATATACAGTTAGGAGGATGAGCTGTGATCTCCTCTCTTATAACTGTGTGACAGGAGCTGTGAGATCATCATCAGTAACTGTGATAGGAGTGTCCCCCTCTGAACAGCATGTATGGTAGGGTCAGTCACACAGGAATTATGCTGACTGCAAAACTGACTAGTTTGAGAATACATAAATCTAAGTAAACCTGAGCTAATCCGAATTGAGATCACATGACCATATGAGGAGAAGGGGGCCTGGAGTTTCAGATAGAAACAATTAACTAAACAAGGTAATGCTAGCTGATTTATATATAATGGGGGGCTAGCTACATAATGAATATAAAAAAAATTATCAGCGTGGCTCATTAAACCTGAAACAAGAATAAAAAATGATGAGGCATAATAATAATAAGCGACACTGTGAAAGTTTTACAGTAACACAGACGTGCTGGCTCAGTGCTTAGCACTAATGTCTTGCAGCACTGCGGTCCTGGGTTCAAATCTGACCAAAATTTGCATGGCATTTGTATGCGCTCCCCATGTTTGCATGCAGTTTCTCTCACACTCCAAAAACATACAAATAGGCGAATATAGATTGTGAACATAGGGACAGGTCCCAGTGTACGTGATGAGACTCTGCGTACAGCGCTGTGGAATATGCACGCGCTGTATAAATGTGGAAAATAAATAAAAATCACAAGTATAAGGGCTTATTCACCTGAGCGTATATGAGCTGCCTATTACGTGCATAATTTTTACATGTGTAATATGCAATAAATACAACCTATTGATTTAAATGGGTTGTTCACATGGAAAAAAACGCAGCATGTCCTATTTTGATGCATATTATGTACCGTAATAGGCCATTGTAGTGAATGGGCCAGCGCAAATATGCAGTGAATACACAAGAAACCTGCGCATTCACTGCGTACTTGCACAGCAAATCAATGGGCCTTTCTGCATTTTTGTTTGTGTTTTCTGTGCGCAAAGATGCATAAAAATCCACCGGCATGACCAAAATATGCATGCATATGCCTGTATGAATGAGCCCCTGCTGCCGTGGACACATACCGTCATCTTGGAAACCAGATGTGATGGAGATAAACTGCACACCAAACTATGCCTAATGGTGGTTTTACATATGCGCACGAGATTCCGTTTCCCAACTCTGTTTGGAAACCAGGAAAGGGGAATCCCCATGGTCGAACGGCTCCGTCTTAGGAAGAGCGCAGAATGGACCCCATTGTGGTCCATTTGCTTTCTGCCCGGCTTTTAGCCAAAAGAAAAAGAACTGCATTAGGCACTTTTTCTTCAAGTATTTTGTGTCAGATCTGCAATGGTACTTCAGACTGGAGGATCCAACGCAGATGTGAAACCACCCTAAGGCCCAATGCAGACGGTCGTATTTGTACTGCGGGATCCAGAGCGAAAGGTCGCCTCTGGATCCCGCAGCAAATACTCCCCATAGGACATGCTATGAAAAAAAGGTTTTCCGTGCCCACGAGCGAAAATCAACTGTGATTTTCTGCTCGCGGTGGAAAATCGCAGCATGACCTATTTTAGTGCGAGCCTCGATGGAAGCCATCCATCCTGTGGTGAGTCACATCGGATACACGTCATCGCCGGTGGGACTCTTTCCACTTCGCATGTGCGGCGGCACTCCAGCCAGCACATCCGCAGAGCAGAAAGAGGACTACAAAACAGGTAAGCGGGGTCAATGCCAGGTCCAGGGTCTGATTCCACTGCAAGATTTCGCAGTCAGTATCCAACCCGGCTATGGGCATTCGGCCTAATTCACATGTTGCTTTGCCTGATGAAGCCGACTTGTAGACCAATGTAACTTCGTAACCAAAGAATTCTTACAGTTTAAAGAGACTGGAGGAATTTTACTTTAATATTTCAATGTAGATGCAGGTAAGTGGGAATTCATGAAAAAAAACAACAACCTTACTTCAAAGAATAATACAACTTCTTCACCTATTTCCACAATAGTCCAAGGCGTACATTTCATGAATAGATCTACCATATTCTAAAGGTAATAATTATGTTTATAGTCTATAACAAGTATCATTCTAATAAATGATAAGCTGGTCAAACTGCAGCCAAGACTACAGTATTATATCACTGTACATATGAATGTGAACTATAAACTAGCCCTTTCACATTCCTATTGATGGATAACATAGATCTAGCCTCACCTGATAAACGTAATTGCTGAATGAGTGCTTTTAATCGGATATGTTTATTTATGCATACATAAATAATATTTGATCCCTCTCCGTAGTATCATACAACCAAAAGGTAACAGCATGAAGTCATTACCTTTAGACTTGAAAGTAGAAAATAAAGTTATGAAGTTATCACCACTGGGAATTAGTCAAGCTTGCTAGCGTTCTCAGCAAGAGGCCATATAGCACGCAGCACAAGTGCTGCCAAAACCCATTACTCCAGCCCTTGTAAGAGGCTCAGAAGCTCTGCTTGTTGATTTAATGTTAACAAACTGAATGGACATCTGAGGCTACCTGCAGAGCATATAAAGCAAAAAAACAAATGAAGTCACTCTGAATAACTGTCAAAAATGTAAATGTAACAGGCATGCAGAATACAATCCGTGGGCCACAAACATGGAGGAAAGTAAAAATACTGCAGTTTTTACCTTTTTTCCTCTTTACGGAGTTAAACGGTTTACTTATATTCTCAGAAATAGTATTACTTTTGTCCATTGGCATAGTGAAGCTCAACTTCATTCTCTTGCAGTTGAGCTGTAATATCAGACAACCCCTTTAATAAACTATATAAATGACTCCATACAGTAAAATAATGATGAAGGTCACATATTTAATAAATTATTTAAGTGGGCATTAACTTTTCATAAAACTTCTGCTCATCTACTAGCCTGTGTTCGGCTAAATCAATCAATAGTGGACAGCTATTAAAATAAAATCAAGCTTTGTACAGCCTGTAATTATTCTTCTGAAATGGAAAACCCATGAGTGGGCTTCTACCTAAAACCATTACTACTGAAGGCTGACAGCTGTCAAAATTAGATTTTTTTCCAGTCCTCATAGACTCCGCAACTCCAGTGTTCTATGCGGATGATCATGTAACTGTTTACACAATAACTGCCGGCAAACAAGAAGGATAGATGCAACAAAAACCTCAGCAAACATCCACATGTGAAGCCATTCCAAAGTTTATTAACTTTCAGTGACGGGCATTAAAAAAAAAAACAAGTAACCCTAAAAACGATCGTCGTTTTCTGCAGTCAGCGCACAACTGAAGTTCTAAGAAGACTCATTTATGTTTGTCAATTGGACAGTTTGTTTTTACTGTGAGAATACTTAGAAATTAAATAAAACCACTTAAAAGTGTTCAATTAATTGCTTTAGAGAAGATTTAAAAAAAAGCCCCAGAAAATGTGAATGAACATTCCTCCGCGGCAGCAGAGAACTAGAGATGCAACTGGTTTCCGTCTGCCTGTCCTTGCTTCTGTCACCTGTTGATCCATTGTTAACTCCCAGGCTGACCCAGAAGTGTAGATGAAAAGGACCACACATGTGAAGCTTGTTTTCCCATGTTTTTGTAATTTTATGTTAACACCAACTTGGGAACTGAGCAAGATGTCTGGCTTATTTCTTTCTTGCTATTTGGGGAAATATGATTGCAGACTACAGCAATATGTTTTCAATTCCACTATTTTTCCACTATATAACAGCCAGCAGAATTTGATACAGATCGCTAATCTGTATAAACAGGTTTACACAACCATCACATATGTCAGGGTGTTCCCTTAGAAGTATTACTGAGTGGACAAAGGCTAAGGTGACGCTATATTGTACAATCACAGCAAGACGTGTGCGCTTTGTAGATTTCAACTGGTTTTTTTATACATCAATACCCTACACAGACTGCATGCAAGACAAGGTCCCAAGTGGAGACACACACTAGGGACAATTTTACAGAAAATACCATGACCCCTCAAGGTCAAAAACACCCAAGCAAAGGTCAAATATGAACTGCAACACAAGAGTTCTGACCACTGAGCTACTAATCATTATTACCAGGAGCGTGCAAGTTTGTCAATGAATGTTTCGATATGTGAATCATGAATAGAATCCATTGTGGAAATTGGGTATGGTGGTAAGGGTAATTATGTAAATTAAATGGAGGAACATGATACGAAATGTCATGAATATAATCATTCTGAGATGCATGATGTCTGATCCCAATAATGTCAAAGAGACAGTTAGTAACATTTTTTTTTTCTTAGAAAATGCCAAGCGAGCGTATATGACTATTTCCACGTATAGTGATGTGCCAAATGAATTACTGCTCAGCAATTAACGATTGACACTGACAGGAGGCAGCGCTGGGGAAAAGTCTAGCAACCTAGCACAGAAAATGCTGCAGGCTTGTCAAGTGTAATGTACTCAAACTAAGATAATACTTGTCAAAAAGAAGGAAAATGGAAAGCCTCAGTGAGCTCAACTTATCAGTCCCCAACTCAAAAGAGTAAAGAAAAAAACTCAACACAACTAAAATGCTGACGCCAAGTTATCAGCTCTAATTGTTAAAGAGTTCTCCAGCTCTTAAAGGGGTTGTACCAAGATTGCAAGTAATCCCCCATCGATAGAATAGGGGATGACTTGCTGATCGATGGGGGTCCTGCTGAGACCCCCGACGATCCCCAGAATGGGACTCTCGTATCTTGTTCTGCCTATCACTGCAGGGGTCCTTTATCCCCCCTGCAGTGATGTGAGCATGAAGGGAGCACTGGTCGAGCATGCTTAGTCAGTACTCCATTCATTTTACTTGGGCTGATAGAAATACCAGAGAGTATCTCCACAGCCCCATTGAAAATAAACAGAGTGCTGGTGCGCTTGTGCGACCAGCACTCCATTCAGTCTCCTGCTCATTGCAGGGGGTGCAATAACCTTTCAGTGAGGAGGAATGGGGACATGGGACCCCTAATCTTGAGATTGGCGGGGGCCTCAGCAGGAATATCCCATCCTATGGATCGGGGATAACTTGCACTCTTGGTACAACCCCTTTAAAAACCGATGAGCGATCCACAGGATAGGTCGGCAATAGCTAATTGATGGGGGTCTATTTCCTGGGACCCGGGTTGATCAATTGTTTGCTAGGCCAGTGGTCACCCTGTACAGAGCAGGAAGCAGATAGACCCATACATTGTGCTGCAGCCTTGCATGGTGTTGAAGGCTCAGCTCCTATTCCATACATTGTACAGGCTACCATTCCCTTCAGTGGGAGCTTTGCTTGTACTATGCTTAGAGATTCTACAATGTACAGAGCTATCCATTTCCTACTCCATATAAGGCCATATAAAACATAAGGCAAAAAATAGTGCCCCCAAAAACAAGCATAATCTATAAAAAGTAAAATAAACTATATATGGAGAGCAGCCAGGATGTACATCAGACTCCAAAGGAGACCCGGGAGAGAAGAAGCACAAATAATAAAAGAAAAAATCCTGTGCTTCTCACACTGCAATAAAATGTAATAATAAAAATAAATATAATAATAAATCCCAAAAAAGGAATAACTTAGGTAGGAGGTCCCCTAATCTGGAGAACCCCTTAGATGCGTTGAACAGGTATTGTGTAGGTCTCATACATAGAAGTCCATAAAACGACTTCGTAGTTGATTTGGGAAATGAAAGAAAATGTATTTCTCATAAAAGGCAGTAGACATAAGGAGCATACATAAAATGACAAGTGGTAACAGAAGCAACGCGTTTGAGGGTCTTGGGTACCCCTTTTTCATACGTAACATACCTAGGAACAGGGCACTTTTAAATACTCTTGCATACTCAGCTAACTCCTCCTTCTATGTGTGAGACCTACACAATACCTGTTCAAGGCATCCAAAGGGGCCTCCAGATTAGGGTACCTCAGACCCAAGTAAGTCCTTTTTGGGGATTTATTATTATATTTATTGTTATTATTACACTTATTGCAGTGCGAGAAGGATTTTTCTCTACTCCATATTAGGTGACAGCTGGCCCAGTGACAGCTGATCGGCCAGGGTGCCAGGCAGTTGACCCCTGCCAATCGGCTATTGATGACCGATCCTGTGGATCAGTCATTAATTTTAAGGAGCTGGAAAGCCCCTTTAACAGTGCATGTAATACCTATATACAGTATATCCACGTGCTATTTTAACACCAAAGATACATTCAAGAAAGTAAACTAACAAGGACTCCTTACACAATCGTATTTCGATTGGCATGTGGTGGCACACGTCTAGAAGAAGGAAAAAAATGTGGAATCGGTCTGTAAGGACCAATCTACTGGGTCGATGCATGCAGAATTACAGTATGAATAAGCCGTCCACTCTACTAATAACCCTCATATTGATTTCATTTCCTTCTGTTGTAACAACATATTCTGCATCTATAGCTTCCCTGCGGTTCAACATATTGTTGTGATAGAACATATCAGATCATGTATTGATTGACCAGCAGTGGCTTGGAAACATACTGTATTGTGGGGGACTTTCACATATTTACTACAGTTCCACTCATCCATAAAGACAGTTGGAAACAGATTCTGTGGTTGACTTCCCTCACGATGATTTAATTGTAAGATTCCTTCCACTAATTCCTGAAATGACATCTTTAACCAGGAGTTCCAGGCGCTTCTTAATTGCTCCAAATATTCTACCATTAAGATTAAAAGAAAAAAAAGCATGTATATTGAAAATGCTCAAACGGCATTCACTAACTCCCCTATTAAAACCCATTGCTGGTTTCTGTTACTCGGTATAATGTGCGGCTGGCAGGAGTGTCACTCACATTCTCTGTATGGTAGACAGGAAGGGTAATTTGTCAATTCAGTTAAATGGTGCCTCATTAGTTCACTCTGTGTGTTTCTTTTAAGCAAACAATGGCCATAAAGGAGTGTCACCAACAATTCATTTACAGATAATGAAATTAGCTAAGTAAATGAAGCCACAATTTTGTTATTGGCTCCATTACACATGCACTTAGGGTTCATCTACAAAGACATTTTCCTAACAATTTAAAGGTTTTGCTTTTACTATGACTATAAACCTCCAGTAAAATGCACAGAAAAGCTTAAGGGTTTCAGAAATAAGAGGCATCATTTCCCCAACTTACGGCCATTTCAGTGGTTGCTTTTTTGGTTTTCATCTCTGGTGCTAGTTAAGCAATGGACACATTAGTGTAGGGTTCAGGAGCCAGTTACATACCTCTAATATTTTAGTAGCCAGCCAATTAAAAGTTATGCAGCGATCAGCAATAATATTAAAATCACCGACAGCTAAACTGAATTGGTTTTCCCATTACAATGGCATCGGTCAAAGAGTGAGATATATTATGCGAAAAAACAACTGTCCGTTCTTGAAGTCGAGGCATTCAAAGCAGGAAAAATATGCAGAATTTAAAGGGACAATATCACCAACATTTTCCATTTTTCTAATCCGTCTTTATTTTCTAATTGTAATTTTTTTTTATTCTGCTAATTATACATGACTATGGAGATTGCCATCTTGCAGGAGCTATTTAACAGCATTAAGAGAATTTACAGCAGCCTCATGGGCTATTCACACAATGGACAGTGACCTGCATGGGAGACTATTCTAGACATGCTCTGTGACTTGTGCAGGGGTCATTTTATAGGAAGGAGGAGTAGATAGTCACAGCTTATACCTCTTGTAAATGGTGGATCCTGTGTTGTCTACATATAGGTGTTACCTTGCAGTGTAAGACGCCCCCTGTCCACGGCCGTTGCGTAATGTCGCAAGCGATATTCCGCCGTGGGGGAGGACGGGTGGCCGCTGTCAATTCTCTGTGGTGAGCCTTTTCTGACAGATAGGCTCACCATGGAGAATCGCGGCATGCTGCGATTTAGATCCCGCAAGAATCGTTACGATTTTCCGCTCGTGGATGCCGCGGCTGCGCTTTCCAAAGCAACGCTATAGAAAGCGTTCACTGTGTTACCCGCAGCCGGATTATCGCCACGGGAAACGCAATGAACAATCACCCATGGACAGGCAGCCTAATCCTGCCTGTGATGTCAGTGAGATGACTGCTGCAAAGCTTTCTCTACAGATCAGGATGTGACAGACTAGTAGCCTCTGTGTGAAAAATGCAGGATTTTTAATATAGATTTTGACGGAAAGTTAAAAAGAAAAATCACCAAAGATGTTTAAAAATATGGTTAACAAAAAATATGATTTACGTAATAAGTTAGTTACTGATGACACATTCCCTTTAAGCAACTTTGACAAGGGTCGAATTGTGATGGCTAGACAACTAGGTCAGAGTATCTTGAATGTCTTGTGGAGTGCTCCTGCTATGTCGTGGTTTATACCTACACAAAGTCAAGGTCATAGGTGCCCAAGGGTCATCCATGCACATGGGTAGTGAAGTCTAGCCTGTTCGATGGATTTCACAGAAGAGCTACTGTAGCATAAATCTCCGAAAAAGTTAATGCTGGCTGTGACGAATAAGTGTCATAACTATAGATGAGCGAGCATGCTCGCTAAGGGCAATTACTCGATCGAGCATTGCCCTTAGCGAGTCCCTGGCTGCTCGGAAGAAAAGGTTCAGCTGCCGGCGGCGGGCGGGGAGGAACGGAGGGGAGATCTCTCTCTCCCACCTGCCCCCCCCTTGCTGACTGCCACAACTCACCTCTCACCTGCGCCGGCACCCGAACCTTTTGTGTCGAGCGGGCAGGTACTCGCTAAGGACAATGCTCGATCGAGTAATTGTCCTTAGCGAGTATGCTCGCTCATCTCTAGTCATAACACACAGTGCATCACAGCTTGCAGCTTATGGTCCTGTGTACCCTCAGACTGTCCAGAGTGCCCCTGTTGACCACACCAAACGTGCCTAAAATGGGCACATGAGCATCAGTATTGGGTCATGGAGCAATGCAAGAAGATGGCCTCGCTGGTTGTGTGTGCCTGTCCTATTTGTGTAGGAGACGGCACCAGGATGCCGTCAGTGAAGTAAGTCAGTGGAGCCAGTGTGACGCACTGGTCAAGATTTTCTAGCAGAATATTGCCTTATCGGATCTGCTGCTAATGTCTTGGTGTCAGATACCACAGGACATCTTTAGAGTTCTTGTGGGGTCCACACTTTGATAAGTTAGAATTGTTTTGGCAGCACAAGAGGAACATACACAATATTAGGCATATGGCTTTAATATTATGACTGATCAGTGTAGACATCAATGGAATAAATAAAACTGAAAGCTAGATGCCAGCAAAATTCAAGAAGTTGAATTAATAGAGCTGAATAGACTTAGCATCTTTTAGGCCTCCTTCACACAATATTTTTTCAGCATTTTTTAAGGCTTGAAAAAAATATCAGCAATTGTAAGTGTTTTTCATGGCTTTTTTTAACAAGAATTAAGAGAGTCTTTTTTTTCGTTTTTTTTCCTTTATTGCAGCAGGATATTTCACTGCGTGTTACAGAATATTCAGGCACGTGTGAAAGTGCCCCTATAGCTGTTCATTTCAAAGAAAAATGTGATGAAAGTTGATGATAAATGAATAATCAAAAAAACCCAAAGCGCAGTATGTAATAATAATAATAATGGTTTAAGGAAACAAACAGCTAGTGAATATGTAGGATACAAAGGGAAAGTTCTCCAGTGAAAAAAATAGTCTTGTTAGAGAGCATTAGGAAGAACTCCATGGAGTATCCAGTGTCATCGAGCATGGCTGGTTATATTTGGAGATAAATTATAGTATTTGCGGGTTTATTTCTGTACTGAAAATTACTATTTTTCTACAAGAGTCCCTGTACTTAAAATATTCCCTTTACACTTGTTAAATTCCACAAAGACTCCTGCTACTTTCAATAGAGGCTGCTACTGTAATATAAAAACCCATATTGTATGTCTCCATGTACAAATATCTAGAGTACTTTTTTAGTAGGAGATAAACTTGAAAATGAATAAAAATGTGAGCGGGAAAGGATTAAAATGGAATCCGGTCTGAAAATTTTTTTTTAAAAAGGGGGCAGCATAGCGAGCGACTCAGCGGTTCATATCGTTGCCTTGCAGTACTGGGTCCAAGGAAGGTCAACATCTACATGGAGTTCCTCCCACACTCCAAAAACATACCAATGCTAAGGTTGTGAGCCCCACTGGTGACAATCTCTGTACTGTTCTGCTGAATTAGTTGGCGTCATACCAGCAAAAGAAATGAACTAGTAGGTGTTAAAAGCTCAGAGAACAGAGTTTTGTTTTTCGGCCTCCTATCATGTCCTAATGGAAGTGGACAGCTATGAGGCACAGTGTGAGCGGCTGTCTGGAAGAGTTCTCCGTCAATCAGCATCACAGGGAGTATTCTTAGCAATTCTCCAATGCGTCTCTCACATGTTCTTCTTTGCTAGACGTTAGGCACAGTATAGGGTCAGTCCAGTTCATAAAAGGTCTTAACTATAGTACATTGCAAAACTACTGTTAAACAGTTATATAATGCTGGTATGCTTGAATGGGCAAATTCTAGATACAAAAACACTCTTTAGTGTATTGATCCCATTACTACACTACATAGACAAAAGTATTTGAACACTGTATGTTTTTCAGAAAAAGTGCTTTACTATCCTATTTAGTAATGTGTCGGCCCCCCTTTTGCTTGTCCTACAGCGGTAACACGTTGAGGCACACTTTCCACAAGTTCTCTGTAAGTCTGGGCAGGGATAGCTCACCATTCCTTGTGCCAGGCTGTGAGAAGAGATTGTTGTGAAGATGGGCGTGGGTGGCGATGTCGTACCTGTCGCTCCAGTTCGTCCCACAAGTGATCGATCGGATGAATGAATAGTTATTACAAAGTGAGTAGCTTTTTATTTTACCCATGCACTTCCAAGCATAGCATTCAGCAAACTCAGTATTTGCTGATTCTCTGCAGTGTCCAAATACTTGTGCCCATATAATGTATATTTAAAGGGATTCTGTAACCAGGTGCCTGAGCCACGGGCAACATGAAGCTGGAACAGAGATGCCTTATGTCTCACGAGTCTTTTCTTCTCAAACACTGTGGCGTTTCAGAATAAAGACATTTCGAAGTTTCACCTGGAGCTGAGCCTTGAGTCATGAGGGAGGGCTGCGTTGGCTTCTTCCCACCCACCGTATGAAGACTGACAGTTCTCTTCCCTTTTGTTTATAGGGAGATAGCTGTCATTCAGCATGCAGCGAACTGGGAAGCCTGTCACGGGATGCCTTCGTGGCTCAGAGCTCAGTTCCGAGGGAAACTTCGAAGTGTATAGATACTGAAACACTGCAGTGTTTCGGAATAAGATATCCACGGGCATCTCTGTTCCAGGTTCATGGTGCCCATGGTTCAGGCAGCATGAACCTGGTGACAGAATCTCTTTAAAGGGCTGTGAAGTTCTAGGTTCTGTGTGAAATCCCATCCCAAAGCAGTAACTTAGCAAATAGGCTTGTACTCAAAGCTCCCCGCTCCTACCACCACTTCACGTCTCCCCTCTCACACCATGTTTACAGGCTGTCCTAGGCCGTTTACAAGATGTCACAGGCTCTACAGCCAATAACAGAGCTCAGCGATCAATCAAACTTGGCGGGGCTGCAGCCTACACACAAACCCCGGGAGAAGGACTGAGCAGTGGAGCGGGACAAAGCGGGAGCAGGGAGAGGGGGGTATATGTTAGGTAACTGCTTAGGGATGGGATTTTACACAGAGCCTAGAACTTGGACAACCCCTGTTAACTGAAATACATCATAAAATAAGTACATTTCAGTTTTGATCAATCATCTGATCTAAAATAAAAAGTATTTGGCTAAAATGAAGGTAGGACAAACAGCATGCTAGTTTTTCGCAGCTGCATCTGAGGTGTCCAGACCTAAGAAGTACCCGAGTTCCAAAGCAAATAGAAGAACCATGAAGTAAATGCTGTAGTTGCTTAGTTTATCGTCCAGAAGGCAAAATAGCAGTGTTAGGACAAGATAAACAGATACTCAAAATATACCGACAGGTACTCAAAACCCATTCAGCCTGTTCAAAAGGTGCTCCCAAATTACAAAATGCATAGAACTACACATACCACCTAATGGTTACCACACAAGATATGGGTGAAACAATCAGAGAAATGCAATTACCTAAAAAATATTGTACATATGAAATTGTTTTTTCGCCTTTAAATGGCATTCTACACTTTAGTAACTCGCACATTTTGGCTAGTTGCTGTTGGAAACTTTTTGTCAGACACATACCTATCAGCTGAGCTCCTCTAAAATACAGTAGGATCAGTACAGGATAAACAAAACATATATTTACAGTTTCTCAACTTTGTGTATGGGTTATTTCTATATATGAAATGCTATTCAAAGGTGGGTATCACCTTCAGTTAGAGATGGGCAGTCACAGGAATGTTTTAGACACATCCCGAAATTTTAGTTCTTAAGTAAACCAGTTACATTTTAGGGTTGAAAAAAAAATTTGTTTTAGACTTCTATCATCGAAAGGGCACAACTGCAATTAAAATCCATTTTTCCACAGAAGAATGAAATCGCAGGCATAGCAGTCATCCAAGAAGCCAGGGAAGATGTAAAATACTGGCTTACCATAGGGAAGTGACGCTAGGTTAACAAGGAACACTTGAGGAGAGTCTAATCTAGGCTGGCGTGCAGACTGAAGAGGTCAGCTTGGTGCACGTGTTAACAGCTGGAAATAGGCTCCCCATGCCAGGACAATTGTCCTCCGCGCTTCAGGCCCCGAAACACATTTGAAGATACTTTGGCATGCAAACTTTTAAAGTGAATATACAGTGTCATATATATGATTTTGCCAATGCTTATTTAATGTATAGCAACCTACAAACCATTCCGCAAACAAGATAGCACATATCCATGTTAGTGTACATAGAACATGGTTTATCCTAAAGCAAATGTCAAATTGGTTGAGGTGAAATTTTCACATTGTCAGAGGCTAATAAAATGACTGGATGTTTCTATATGTAACCTAATACAGGTATCAGCATTATTATACCTGCCGACATATCAAGTACTAACAAGTATTTCTACCAGGAAGGAGAGATACTATTTAGAGATATATCAGGGTTCAAACAAGTTTTAAAAAAAAATTTTCCATGACAAAATCTTGATTTTCAATGACCCTCGCCAATCAAAGGTTTAGGGCTCCTTCACACTGGCGATCGCGATATCGTTGCATGAAAATCGTGGCCAAAAAAAAATCACCACCTTTTTTCCCACGATTTTTGAGCGCCAGAACTTTTTCTCACAGAAACATGGCTACCACTTGCGATTTTCTCTAGCAATTTTGCTGCAATTTCTTAGCGCGAAAGTCAATAGGACTTTCTAATGATAAAATTGCATTGCACGAAAATCGCAAGTTCCTGCTTTGTGATGCAGTGAAAAGGAAGCTCCATAGGGAAACATGGGAGATCTATAAAAAGAAAACCCAAAAAACGCAAAGCCGCTGAAAGATAAGGCATGCCATGATTTTTTTTTTCCTCGCAACATCGCAAATGTGAAGTAAACTATTGAAAATCATTGGTTCAATAATTGTGCGCTTTCACTCACTCTTGCATTGCTCAAAAATGCACGATTTTCTCGGAAGTGTGAAGGTACCTTATTGTTTTTTTGTATACAAAAATAAGAGACACATCCCGCCAAGTCAAGCGATTTCCAGTGAAATTTTTTTTTTTTTTTTTTTTTAAATCCCCAACCATGAGAGGCCAGTTTCAGAACAAAAACTTCAATGCACTTCAAAATCTGCAAAAACTAAAACACAAAAATCTCAGAAATTATTATTATTATTTAGAAAAAAATTACATGACAAAAAACAAAAATCCATGACAAATCAGAAAATTCCATGACATTTCCAGGTATTCCAAGACTTTAATCAAATTCCAGGTATTCCAGGTTTTCCATGATGCGTATGAACCCTGTATATATTAACCAACATATTCTACATGTGTTGCAGTCAGGCAGCAAAGAAACTAAGAAGGATACTCGGCTGCATAGCTAAAGGTGTAACCAGTAGAAAGAGAGAGATTGTGATCCCACTGTATAGAGCTCTAGTGGGAGCACATCTGGAATACTGTGTTCAGTTCTGCAGATCTCATCTACAGAAAGACATTGATAAAATAGAACTAGTCCAAAGATGGACTACAAAACTTATCAGAAAAAGCTTAAAGGGATTTTCTGCTACTGAAGACCTATCCTCAGGATAGGTAATTGATAGTTGATTTGGCTGGGGTTTGTCGCTTGCGTTAATTTCAATGAGAGCCGTGCTTGCAATTACAAGGGGTCGGCGCAGAGACTTCCGCTGCTTCAACTCCGACCCCTGTGTATTTGCGGTGCTGACAGCATGCGCCCGCTCAGCTGATCGGTCGAGGTCCCTATTCTGAGGATAAATCATCAATAGTATTTTCCATAGAAAGCCTCTTTAAAGAACTTAATTTGTATAACCTGGAGGGGAAAAGGGAGAGAGGGAATGTGATCAAAACCTTAAATATGTTAAAGGTATAAATAAGGTTCAGGAGGTAAGGGTTTTTATAAGGAAGCTGAACACTAGAACAAGGGGGCACAATTTTGAGATTAGTTGGGGGGAGATCAGTAGCAAATGTTAGTAAATATCTTACTAAAAGAGTAAAATAAGTAGATGCTTGGAGGAAACTTCTAGCAGACTTGGTTGAAAAATCAACAGTAAATGAAGTCAAGCATACTTGGGGTAAGCATACATCTATCCTAAGAGAGAAATAAAAATGTCCTGGCAGACTGGATGGACCATGTGCTCTTTTTCTGCTGTCAGTGTTCTAGGTTTCTAAGTAAAGTAAACTGATAGGCTTGCTTTTAAGACTTAGTGTAGGAATTTCTCATGTCGGTCATCTAAATGTTTTTAGTATCAAAATATAAGAAGAGAAAACATTTGGGAGCAGCGCATGAAGGTGAAAGAGTAGAATATTATTTCAATATGAGCACCGCTGGGGCTTCCATGATGAGAGTTCTTAAAAGTATTTAAAAAAAACAGGCTTTAAAAAATGTATTAAACGAGATCTGTCAGCTTAATATGTTGTCCTACGGTATGCGAAGTTCGTCACCTCGGTGGAGGCTCTGCACATATACACTGTCAACTCCGTATTTTTTCAGAACTCCCGTTAGCCAACCTGCTCAACATCTTTGTGCTGTATTGGCTACTAGTGTCCACTACCCGTATATAGAGAAGGCAGGGAACTACAATTACAGCATATAGTTTTTCAGGAGCATGGCAATGTGGTGAGCAGCAACAATGTTACTCTGTAAGTAGACATTTTAATTAGTGGCCTCATGCATATAACAGATACGTGTACCTTAGGCGTACCTTAGGCCTGTACAGTGGTGCCCATAGCCCTACGTATGGCTCTGTAGTATTGAACCGTGGACACTGCGTTGCACGATGTTACAGGCTTAGTTTCCCCTAGGAGCAGTACATCTGCGATACGGCGTCTGATGGAGAATGTCACGTATTTCTGTCACATTCAAATGTTGGCTTACTAAAAGAAAATCTCTGTCTTCCCCATAGGCCATATTACAGCCCGGAGGTTGTATGGAGCCAAAATACTCTAATGTGCATTATTCCTGTAGATCCATTCAAGCTTCCTCCTTAAACCAAGACTCAACTTGCTATAATTTCAGACTTAATTACTTTAGTAATTACATAAAAAATAAAAACAGCAGTTCTTTAGGGATATTTGCTTAGAATAATGCTATACAGTCTGAAGGCCATACAGCGGCAGGTAAGAGGTCTGATTTGTCAAGGAAAGAAGATGTAAAATATAAAGTTAAAATGTATCCATATTTACACAGTTCATTTACTAATGCAGCAAGAATGTGATATCTAGGTAAATAAACATCCCATATTAGGGATATCCAATATCCCCAAGGGCCTTTCAGCAGCCGCGAGTTTACAAGATACTCCTATTGAAGATATGCAATTACATTAAGTTTATTTGATTGTCCCTTCCCCTCTGAAAATACTTGGAATTAATTCTGTTTACCATTGTTAAAGGTGCAGATCAAAGCTTATAAAAGTGCATGTAATAAAAAGTGGTGTCTATATCATTCATAAGTATGTGTTTGCGTTGGCGATAACATAGTGGTCATTGTGGCAGACACTTCTCTGAAGCACCTGTCAGTATTTAAGTCTACAGTCAGCCTTGTTCTTTCATACCTCTCAATTTTATTGTTTTACCGCTTTTGACTGGGGAGAAAGAAAAAAGAAAAAAAAACAAACAAACTTTCCAGCTTTTAAAGCAATCCTCTATTTTTGGGGAAAAAAAGAAAAAAAAATTTCTACCCTGGGACAGGGGAGGAATACCTGTTACCTGCAGAGGTTCTTCTCTGCCGCCCTCCCAATTCGCCAGTTTCGGGCCCTGTTTTCAGCCATTTAGGATGGCTGCAGCAATTTGCTAACTACCTAATACACACTGCTCTGATTGGCCAATGCTGATCACATAAGTATTTCTGACCAATCAGAGAGCAGGTATATTGCATTTGTAGTTAATACTATCAACGCACTGTGGGGATTAGGTAGTCTGAAAATTGTGTCGGCTATCTTGGATGGCTGAAAACGAGACCCGGAACTAGCAGATTCAAAGGAGGGACAACAAAGAAGAACAACTGTGGGTAATTTATCCTCCAGTCACAGGACTGAATTTTTCCCAAGGCTGGAAGGTCACTTTAAGTGAAGACTTTAAAGAGGGAATGTATCGCTTTTTTTAGAATAAAAACTAAAACATGACCGTTATTTCTAATCAGTTTTTTTTTGCATATTGTACATTTTTATCCGATTCTCTTCCCATTATTATGCATGCAGCCATCTTGAATTATACGGAATGACTTGTTGAGTTGTATGGGTGAATGTTGGGCAGGAGTCACTGTGCAAGGAGGAGGAAAGGGAGGAGATGAGCTGTCCCCATCACCTATTGTCAGGGAGATGATCCTTTGTTATCTACCTCCAGCTTTACATTAAATCCTGCCCTTTGATGGCAATGATAGGACTGCTGACACCACCAAATGTACACAGTGCAAGCTGAAAAGGGACAGGAAATACGGTCTATTGTGAAAGCTATTGATCCATTAAGGGATAGCATAATGGCAATGTTTCGGCCATTTCCTCGGCTTTTCTTGATGGAAGAATAAAGGGTATATTCACATGTTGCAGATTTATTCAAGAAATTTCTGCAACCGTTCCAATTATCTGAATCAGGCTGGCAGAAATGCCACCTAGAACACCTCATTCAGATGAATGGAACGGATTTCCAACTGAAAAACGTTCTGCATGAAATCTGCCATGTGTGAATATACCACAAAGTCAATCATTCGTTGTGGTGCCTTGGTCTTCCAATAGTTGATAACTTGTTTGCCAGTGGTTGAAAGCTGTAGAAGGTCTAATTGATACTGATCTTCTCTTCCAGTTTCCCCACCTTGTGGAGTGGGGTTGCCTAGCATGTTGTCTTTTCTTCTTCCATTCCTGCTTTCATAGCAGTAAGAGCTTTCTCTGTCATGTGCAACACCTGCAACCTTGTTGCCTATATGTAACATACAGGATTTTGAAAATACATTCTCCAGTTTCTAAGGTTGTAGTAATCCGAGTTTAAGGGACAGCACAGCACTATGCTGACAGCTCATTTGTCTTAAATATGGGACACAAAAGCAATTTTTTGGCATAAGTCCTCTTAAAGTACAGTACTGTGCAAAAGTTTTAAGCAGTGAATGGGGAAACAAATGCTGCAAAGTAAGAACGATTTCAGAAAAAGTAGATGTTGATAGTTAATTTTTGTTAATTAACAAAATGCAAGGTGAATGAACAATGGAGAAATCGAAATGATACTAATATTTAGTGTGCCTAATAGAGTTGAGCGAACATACTCTGCCGAGCATGATGCTCCTTCAAGTATTAGCGTACTAGATGGTGCTCGAGAGAGACACGAACCAAGGGGAAAAAAAAGCTCGCCACCCGGCGTCCCACATACAAAAATGCTCTAGTCTCCCATTGTAGTCAATGGGGTTCGTTAATCGAGTAGAGCTCTCGAAGTTTACGAAAAGCTCGACTCGAATACTGCGGACTCGAGCATTTGGGTGCTTGCTCATCTCTAGTGCCTAACCTTTACCTTCAAAACTTTTAAAAGTATAAAATCAGGTGTGTGAATAACCAATTATACCAAACAGGTGATATTGACCATCATTTTCATATGTAAATTGAAATACATTCTTTAACTGAAACTTAAACAGATGTGTAGGAGGCTTAAAATGGGGTAAGAAACAGTCAAACTCTACTACAAAGGTGAGGTTGTGGAAGACAGTTTCATTCACAGATCATACACCATGGCAAGACTGAGCACAGCAACAAGACATAGTCATACTGCATCAGCAAGGTCTCGCCTAGGCAAAGACTTCAAAGCAGACTGGGATTTCAAAATGTGCTGTTCAATCTATTTTGAAGAATCACAAAGAAACAGACAACATTGAGGACTATACATGTAGTGGTCGACCAAGGAAACTTAGAGCAAGAGATGAAAGATATATCATGCTTACTTTCATTTGAAATAAGAAGATATCCAGCAGTGCCATCAATTCAGAACTGATAGAAACCAGTGAGACCCAGGTATACCCATCTACTGTTTAGAGAAGTCTAGCCAGAGATGGTCTTCATGGAAGAATAGTGGCCAGAAAGCAATATCTTTGACATAGAAACAAAGCTAGGCAACTAAAGTATGCACAAAAAGATAGGCACCGGGATGCAGAAAATAGCAGCAGATGCTCTGGACTGATGAGTCAAAATGTGAAATATATGGCTGTAACAGAAAGCTTTTCCTTTACGAAAGGGCTAGAGAGCCAGACAATGCATATCTGCAGGTAGCAGTGACGCATGGTGGAGGTTACTCTCTAGCTTGGTCAGGATTAATGGTGTCCTTAATGGTAAGAAATACAGGCAGATACTCATCATGCTATACCACGAGGGAGGCGTCTGATTGGCTCCAAATTTATTCTGCAGCAGAACACCAAACCCAAGCATACAGCCAAGGTCATTAGGAACCATCTTCAGCATAAAGAAGAACAAGGAGTCCTGGAAGTGATGATATGGCCCCACAGAACACTCATCTCAACAGCATCGCGTCTGTCTGGGATTACATGAAGACACAGCAGGATTTGAGCAAGCTGACTTCCACAGAAGATCTGTGGTTAGTTCTCCAAGATGTTTGGAACAATCTCCCTGCTGAGTACTGTGCAAATGATGGTGTTTTGAAGGTGGTCACAGCAAATATTGATTTGATTTAAATTTCTCATTTATTCATTCCCTTTGCATCTTGTTAATTGACAAAAATAAACTATTAACCCCTTTATTTGTGAAAGCATTCTTACTTTGCAGCAGTTTCCCACACCTGCCTAAAACTTTTGCACAGTGCTGTATTTTCTTCACATTCTAATATTTGGTAAATATCACATTGCAATGTGTATTATTACTTCACGTGGACAGCAGATGACTTTCCTGTGGCCGGTTAGAATTTACTTTTCATTCCACAGTACTAAAATTGCCAGAACAGAAATCATCATTTCAAGATATTAATTGTCTTAACTTAGATATGAACCCATTGTACACAAGGCCTACCAGCCTCATAGCTGTATTTTCAGTGACATATACACGGTTTTACAAGACAAGAGTCTTTACAACATCATAAAAGAAATGTGGGATGTGTCCACTGGTCAGAAGAATATAGCTGTATCTTCTACGCCTTGTCGCCAGACTCCACGCGGCTTATTGCACACATGTTTACACTATTATAGTGAGCATGTGGAAAGTGAAAAGCGCACGATACTACTATTGTGTGCCATATACTACATCAAAAATGCTTTTATACAGGGCAATAAACTGTCATTCATTAACAATGGTGTGTAGTGCCCTAGTATGATGATTAACTGCGCACAACCTCTCCTTACTCATTGCAGGCACATGAAAATACTACAAAGTAAATTATTACGCAACTGCACTTACTATGAATCCTGATAGCGGCACGGAAATAAACAGAGCAGCAATGCATTCAGCATACCAAGTGAGAGAGGAGCTGGAACCAGGACAGGACTGCTAAAAGGTGTGTGCAGCGCACAAAAGCTGTCACCCTGACATATCCTATTTTCCACTGTTTGAAGCAATATCACATAACGCTAATGCTGGAAGTTATTGTTCCTCCTGTGTTCTAACCATTTCTTGCTACTTTACAGTATGAGAAAAGGAAGAGAGGTTGTCTATGCTTACCACTAACCAATGTACTGGGGAGACAGTGATGAATTGCAAGAATGTCGGAAATGCTAATATATTTAATGAGACAGATGTAATATAGACACATTCATCGGAGCGAAAATAAATAATCACTGAATTTAACTTTTTTTCATATATATATATATATATATATATATATATATATATATCCTTTACTAAAGCCTGGGGAGTTGGTGATATCATTCTTCCAAAATGTAGCACCTATTTGGAGAGGAATCCACGCCTTAAAATATCCAGATATTTGACATAAAACTGTGAATAGATAGAAATTCAGCTTTTAAAAACAACAGTCGTTCTATAAAATGCAGCAATTCCATTTCTTAGTAGTGATAATGTAATAAAGTAGCAGTTCTTCACTGCCTTAATAAAGACGGTCTCAGCACCCCACAACGAATAGCTACATATGTAGCTTATTACTCCAGCAAAACCATCTATTTGTGATATTTTATTGACTTCTTGTTGCGTTGGAAATTCACACCAGGATTCCAAGTATTTTGTCTGCAGCATTCCATGGATTTACTCTCCTTGGGATTGCTGCTACATTCTAGATAGCATGGCTACATTTTTTAAAGGGTCGGTATAATGGAAAAAGTTACAGTAGATGAGCGGTTTGTGTATTCTGAGAGACCCAGTTATTTTTAATGGAATTTAAGCGAGTAAACTATCAAATGACTCTTCTTACATCATAAACAAGCTTTGAAGGCCGCAGACTTTAGCTATGAAAGGGGATATCATATTAAAAACCCTTGAAAATAGTTTGTCTATTGGTAGGATTATTTCATTTGAATCCTAGTCAGCTTCTTGTCATCTTTGGCAAGTCTCGTTATCCCAAAATGCTTCAGGCACCATAAAGTAATTTGTAAATGCTGTAGGATTACACCTAGAGGATTACTCTTCAGAAGGTCATATTAGCAATAAATACATTCTATGATCCAGCAATACTCCGAGCGAAAAAATAATCACACTTGTACAATACGCTCATTGTCAGGTAAAACAGTGACACTTGAGTGGTCCAAGATGCTTCTTTGATCTACATAGAAGTTACCAGACAAATGTATCCTATTTACTCAAGCCACTGTTGTTATTGTGAACACCTTGGCCAGCTTTACCAGCACCTCATCTGTAGCAAGGAATCTGAGCTGAAATTAAATAAAACAACGGCGATTCAGTACATCTGGAAGATTCAGCGTTCTTCACACAAGAAAACAGAACCCGGGGATTAAGGCATCAAAACAAACATATAACATTGAAGCAGGATGTTGGGAGCGACCACACAAGCATAGAGAAGAAGCTCTTCATTACAGAGCCGTATTCTCGGATGCAAACCGCCAAACAATGCAGGCTACAAACACTGCTCAGAAACATAATATACACCATGAGTAGCCCAAATAATAATTTACTGACTACCTCATGAGTGTATGCCCATCATTACTGCAACCCAATGCTGGACATATGGTATGGGGATGACAGCTACAAAACTCTACTCATCTCAAGTCACCTTTTTCTCAAGTCCTTTCATTATAATCAAATCAACAAACACAATGATAGATAGATAGATAGATAGATAGATAGATAGATAGATAGATAGATAGATAGATAGATAGATAGATAGATAGATAGATAGATATGAGAGAGAGATAGATAGATAGATAGATAGATAGATAGATAGATAGATAGATAGATAGATAGATAGATAGATAGATAGATAGATAGATATGAGATAGATAGATAGATGGATGGATAGATAGATATGAGATAGATAGATAGATAGATAGATAGATATGAGATAGATAGATAGATAGTGCAAAGTAAACTTATCTCTGTGAGCTCCTCTGCCTTCTTGAGTTAAATGATAATGTATCACTTTAGACAGCCTGTATTTTATAGCAGTTCATAATGGACACATAGTAACCATATTTGTATTTTGTTATCCACTATTATTAAATAACACACACAGTACTCAGAATTGCCTGAAATTACTTGTATTACTTGATATTCATAGACTGTAATCTTTCTAGCAATGATACAATGATGTCCCGTGTATACATGTATCAGAGCTGACGTTTTCATTGAACTGTTTCTTTTGCGTATCCAACAATGCAGCTCATAGGACTCTAATCCCATGTTAATTTATCGGTAATACATCTCTGTGTTAAATGACAAACCCAGCTCTGCTACATTTTATCACTGTCATTAAATCTTCATGTCAACAAGTCAGGGTTCCCATGTTTAAGGTGCTACAAGACACCTGCAGCCTGGGACCATAGACGAGCACTGAGCATTGACCGTCATATTTAAGGTGCCAATCTCTTGAATACTGGCACATGCCTTCCTGTACAGCAACTTGACTCGTCTCCTTTGTTTTAATATCGCAGTTAAAGATTACTCGCACACTTCAAAGACTTGTCTCATAAACCAAAGGTAGAGATAAAGTTCTTACAACTGTAATCAAGATTTCCTTTTGGCTCACTAATAATATCCCTGACAAGGAGGCGGATTGCAATGTAGATCATCAGGAAAGAGTTCACACTATATCAACATCAGTAAAGCAAATAATATCACCCCCCCCCACCCCCCCCCCCCACCACCACCACCACCAAGTAACCCTTTAGGTTACAGAAGTAACGTGAACTTTCTGCACATCACATAAAAGAGAATAGATGAAAGGTACATGCTAAAGTTTGATAGAAAATACCATACTTTTAAGAAGAACTTCAGAAGGAAGACACATAGTTCCCCTCTGAAAAAGTGAATTCCTCAAACTAGATAGAACCTGTAATTCCGCTCTGTGAGATGCCACTTTTACGTGGCATCCAGTGATTTCTATGTGGAGGTTTACACCATTATTATTGTGATTTCGGTTATGGCAGCTTTTGTGTAACTTGTAACCCTGTGATTGCATAATAAATATCTCACAAAGGTGTAACTATTAAAGATCAATCCAACTCCTCCGAGAAATCAGTCTAGGATCTTGTTTTCCTAACTGATAAGGAACATATTTACAATATACTTGCTTGGTGGCTGCCAAATGGCCTTAGATTGGCAAGAGTACAGCACAACATTGTATTCTAACAGATAACACCAGTTGGTGATACTGATGAAATCCTACAAACTAGAAATTGTACATTTAGCGATCCACTGAGCAGCAGCGCTTTCTCCAATCTATGGGGGGCACACTACCATAGGCTGGAGATTTCCATAGGGTTCCCCTACTGAAATACTAAAACATATGTGTTCCTCTAGTGTTTTCTACTTGGTCTTCATCTACCGCACATGGTCTGCTACTGAACGTGACCCTAGATCAGTCCTTTACCTGCTTGCTACTATTACATGTGGCGGTGTGATTTACTGCAGCCCACCAGGACTCACTGATTTACAGGAGGGCTCATCCCTGATTTACAAGGCAGCTCCTGCAAGACCAGATAGTCCTCCTTTTTAGTGCTGCGGTCTTTATATTGAGGGCAGCTGGACACAATAAATTGGGTTCCATGATTTACACTGATACTTTTCGGTGTCAATGCAGAATCTTCTTCAACCCGTCAATGACTTGGATGTGACTTCATGTAAAACACAAACTGGTACCTACCTGCCTAGTGCTGTTATATAGCTAAAGTCACCTTGTTAGTCCGGGACTCATTAGGACAGTCCGAGACTGCAGCTGAACGTGGCACTAGATCATTGTAATATTGATCACAGCTACAAACTCAGCTCTGCTACATCTGCATACAGGGAATAAATGACAATTTTGCAAGTACTGTATGCATTTCTTGCAAATACCCTCCCAAAAAAGTTTCATTGATTACCCAAAAGGGGGCTAATCTGGAAACTGATGCACCTATCCAAGAGTATAAAAGGGACACTCAATATAACGCAGGGACTGCAAAATAAACTACATGCCCTATGAAAAAAAACTATATATATATATATATAATAAGATACAAAATATGCAATTGCTAAAACCAGAGAAGCTCACCATAGAGGTAATAGGATATAATAGTGCTGATAATCATACTAGTGTCATTGCTGATCCCCCACAGAAGAGGGGTCTTCATGCATCAGGGTGGGGGTTCCACCATTACTAGTATATATTCCCTGCAGGACCAGCTAGTAGTTCTAGCAATATTTGCATGAAGTACGCGAGTTGCTGTCACCTGTATCCCTGCTACTCCTTTCACATCTACTATTGCAGTCGGGCGAGTATCGGGCGGCATGCGTATATAGAGCACATGGCACTAGTTGTACTGCCCCACGGCGTAGGTGAGCGCTACCCCCCAGCAGTGCAGCAGCTGTAGGCGGCTCACTTACAGGTATCCTGTGGAGATGCTGAGGTTAGCCGGCACGGCGCTGAGTCCCCGGTCCGAGCAGTCCACTCTCATCATCATCATCCCGTCCTGTTCACACACGCAGGCGGCGGGACAGCTCCGCTGCTTCCCCCCTAGCCTGGCGGCGGCGAGGAGCTGCAGGGCGCACAGCAGCGAGTAGACGAGCAGGCTAGAGGTGTCCATACTGTACGGTAAGTCCTCGGTGTGGCGGGCGGTGACAGGGCTGAGGTGAGTGCCGGCGCCGCTGCAGCCTCCTCCTCACTGGCCGCAGCATCTCCCTGCGTTATTATACGGGCAGCCTGAACCGCGCGCCCAGTGACGTCACGGCAGGCCCCGCAGCCACTCACAGCACGGCCTGCCGCAGGGGCTGGGGGCATGCTGGCACTAGTAGTGCCCACCTGTTGCTGCCATACTACACAAGTCACTGAGTACCTCACAGCCCACAGGTGACTATTGCCAGCAGTCAGTCAGATCCTGGTCTCACCTGCGTTCACACTTGGCTTCTGTTCTGCCAGGTTCCTGTGCTGTGAGGATGGAGCAGTGCTGATGCCATCTTCTATCTAGTGAAGTGGTAAACCCAACAGACGCGTTGGGCATGTTCGCCTACAATTACGGACGACATAGCCTAGCAGGTGTCATCCATGGCAGCACGCCGGACGCTGGAGGGGCTGCACTACGGGGGGGCATACTGCATCCGGCGCTCCAATTATTTTCAGCGCTTGGCTTTATTCACACAAGCGTTTTACACGGATATGTTTGTCGCGTTTTCACGCCCGGCAGAAAAACGCGACCATCTGAAGCATTGATTTTAGCGTCACGAACAATCACCCTGCGTGGAGAAATAGAACATTCGCTGCCGATTCTGGCGGGCACTTTTATGGGCGGTCAGAAAAGATAGTTCTGGTTCAATCTGTCGACCAATATGCGCCGGCGGCTCCCGTAGACTCCTATGGGAGCTGGAAAAACAGGAGGGGGGCAGTTTAGCAGCGTCCAACACTGGGAAACGCTTACAGGTGCCTTTATTTAGGTTTTTGAAGTCATTCCGAGGATTTATGCCAAGCGAGGGATTTCCGGGCTTCGGTGTATACTTTTGCTAATATACCGTAGCCGGCCGTGTGAATGGACGAGAAAATGCTAATTAAGTTCGGGACTTGATCACAAAAAATCGACAATTTATGCGAATTAACGGCGCATATGAGCGAACGTAAAAACGCATACGCTCGTGTGAAGGAGCCCTTTGGCTGTAAGGAGGGAGCTAAATAACGGAAATATCATCAAAAAATGGGAAACCGGCTTAAACAGCGTTGCCACGGGTCCCATTCACATGGGGGAGGTGTACACCCAAGTTCTCTCCAAGTTTGTGCCAGTTAACGCGGACAGGGCCCATTGAAGGGAACCTGCCATCAGTTTTTCTCCTCCTAAGGGCTTATTCAGACGACCATATTTACGCTGCATTTAAAACAACCGCTGCTGTTCCGTGACCTGTGAGGCATCGGATTCCAATGTATTCATTCAGACGATGATTTTTGGCCGCGTTAAAAAAAAATTGCACCTGAAAATATAGCACATACGCAGCCGTTTTCGGTCGCTTATTTTATACGTCGCGTGAAAAGATAGGTCTTGCCCTATCTTTTGTTGAAATACACAGGAAGTTCCTATAGACTTCTATGGAAGCAGAAAGAAAGGGAGAAGGAGAGAGTTTTTCTGTGTACAACGCAGGAAATGGAGACAGCTAGCCCTAATTAGGCATTTAATTACCATTCTAAGCCACCGGAATGGCGCTGCACGCCACGGGTAAACGGGCATGTTGATCGCCAAAATAAAGCAACTTGCTCTCTCCTCCCTTAATTTTATTTCATGCGAATTTACAATTCTTCCACGCGAATGTATAACGCGTATGCTTGTGTAAATGGCTTTAAATACGCGACTTCTGATGGAGAGTCCAGTGCGGAAAATCGTCGTTTGTTTGATTATACGGTGCGTACGGGCGAACGTATAAATGCTTACAGTCATGTGAAGGAGGCCTAAATCATCTGCACTGTTAAAGCAATAACTGTTTTATTAGATTTTTTGGAAGGCAAGTTGATAAAGCATCTAGATCATAACATAAATACAGCACCAGAACCAAGCTTATAATATAAATACAGCATCAAAACTAACTTCAGTACATATAGTGCCAGAACCAAGCTCATAACATAAATGCAGCACTAGAACTAACTTCAGTACATATATACAACACCAAAACCAAGGTCAGAACACCAGGGCATAACCAGAACTAACCCTAGTACATATATTGCACCAGAACTAACCTCTGTACATAAATACAGCACCAGAATCAAGCTCATAACATCAACAGAGCACGAGAACTAAGCTCATAACATAAATACAGCACTGGAACCAAGGTCATAGCATGAATACCTGAATAGGGCAACAGAACCAAGCTTATAACATAAATGCAGTACCAGAACTACCTTCAATTCATACAACAGTAAAACCAAAATATATATATATATAAAGATGAAAGCCCTCACTGACTGACTCACTGACTGACTGACTGACTCACTGACTGACTCGCCAAAAATTCTCCAACTTCCCGATGTCATAGAAACATGAAATTTGGCGCGAGCATAGATTATGTCCAAAATAGGAAAAGTAATTGGGTCCCAAGTTGATTATTCAATTCTAGCGCAAAAGAACTAGCGTCCAAATTTTACGTACGGAATCTAAGTCTCTCACTTCCCGATGTCGTAGAGGCATGAAATTTGGCATGAGCATTGATTATGTCATAAATAGGAAAAGTTAATGGGTCCCAACTCGATTATTCAATTATAAGCACAAAAGAATTAACGTCCAAATTTTACGTACGGAATCTAATTTTCTCACTTTCCGGTGTCATAGAAATGTGAAATTTGGAACAGGCATTGATTATGTCATAAATAGGAAAAGCTAATGGGTCCCAACTCGATTATTCAATTCTATGCGCGAAAGAATTAGCGTCCAAATTTTATGTAAGGAATCTAATTCTCTCACTTCTTGGTGTAATAGAAACGTGAAATTTGGCACGAGCATTGATTGTGTCATAAATATGAAAAGTTAATGGGTCCCAACTCGATTGTTCAATTCTAAGCGCAAAAGAATTAGTGTCCACATTTTACGTACGAAATCTTATTCTCTTACTTCCCGTTGTCATAGAAACTTGAAATTTGGCACGGCCATGGATTGTGTCATAAATATAAAAAGTTAATGGGTCCCAACTCGATTATTCAATTCTAAGCACAAAAGAATTAGCGTCCAAATTTTACGTACGGAATCTAATTCTCTCACTTCCCAATTTAATTTTATATAAAGGAAACGTCGCATGGTTACCTCCCGTGGTGTTTCCTGGGTAACGCAGAGAACTATGCAAAATAGTGAACATATTTTTTTCCCGGTATCTCTAAAGTAACCACGACTTTATAAGATTTTCTGTGTGAACACCACATAAACACCAGGACCAAATTAACTCGGGGTGAAGCCGGGTATATCAGCTAGTCATAACATAAATGTACCCGCAAGAACCAAGATCAATGCAGGAATAAATTGCAAAGTCAGATGACCCCCTGCTATATGTGCCCCCTTAATACTTAACTAGCCATACTCTGCACCATAAACACCAAATTAGTCATGTAGCCTTGAATATCTAATGAGCCACATTGTGCCTCCTCGCTATTTAAATTAGGGCTTGTTCAGGCGAGTGTGGTTTTAGCGCAGTATGGACACGTGAAAAGATCGTGGCTATACTACACTAAAAATCGCGTGAATGAGTGATTTCCAGCTATCAAAGGCCCATTTACACGGAGCGATGATTGCAAACAAATTGCTAAAAGGCGATCGTTTTAGCGATAATCGTTGCGCCTAAATGTGCGCCCATCGTGCACGTTTCGTGCACTGCTAGCTGACCGTTAAATTCAGTCCAACCTAAAAATCGGCGTTCAGCCTTATCAGGAGTTCTCCGCGGGTTGTGCTGGTAGCATTGTTTTCCGTCGGAGAACAAAGGAACTGAAAGCTGATAAGAGCCCTCGGTCTATTAACTGCTTTCAGCTAAAGGCTTCATTTGCACACTAATAAGCTATTAAGTAGCTGAGTAGCTACTTAAATGTTTATGCAAAATGATCGCTCAAAGCTGTCACTCAAACTGTCGTTTAAGCAATCATCGGGCTGTGTAAATGGGCCTTTAGTCTTGAGCTTAATTAGCTGTGAAATTGCCCTTTCACACAATGGGGAGCTGCATGGTGCAAGCTATCCATTTCCCATTGGAGTCTATGGAAAATCCTGCGCAGCTCGCACCAAAGATGGTTCAAGTCCTATCTTTTCGTGCAGCGCGGACCTTAGATGCTTTTTTCACGCCTATATTGCGCATAAACCACGCTCGTCTGAATGAGGCCTTAGCCTAGCTGTGCTCCCTGAACCCAAAATTAGTCACACCATGCCCCATAAATATAATCAGCCACATTGTGCATCCTGGATATTTAATTACTCGCACTGTGCCACTTGAAGATATAATTAGCCACATTGTACCCTTGAATATTTCATTAGACACACTGTATCCTAATTAATGAGTCACACTATGGCCTCTAAATATTTATTTAATCTCACTTTGGCCCCTGAGTATATAATGAAATGTCCTGTGTCAATTTAATATTTAATTATCTGCATTTTCCCTCTTGAATATTTAACCCATTAAGGATCAGGCGCAGTAAATATACGGCGCCTGGTCCTGGGCTTAAAACCCCACCGATAGTAAAAGTACGGCGGCGTTTTAACCCATCCTGCCACTGCAATCAATTAGAGGCAGGATGGGTTATCAGCTGTTAGTGACAGCTGATAACCCAAAGGAGAAGGCAGGAGAAGTATTTAACCCTTCCTACCTTTCCCTTCCCCGAATACACAGCGCTCAATGAGCATTGTGTACTAGAAAGTGAAAGTAAAGTGTAACTTTCACTACGGGAGCCCAGGGGGTCATGTGACCACCAGGGTTCCCTGCTACAGCAGAGCTGGAGGGTCATACTAGACCCTGGCCAGCTCTGCCAGTTACTAATGTCCCATGGATGCTCCAGCTACAGTGGTAAAGTGTCAATAAAAAAAAAGAATGTCCCCCAGAGGTCTTATATGACGTCATGGGGGACATAGATAGTAAAAAACTTGATAACATAGATAAGTAGAACAATATTACAGAATAAAACAACAATATATTCATAAGAAAGAAAATAACACACAGCCGACGCCAACAAAAACCGTCGCAGTATGCGCCCTGTAAACCAAAACCATACATACTATATATCAAAACGTCTGAAACAAATAGAGGAACCCATTCCCATACTTTATTTTAGCATAAATATACTAAATAAAAAAATAACTGTAAATGTTAAAAAAAATCATTTTTTTAGCATTTTACCCCCAATAAAATAAAAAAACTGAAAAAAAGTCCGTGAAAAAGATATTTAAAAAATCGCCCTATATGTCACGGGAAAAAAACGCAGTAAAAATAATTTTGGTAGCCAAAGGAAACAAAATAGGGCAGGAAAACCGGCACATGGGTAAAATCCCTAAAAAGTGTCTGGTCCTTAAGGTACAAAACAGCTTGGTCTTTAAGGGGTTAATTCCAAACCTTGTGCCCCCTGACAACATAATTAATTATACTGTACCCCATAAAATTTAATTAGCCACACTGTGCCCCCTGAATATTTAGTCAACCATACTGTGCCTCCTGAAGACATATTTTGTGACACAGTGCCTCCTGAATATGTAATTAACCACATTGTACCCCTGAACCCCAAATTAGCCACATTGTACCAGAATTTAAAATTATCCACTCTGCACTCCCTTGAATATTTAATTATCCACATTGTGTCCCCTGAGTATTCAATTAGCCACACTGTGTACCCTGAAACCAAAATTAGTCATGATGTGATCCTGAATATCCAATTAGCCTCACTCTGCCTCCTTGATATTTAAATTAGCCACACTGTGCTCCCTGAACCCAAAATGAGTTACTCCACACATTGCCCTGAATATATCATTGAAGGCCCTGTGCCCTGTACGCCTGTAATTGTGACACCAAAGGGGTGACTCGGAGCCGCCGTGCAGGACACAGCGGAGGGATGGGGGGCGGAGGTGAATATGAATTATGTGTTATATTAGTGCATGGGGAGCACATTTTGTATAGGAGCTAAAACTCGGACAACCCCTATATAATTTCCCACACTATGCCCTCTGAAGGCATAACTGGTCACACATTTCCCTGGCATATTTAATTACCCAGACTGTGCCCTGGGAATAGAAACAAGAAACTCATGTACTATCCTACATACCTGTGCTTTCTTGGCCTCTTCTAGCTAGAATGCTGCAGAATGTCGCAATTGGTGCAGTGGCGACCGCGCCTCCTGTAGACAATTACATCCACATCTTAAAGACTCAGATACAATTGATTACAGGGAAAGAGGCCCGCATTAGCATCCTGATTCTCCTCGGTTCTGTGAACTAGCTGGTGCTGGTTCATGGCAACTAGGGAGAATTTGCTGAATCCCACCTCTGACTTATACTGTCAAGTGGTGATAAATTTCATTTGCGTAAAAACCCCTTTAAGTTCTGTAGTATATAAGGAGTTTGGCTCCTGAAGCCGTTCTTAGATTTGACATATGTGATTTTGTGACATAAATGCTGTATAAATGTTTTAATTTATTATTTGTTTCTTATCGCAAAATTATAAATAAAGCTTTGAAAAAAAGATACAAGGTGTGTCTCCCATTGATCAGACTTATTTCTTTAGTGCATCTCACAGATGCTTGGCCAGATTGACACCTGGGAAATATGATGGCCAGGTTAACACTCAAATTCTTAATCATGTACCCGATACCATCCCTGAATGTTTTTTTATAGTTTGGCTTGGCAATTTATTCTGTTGAAAGAGATCACTGCCATTATAGAATACCTTTTGTTACATCCATCCTTCCTTTTACACTCAAAACACGAACCTATCATACCTGCATACATAGCCAGATAGAATTGCTATAATAAGTACGAGGTATTAGTTTGTGGATTGGCCAAGTCACTTAAGCCCACAAGCCCACATCAAGGGTCGTCATTGTCTCATAGGTCCCTAGTCCTACAATACAACTACCCCCAGGAAACCTGCCTGCAAGCAGGGTGATCATTCCGATAAGAACGACCCCGCTCTAGAACCTAAGGACCTAATGAGACCAGAGATGGTAAATGATCCACAGCAGGACCAGGCACAGTTCACACCAACACACCCGGAATTGCAAGCAACCCAGAACAGGACAGTTCACACCACACGTCCGGCCACCTGCACAGACATACAGAAGAAATCACCGTTCACACCAATTCGCACTGAACAGGACTATTTATGTCACGTGCCCGCTGTTCACACCACAGACCCGGACTCCACTCAGAACTCTCATGCATACAGATATCAAACCATAGTCTAAGTGTCCTCACACCAAGGGAAAGACAGTCAGCCACTGTGCTGAAATATAGGGAACCATGTCAGGAATCACCCATCTGACCACACGAGACATCAGACGTCTGAAGGCGGCACCTGCAAAAAAGAGGAAGGGAAAGAGGGGTCTGCGTAAGATGCAGATGGGGACAACAATTGTGCACACTGTCCTTATGAAGGAGAGAGAGACACTACAGACCAGTATGCATAACACCTAGTTGTGAGTGAAGGGAAACCAGAATCCTTATGCAAAGGAACTGGTATATATATGCAGCAGACCAGTGGAGGTTGGCTGGCTGGAGAAATCCACACCCAGCCAGCGCAATTATTCCACACCTTCTTGGTGAAAGACAAGGGTCAGCATAGCCTGTTGTCCGGTCTACAGCTAAACAGACCCATATGCATCAAACTGTGATGTGGTGTGTGTTCTGGGACCTTTCTATCATAGCTAGCATTCACTTTTTCAGCAATTTTTGCTACAGGAATCCTTTTGTGGGATCCGACAGACAAGCTAGTTTTCACTCCCTATGACCATCAGTGAGCCTTGGGCTCCCATGATCTTGATGCCATTTTCAGTGGATATCCTTGCTTGGAGCACTTTTGGTAGGTGCTAAGCACTATGTACCAGGAAAACCCAACAAGATCTGCTGTTTTGGACATGTTCTGTCCATCTAGCCATCGCAATTTGGCTCTCGACAAAGTTGCAGAGATTCTTATGATTGCCCATTTTCCCTGCTTCCAACACTTCAAGTACTGACTGAGTGCTTGCTGCCTAATATTTCCAACCCCCTTTGACAGTTGACAGGTGCTATTGTCACCAGATAATCAATGTTATTCAATTCACCTGTAGCTAGTGTGAGGAGATCGTTTTTGGATCATGTTTGTAGAGGCCAAAGATAACCTGACTTTTCCAAATAAATATGCAATCAGCAGCCAGGAATGGGGTTTAACTGACCCATGGCCAGCTTTATTATATAGGTTGCATTTCATAAACAAAAATACAGAAATCCATGGACAAAATCTAATCCTAGCCTGTCTGGCACCAGTTAAACGGTAACGTCCCTCTGTCTACTGGAGAGCTTCTCCTTCCAGAGAACAAGACTATTTGCAACCTTACAGTCCATAGCTCACACAGAACAGCATTTCAGTCTCCCCAAGGTTGAGCAACTTCCTGTTCACTGAGCTCCTCTTAAATATCCACCCATTGGAATAATTAGCCAGCAGGTGGACACTCCCTATTACTTCTCATAGGTGAGTCATCTAGAGGAAATATACCTTCCCTCAGTGGCAACGCCTACCAATTTGTCACACTAGCTTTAATGTTGAGTGTATGAACACACACTTTTAACACTGAGCTCTAACTAAGCACTTTTCTTGAGGTCTGGATAGTATAGTATCAGCAACCCCCCACCTCCAAGAAAAAAACCTAAAACATAAAAATAGCATGGGTTACCTCCAGAGTAATATATGACAAGACTTGCTTCATCTGTTGAGCACTCTTCACAGGCACACAGCTTCTCTCATGTGTAGTTCCTTCTAAGTGCATACTGTACATTGCACTCCGTTTAAGCTTCAGTAACGGGCTGAGCCAAAACACCTACAATGTTTGTAGACTATGGGTAAAACCTGTACCAAATGTAAATGAACACCCAGCTCACCCATAATATGAGGTTTAACATATCAAGCATAAACAGAAGCAATGAGGATTGATCCAGCATTCATAAAAGCGTGGCCACACTTTTATGTATGTTGGATCAATCTTCCTTTCTTTTGTTTGTGCTAAAACATGAATCAGGATGGAAAGAATGACAGGCCTTTTTCCAGCCTGCCTGTCACTCTACAAAATCCAGGGCCGGAAACATATCTCACCAATCTTCAGCAAACTATGCTTTAGTAAAGGAATCCAGCTTTTCTTAATTCTAAGCCACATAACAGGATTCTAGTGGAAAAGTTGGACCCTCGACTACTTTCTCTGTCATCATCTCACTATATATACACACACACATACAATGTGTCCCAAAGGGCATGGTGGGGATTTCAAATGGCAATGTTTTTGGAATGAAACACAACAGACACATGAAACTGGTATCAAGTAAAAGAAAAGGCTCCAAATTTTCCATCTTGAAGTTAGTGGGAGTGCAAATCTATGGTTAGGAGAGTACAAGATGGCAATGGAAAGTACAGTGTGTTTTGTGGCTAGCAAAATTTGAATGTCTGATTTGTGTGTGACGTGAATGCTGTCATATATTTAACTAAGAACCACCACATGAAAATAACATTCATTATTGGGATAGATAGTTGAAAGGTATTGGAAGCCTACTGGACAAAGTGTTCAGGAAGGAAAAACCATCTGTTAGTGAAGAGTCGGTTGAAGGCATTCGAAGAAGTTATATCAGCAGCAATAAACCTATGCGTAAATGTTCTCCACAATTAGGCCTTCTGAAAACTTCTGTATGGAGTTCTGAAAAAATGTCGGCATTTTATCTATATCTATATATATAAAGGTGAAAGCCCTCACTGACTGACTGACTCACTCACTCACCACTAATTCTCTAACTTCCCAGTGTTGTACAAACTGGAAATTTGGCACGACCATTCTTATAGTCCTAAATAGGACTATAAGGGGTTGTAACTTAATTATTCAATGCTAAATGCAAAGGGGTAAAGGGGTTGTAACTTAATTATTCAATGCTAAGTGCAAAAGTAAGTGATTATGTATGTTATGTACCTAATCTAATTCTCTAACTTCCCGATGTTGTACAAACTTGAAATTTGGCACAACCTTTGTTTAGGTCCTAAATAGGCAAAGTAAAGGTTGCAACTTAAACATTCAATTCTAAGCATGAAAGCTATTGACCCCCTATGTAATATAACTAATACACATCTGCATGGCACAATCATGAAATTTGGCACAGCCATTCTTTACATCCTAAATAGGAAACGTATAGGGGTCACAACTTGATTATTCAATTCTAAGCGCCAAAGTAAGTTACCCCCTATGTTATGTAACTAATAACACACATTTGTACCGGACAAACGTGACAATTGCCATGACCATTCTTTACGTCCTAAGTAGGAAATGTAAAGGGGTCACAACTTCAATTCTTAGCATGAAAAACTGTGCGGAAATCTGCGATACATGAAATACTTCTTTTCTATAAAAACCCTAAGCCTAGGGAAATGATTTGTATACTGAGGATAATCTACCCCACTTCTATGTGTATATACTGAAGAGAATATAACTGACTTCTGTGTGTATATACTGAAGAGAATATAACTGACCTATGTGTGTATACACTGAGGAAAATCTACTTCACCTCTATGTGTATATACTGAGGAGAATCCACCTCACCTCTATGTGTATATACCGAATAGAATCTACCTCATCTCTATGTGTATATACTGAAGAAAATCTAACTGACTTCTGTATGCCTTTAAGGCTGAGAAGAGGCTGCAACCTCCAGTCTGGGGATAAATTTGAATAAAAAGGGGTATTACCTTTAAGGGTAAAAAGTGAGGAGAGTGGGAGGGGTGGCACATTCTGCAGAGGGACATTGGTACATGCAGTCTGAGGAGAATCTAAAGCTCCTCTACGTGTTAAATATATTATTCCTCGGTTCCTCTGAAGTAATCATGACTTTGTAAAAAGTTTCCATGCAAACAACAGGTAAACACACCTGTACCAAATTAACTTGGGCAAAACTGGGTATATCAGCTAGACGGTTATAAATAGAGATGAGCGAACGTACTTGGTAAGGCCGATTTCGAGTACTTCACTACTCGGGTGAAAAGTACTCAGGGGCGCTGTGGGGCGGGGCGTGGTGGAGCGGGGGGTAGCAGCGCGGAACAGGTGGGAGCTCTCTCTCTCTCCTTCTCCCCCCCACTCTCCTCTGCAACCCCCCGCTCACCCACAGCGCCCCCGAGTACTTTTTACCCGAGTAGTGAAGTACTCGAAAATCGCGGTGCTCGATTGCGAAATCGGCCTTACCGAGTACGTTCGCTCATCTCTAGTTATAAACCTCAGTTGTTGCATACAATTTACCCAGATGATAATCTCAAAGGTTGCGATTTTTGCTGTGGATATTCTGCATGAAATTGACAATGACGAGCACTTTTTTACATTGTGTATTGTTCAGTGTTCTTTGCAGAAGACACTGTGAAATCAGACAATTACCTTGACATGTTGGAACTGTGTGCAGTACCCTAGTTTGATGAGAATGTAATCTTCCAGAAAGATGGTGTTCCTCCACACTATACTAGGATTGTTACGGAATTTCTTGATAAAACATTTCCATGCAGCTGGATTGGTAGGTGCCGATGGAAACAATGTCCCTTACACTCTTTGAACCTGACTTTTCTGAATTTCTATCTCTGGGGTTATGTGAAGCAAACTGTCTGCAGTGTTCATATGCAAAACATTCAGCACTTGAATTATGGAGGTTGTTGAATCTGTCACCCCTTATGTTTGTTTGTGTGTTCCCGGAAGTATAATACAGTTTAGGGTTGTTCACATTAGCTTTCAGAGATATTGTTTTTCTGCTCCGTTTGGGGAGGAGGAAAACAATACCCCAAGCCAAACATATCTATTTTATGATGGAACCGAATTCTGCCGAACAACCATAATGGAGTCCACTTGGTTTCTGGGCTTCCAGCTTTTTACAGGACAAAAGAGAGTAGCATGCTGTGGTATTTTGTTCTGTTCTTAAATTCTTTATCTAGACTTTTTTCAAGTATATATAACAGCAAAATTTCCTCATGGGGAACCAATGCAAAGCAAACTTTGGTTGTAATTACTGACAATTAGATCTAAGTGACATTGGAGGAATGGCCAACCACTTGGCCTCCACCCATATACTGGGGTAGACACCGAGATCACCTATTTACTCCAGGAAGTCCTAAAGCAAGGCGGTGTGCATTAACAAAAAAGTGAAATAGTAGAAAAGAAAAAAGAAAAGCACATCAAAAAAGTGCAGTGCAACTATGTAAAACATCCTTTTGCTTAAGACAGACCTGATGGGTCTGTACCAGAAATATAGGACTAAGCAAAGGAGGGAGAGAGAGAAAGAGAGAGATGTAAAAAGATGCTCATGTCAGACAGCCACTTCAGTAGGAGGAGTGTCCTAAAGATTTTTCCTCATTCCTTACCTCACCGAGAACTTCAGTCGTTCTGTTTTTAAACAGAATTCATCTTTGGGGGTTCAGAATGGAACCTTTTATGCTGATGTGAACAAACCATTAGATGTTTGCAGAGCCACCAATGGAACCCATATAGAACTTCAATAAACAAGTGGAAAAATCTTTTTGAGTAGTTCTTTAATTAATATCCTTTAATTGAATCCTGCACTGAGCAGGGGGTTGGACCCGATGACCCTGGAGGCCCCTTCCAGCTCTACCAGTCTATGCTATGTACCATGTTCCCTATAATAAAATGTGATCTTTTGAAACCCCACTATGACTTTGGGGATACAAATCTTTGTCTTTCATTTGAAACCTATTTCACATGTCTGTTGTGTCTCACTCCAACAACTTAATTTTATGTGTGTGTGAGCAAATTAGTTGGGATTATGGATTCCAGCAGTATTACATTTTGGCATCAGATTTGTGCTTTTTGGAATTATTGATGTAATTAACTTATCTTTAAATGCCTCTGAAAATGTACTTGCCCAGCATTGAAGAATCCATTGATATAGTCTAATCTTGGGTGTATTCCCAGTGATAAAGCTCTACACATTTTTTAAATATTACATTACAGTGTTTTCCTTTTTTTGTCTGCCTCTGCTAAACCTTTACACATGAGCAATGAAATTATTTAGGTATAGATTATATGAAAATAATTTTCTGCACAAACTTTCCAAGACCTTAATGCAAAAGCTAACCTCATCTGACAATGAAGTAAAGACACACACTTTACAAACATCAGTGAGGATATTTCTAAATGACGTGTTTGCATGCACATCATATGCCAAATAGATCTAAATCCTTGAAACAAAAGGTTTTCTTCTGGCTGACATTGTCAGTATAATGAAGAAGTGCAACAGGCCTATGAACTCTTGGATCGTACTATAAACAACTGGAATTAAGAAGGTCCATTGGGGAGTTGCTAAAAATTTTATCATGTGTTCGTGAGGATAAAGTGTTCAAAATCTACATGAACTCATGGGAAATTCATGTTTTAACTGAAAACGCACTTTTATTTTTGTACCTTTTGCATCTGTCCAGTGTAGCAGCTGTCAAAGTTATATCGAATCTGACATAATAGATGGCTGTGTTTAAAGTTGTGCCTGTACACTAGTTTGTGTATAGTAATGTCTTCAGAATTATAAGCACTTCAAGTGTAGTTGAGCCATCCTCAAGTGGGGACCGGGTCACCCAGTCTGCCCTAAAACCCACATGGACTGACGCCCTTACTTTCTGACTCTACTACTCAACTTTTTTTTTACTATGAAAGTCACAATAAGTAGTAGCACTGTTTTAGGTTATTACGTGTATGTGTATTACTTCGCTGTATAAGATTGTATCAGTACGCCATTAACAACCTCTGTGTTTATATACTTGGTGGTATTTATTTATTTAGCTGGCGTCAGCCATTGATAATTTTACGTCGTTTGAGGAGCACAAAAAGCATTTGTTGTTTCTTATATTTTCCAGCCTAGCATTGGGAACTGGAATTGATTGCAGAAAATCCATAGTGTATTGCAGTGGAGATTTTTCACATGCTGTAGAAAAAATTGACCTGTGGTATTTTTATAAAATCTTCAATATGTCAATTTACAGTGCAAATTTTCATGAAATCTGCTAGGAATCAGCAACAAAATCCACAGCACATTGTACTGCATATTCATAGTAGATTTTGTTCTGGAATCGCTGCAAAATCCACAACAGAACGTCTGTGCTGTATGGCCATACCTTCACAATGACAATCCTCCAGGGATACAAGCACTTACCTTTAAATAATTTTCACTGGATAATCATGCTTGATACCAATCAGTTTATAGAAATGAGTGCCATTTATGGATAAGTAGAAAGAACTTATGGGCCATTTACACAAGACAGTTATGGCACAAAAATCATCTAAACGAGCGAATTTGAGCAATAATCGTTCAGTGTAAATGCACAGAAATTGCTCACTATTCATTCATAGGCTTTTAAGCTGACTTTTCAGTCAGTGTAATAACCATCGCTGGATCACGGACTTGTGGTTCAGGGTTAACACTCCCCACTCAGCACTTCACATAGAAGGGGAAGCGTTAAGTAAGATGCCCGCGAACCAGTGGTGACGTCTGTCAGTGTAATGTACAAGCGCTAATGTCCTTAGTGGTGACGTCAGCGCTCGTGCAGGCGTTTACCCAACTGTTAGCCCGTGTGAAAGGGCAATAAAGCAACACACAATCACGTTGAAGACACTTTCAATTCTCTGTAACCAGTAGTAATAATAATTAAACAGGTAGTCTGAGTTGTTTTTTATGTGTACGTGTCTGGGGACCTAGGGATGAGCACCTCAATCCTGCCTTTACTGTGGAGCGCAGACTGCCCCGATTAGCAGTGTGATGGTCTGGCGGGCCATCACATATGACAGTCGGTCACCCCTAGTATTAGTACAAGGGACAATAACAGCTCAACAATACATTCAGGACTTCCTACAGCCACATGTGTTGCCTCCCATGGCGGCTTACAAGAGGCATTTTCCAGCAGGATAATACTTGACCGCGCACACAAGGGTGTTGTAGGAAAGTCTCCACAACATTGCCACAGTTTCGTCACCAGATTTATCGCCATTAGAACATGTATGGGACCATCTGGGACGCCAACTTCAACAGCTTACGAGTTTGCATGATCTAGAGGCTTAGTTACAGCAGATGTGGACCGATTTGCTGCAGAATACCATATGAACCCTATATGCTTCCATACCCACCCATATCACATCTTGTATCCAAGCTATAGCAGCCCAACAGGGTACTAGAACCTTCCTTGAAGTTTTCAGTTTTCGGCAATAAATTATCCTTCGGCTCTGATGTTGTAATCACTTACTTATATCAACATTACAATTACATACACAGCTTCATGCAATTCTGACAACTCTTGGGGAACAGGGTTTTAACATAAAAAACAACCCCTTTAACACAAATGTTTCAAATGCAGTGGTTACGTTCACAGAGAGTAGCTTGATACATGAAAAAAAGCATTTTAATGGCAATTTAGCTTGCTAAAAGCTGCAGCATATATTGAGCATCAGAGACATAACTTGAAGCTTCTGGGTCCCAATACAAAACCTGTGACAGGGCCCCCAACTATAATGCTTTATTTATAGTACTGGGCTCCCTATATGGAGAAGAGAGGCCTTATGGGCCCCCTAAGACTCCTGGGCCTGGGTGCAACCGCATCCCCTGCATCCTCTACAGTTACGCCCCTGTTGAGCATTTAAAAGTGCCATCAGCAGCAAAACTACTGCTTGGACCCAGCCCTTAAAGTCCTAATGCCGATCTGTATCTACATTTTATGTTTGATGGCACCAAGAAGTGAAGCTGGGTGCAGTAAATATATATTTTGGTCTGGATTTTAAATTACTTTCAGTGCCTGGTCTGAGGTCTGATTAAGGGGTCTGAATTTTCGGGGTCTGGTTTGGATTCTGAATTAATTTTAGGGTCTAGGATAATGTTTGAATTGATTTTAGGGGTCAAGTTTGGGGTCTGAATAAGTTTAGGTGTTTGATTTTGGTTCTGAATGAATTCAGGGGTCTGATCTGGGATCTCAATGACACCGTTTTGTTTTTTTTCTGCCACAAATAATACGAAATCTTGGTGTAGATAGTTCCACAAAGTTTGTAAAACATTCACAAGACAACATCTATTACTGTTGATGTTCAGTTCATACTTTCACCGGACCGCAGAATCAGAGTACCCCTGGGATAGTTGATTTACCTAAGAGACAACCCAGACAAAAAATATACATATGTTCCTTCTAGTGCAAGTGCATGCCAGGAGTGATCTAACAACAGCCGCACTCTAAACACATGCTCTGCCTAAGCTTCTTATCGCTGGGTGCCAAAATCAGAGCTTCCAAAAATACACAAGAACAATCCTAACTTGAACATGACAAGAAACCTATCCTAATCTCCCAAGTGCCAGTTCACAAATATGCTATAAATATATTGACGATCATGTACAAAAACTGGTGCAGTTGCCCATATAGCAATACAGCTTAGTAAGTTTTAAATCAGGTTGGAAGACAAAATCAATGACTTTAATGTTTGGTATGGGCAGTCGCTCTACTCCTATTGTATATTGTTTTACATGTGGCTGTAATAAGTGCATTTAAAAAGAAAAAAAAATAGATATGAATTTTATGATATTGTGTCATATTTTATTGATCTTAGCCAAACAAGATATTTTGAAGGTGGCTCATATGAGTTGATGTAGTGCAGACCACTAATATAATATATAACCCTACTCCCTGCCAGATTATTGAGTCGGGCAGATAACCTAACCCAATTCATGTTTGGGTTGACTTTTCCTGTCCAATTTTTATTGCTTCCCTAAAATGCTGTAAGCAATACCAGATGTTTTTGGGAGCCGTGCTTCTACCTCCCTCCCACTTCTGCCTTCGTAGAATCAACATGTTCACTCGGCCAAGAAGTTCATGGTGATGAGGGTACTGCCTACAATTAACAACAATTATTTTATGTCCACAGCTAGTTTAACTTTACTTTTGTGCTTTGGATTTTGTTACTTTGCATGGTTATCACACATGAATAAAGCCTATGTACAGCCAAAAGTTCAAACCTGACAAAACGTAAGTGCTGTAACTATGCCCACAGTTTCTGTTGTAGCTCAGTCATTTGTGCTCAAGCCTTCATTTTCTGATATAAAAAGACACCATTTTTAGTCAGTCACATTAGTTCTCACTGTGGCTAATATCTCCATCAGTCAGTTTAGCATAGAGCCTATAGGTCTGTGTCTGAATGTTAAGTTGTAAATTGAGGTATGACTATGTAATATCAGCTAGAGGTGTATCAGGCATTTTGGAATTTCAAAAGGTTGCAAATTACTGGAAATTGCAACAATAAAAGCACTGTGGGATTAAGATAAAGCATATGATTTGGGAGGGGGTCATTACTAATTTGCACTCCTTTTTAAATGATGCCTAACTTTTCAGACAACTTCTGCCTATTTAATATCTGTGTATTTCATCAATCTTGTAATATACTTTCATAAAATTTATTTTTGTTTTGCCAATGTAAATCAATGCTGACATGCAGCCGCTCTGAAATCCACTGCTTATTGTTAGACATATAGCTTCTCTAGCAACTAGGACATTAAGACATCTTCTTAACTGTGAGGGAGGAGCTGTCTTCACAGGCTCAGCTCCTATGCATTCACAAAGCTCTCAGACAGACTTGCACTAAGTGTGTATACAATCTCTGCCTCTTCTGATGTTATCTTTATCTAACCTGCTACTATGTCTCCCCAAAAATAAGACCCTGTCATATTAATTTTTGCCCCAAAAGAGGCTGTAGGTCTTATTTTTGAGGAGGTCTTATTTTACTTACCTAGCAGGCTTGGTCCACATCCTTCACACCACTATCCGGAGGTCCGCATAGTTCTTCAGTCCTGGCCGACAGTGTCTTATTTTCAGTGAAACACGATATTACAAGATTTATGAGACACACACAGACTATTAATTGAGCATAATTTGTCTGCAATGTTAGGCTTTAACCCCTTAGTGATGAAGCCTGTTTGTGCCTTAATGACAAGGTCAAATTTTGGAAATCTGACATTCGTCACTTTAACATAGAATAACTCCGTAAAGGTTTTGCATATCCAAGTAATTCTGATATTGTTTTTTCGCCACATGTCGTACTTCATTCAGGTGGAAAAAATAGACCAATAGAATTTGTGTATATTTATTAAGAGCGCCAAAAATGGGAACATTTTGAAAAAAATTGTCATTTTTTCACATTTTCAACCGCAATATCTCAAATATGTGCAAACATACTGTATGAATTCTTGATGATATATATATATTTTCATCTGTTTATCCTATTCTGGACACACATTTAGAAGATGTACAAATTTAACATTGATTAACATTTTGTTTACCTACATTAAGCCAAGAGTGCAAAGGCTCATAGGTGTCAGAATAATAGATACCCCCAGAAATGGCCCCATTTGAAAAAATACACATTTGAATAAATTCACCGAGGGGTGTCATGAGTATTTGACCCCACAGTTTCTTTTCAGAAATTAATACAATTTAGAGGAGAAAAAAATAAAATGTCATATTTTTGCAAATATGTCATTTAAAAGACAAGATTTTTTCTGTAGTGCACATGAAAATGAGGATTTGCGCCCAAATATGTAATTTAAAAGACAAGATTTTTTCTGTAGTGCACATGAAAATGAGGATTTGCGCCCAAAATAGACAGCCTTGTTTGTCTTGTGTTCAGAAACATACCCATTGTGGCCCTAATATTATGTCCGCATGCACAACAGGGCTCAAATTTAAAGGAGCATTAAACTTCAACTGTGCTTTAACTTTTACATAATCACCATTATCCATTGGATAATGGTGAGCACGTGACTGGGGACCGCTCACCACGGCCCTCGGTCAGTGTTCCGGCCTCTCGGCTACCTATAGTACCCAGGAGCAAGGAGTCTTTAAATTTCCCAGGCCCTCCGGATATGATCCATGAGGGAACATGAAACTTTTAAAAACTTTTTAAAACTTTTGTTTTACTTTACATGATCGCTGTTATCCATTGGATAGCAGCAATCATGTGACCGGAAACCACATATACTGTCTCCCTGTCATAGCTCTCTGCTCTTGGCTACACATGTTAGCCAGGAGCTAGAGAGATTTTAAATTTCCCAGGCCACGTGTTCTTCTGTGCACACGCCCAATGTATGACGTCTGGCGCACAAGCGCAGAAGGCGCCGTCGGGACCGGGAGGCCAGAACGCTGCAAGACATCTCAGAGGACAGTGGTGAGTATTTTCAGCTGAATCTCTAACTTTCATTTACTTTTCATAGAGTTTCAGATGATCGCTGGCATTCTGTAAATGCTAGCAATCATGTGACCATATGCATGAGATTATTTTTTCAGTTCTACTATAAACATGCATCCTCAGCTTGACTAGGTGTGCAAGCTTATTTTAATAGTAAGAGGGGTAAGAGCTGCTGCCAAGATCTTATTTCCCATGGGATTTTCAGGTGATTACATAATTGACTGATCCTGGTTCAACTGATTAAAGGAGATGTCCCGAGGCAGCAAGTGGGTCTATACACTTCTGCATGGCCATAATAATGCACTTTGTAATGTACATTGTGCATTAATTATGAGCCATACAGAAGTTATCAAAAGTTTTATACTTACCTGCTCCGTTGCTGGCGTCCTCGTCTCCATGGAGCCGACTAATTTTTGGCCTCCGATGGCCAAATTAGCCGCGCTTGCGCAGTCCGGGTCTTCAGCAGTCTTCTATGGAGCCGCTCGTGCCAGAGAGCGGCTCCGTGTAGCTCCGCCCCGTCACGTGCCGATTCCAGCCAATCAGGAGGCTGGAATCGGCAGTGGACCGCACAGAAGAGCTGCGGTCCACGAAGACAGAGGATCCCGGCGGCCATCTTCAGCAGGTGAGTATGAAGACGCCGGACCGCCGGGATTCAGGTAAGCGCTGTGCGGGTGGTTTTTTTAACCCCTGCATCGGGGTTGTCTCGCGCCGAACGGGGGGGGGGTTTAAAAAAAAAAAAACCCGTTTCGGCGCGGGACATCTCCTTTAAGGGTGCTTTTACACCGCAAAGATGATCGCTCAAAAGTTGAGAGGAGAGAAATCTCCTGCACTGCCCTGCCCCCCTGCTGGCTGCTCTGTGTGCGAGCCAACTGTGCTAGCTCCCGTGCAGGAGCGCGGGGATACAGGGACAAGTGTGGGGCATCGTTTGCTCAACACTCGTCTAGTGTAAATGGGCCTTTAGACACAACGATTATTGCTCAAAAGATGGCTTTTGAGTGAATTTTGAGTGATAATCACTACGTCTAAATGGATCTTTATAGCTACTGTGTATGGTCAGCTTCAGAGGCTGACCATACACAATAGTAGTAAGAAACTCAATTAAACTATAAATAGCCTTGAAAGTCAGTTACTAAAGGCCCTTTTACATGGGATAACTTCTCGGATGCAGATGCCCGACAGGTCGTCCCAGCAATAATCATTCCTGGGCTTTTACACAGGAGCGATCATCATTAAGTGAATGGAGGCAGACTGGGCTGGAGTTTGTTTCGGTCTACCCACCTCCATTCACAGTAAGCAGGCAGTCGTTCATAAGTTTACACGGGCCAATCTGCCGTTCAGTTTTATGCATGCAGAAACTGAACGACAAATGAGAAGCGAACACATTCTAGTTTGTTCAGTTGGGCTATACATTTACACTGAAGGACAATCGTTCAGATCTCTGCTTGATGTATGAACGATTTATCAGCCCATGTAAAAGGGCACTTCAGTTTGGATTGTGAGTACAGTAGTCATTTCCAGGCCACATTTCTTGATTATACAATTGGCTAACACAGTAAGGTATTTTACTAGTACAGCAAAACTTATAAAGCATAAAAGCAAAATAAGGCATAAGTCCCAACATACAATTATACTATACTGTAGTTATAAATCATGATTACAAAAAATATTTAGAGAAAATAAAACACTCTATAAATTTAATGCTTAAATATTACTGTGCAAGTCGGGAGCTGAAGTGACACAAGTGCCCAATTGTATACAATAATTATGAACAGAAGCTGCATATATGTGTCAGCCTCATAGAGCAAATGTATATTGTAAACATGAAAAGCTTTAATTAACACCCTTCTTTCCCTTCCATTAGACTAATGCAATAACATGGTCCAATGGAATTATGAAATGCAATAAACATAAACTGAGGGAAACACTGTATAAATTACAAGGTATGGATAATTTCTAATAAAGCTTATAGAATAAAAACACATCTGTTAGAACAAGAGTGGTAATTACTTTGTCCCAGTCACTCCTAAAAAGTTGTAATTCAGCATATCCTGATAGAACTACAGTATGTCTTTCTTAGTTTACAATAGGTGGGCATTCATGTCAATTCTCACCTGCATTCATGATGTCTCATGTCTCTTCTGTCCCTTATACATTAGGTTGCTGAAAACCAGGCAGCATGTACCTGAACCATTATATAACAACTATCCAGTAGTACACTGGGTGACAGCTGCAAATCAATCTGCACAGGTACAGCCATATGTTTGTGCTGTTGTTAGGGAATCTCCTTCAGGCCGGGCTTACATGACTGTATCTGGCAGCGTGCAGGCGGCGAGATATAAGTGCGTGGCATGCAGTCAGTATGCCATGACATTCCGTACTGACTGTGTACCATGTACTATCTTACCGCCCACACAACTTGCGCAAAATACGTGTGCAAGAAAAATCGCATCTTCTAATTTGGCGTGTATGTGCATGTAATACACGCCAAATTAGAAGATGCGATTTTTCTTGCACACGTATTTTGCGCAAGTTGTGTGGGCGGTAACATGCCGTCTATGGGAGTTTGGTACAGCGTATTTTGCACAGAATATGCCATACTGACAAGTTCATGTGAGCCTGGCCTAAGGCTCCTTCCTGTTTCTTGTAGATGATGTATTGCTATTACCAGTCAATCATCTCTGCCCCTTTCTGTATATGGTATAGTATGTACATTGCCCTTGACTTGCATGCTGCTACATATATATATATATATATATATATATATATACAGTATATATATATATATATATATATATATATATATATATATCATATATATATATATGTATAATCTCCAAGCTCCCTGGTGCATTATCCTGTGCCTTAAAGTGTAACTCCAACTATAAACAACTTTTATTAAATCAATTGTACAAGCTGAGATAGAAAACTGTAATATACACTATGTTGACTATGTTGTATTAAGACACACATAGAAGATAATGAAATTCGATTTTAATAATTTATGGGCCACCTTTGACCTCAATGACTGCAGTAACCCTCCTAGGCATGCTTTCCACTAAATTCCGATAGATGTGTGGAAAGATTTGCCTCGATTTCTTGAAGAGAGCTTCAGATGGTGATGCATGGGATAGTGGGTGTGTTGGGTGTGCACAGATACATCATTCTAGTTCATTTCAAAGATGCATGATGGGATTGAGATCTGGACTTTGGGCTGGCTAATGAAGCTTGCAGATGTTCTGCTCCTCAAACCATGCTTCAACACTGAACGCTGTATTACATGATGCTTGGTAATATTAATAGGGACAAGGAGATGTACCAAAGTGTTGCCATAGGGTAGGTAATGCCACGTTGCCCAGAATGTCTCTGTACCCATTGACGTTGAGGGTAGACTTCACTATAACCAATGGCCCTAGTTCTTCCTAGCAGAAACACCCCAACACCATAACAGAACCTCCTACAAACTTTACTGTTGGGATGATGCAGTTGCATAGAAATTGCTCTCCAGACAACCGCCACACCCAAGTGCGGCCATCTGATCGGAAGATCATGTACTGTTATTCAGCTGTCTACAACACTTGCTTCCAATCCAAGAATGATGCTCCAAGCACCATCGCAGGTACATATGTGCATTCATTGCTCTGATGTTGGGCTTGTCTACAGCCGATCGTTCATGGTACCCATTTGCATATGATTCCCTAATAGCCTGTGAGGCCTCCTGAGTGTTTCAGCAGACAATGTGCATGATGCCTTCACAGCTTATACAAAGCTTTGTTGTCCCTGCTCTGTCAAGCTCACTTTTAGGACCCAAAAATATAAACTCATATGAGTTGCATGTAGATTCCGGCTGATTACGACATCATGTTCAGGTTCGGAAAAAATGCATAGGTTTTTTGGAACATTAAAATCAAGAAACCCCGCCAAAAAAGAGCTATCTTTTGGACGTAAAAGACATAATAAAGAAAACGTCCAAGATCGATACTGATCTTGAAGTGTTACTGTATGATACAATTTCACATTCCCTACCGGATAGTGTATTTTTTTTTTTTGTTGTTGTTGTTGTTTGTGTGTCCATAAGGTTTTTAAGCAATATTTATTAAAAGTTAATTTTTATGAATTTATATTTTTGGGTCCTAAAAGTGAGCTTGATTAAGTAATTGGGACCTTACTGCCTCTGTGAAGTGGTTCCCTGCTCTGTCAGTTTACGAGGTCTCCCCAAACGTGTACAATGCACACATATCATATGTTTTCCATTTCCAAATAACATTTCCAACAGTGAACTTTGGGAGATCTAATAATGCCGTGATGTCCCATACTGATTGGTTGCTCAAGTGACATTTCACGACCATACCCCGTTCGATGTCTGTCAAATTTACAATTCATGGCATTCTGATGGTATCTGTACTGGGATATGTCTGTATAATACTCTCCTTTATACCTAATGCTCACACATCCAATTTGCATATCCCCTACACCTGACAGCACAGGATTGGTGGGGTCCCAATACTTTTGTCAACCTAGTGTATCTTATTACAGAAAAATGCTTCTTCCTATACTCATCAGACTTCCCCCTGCCTGCACTGGTCACTCACTCTCAATTAACTGATTAAATCTGTGCATATAAAGCTGTCTTTACAGTAATTCTGAGCGACTGTCGGCCCATGTACGTACGGCGCCTGACACGGCACTGAGCGAGAAGACGCTTAGTATTTTCTAGTCATTCCATGTCAGGGAGCTGAAACGGAATGATTACTAAGCAGCTTTTCGCTCAATGTGAACAGGAGTGGCTCAGCCTCTGACTGCCTGTTTGAAGTGAAATCTCTGGCTCGCTCCGCCTCTATTTTCTGACAGACTATTACTCCTGTGTAACAGCAGAGAAGTAATAGTTGCAGGAACCGCTGCCATGGAAAATTACCTTAAGGCAAAGAGGAGTCAGATTTTTAGCCTCTCTGAGAGATTAAGGCACAGCTACTGCCTACAGAAATCAATATAGAGTAAAGGGGGAGAGATAAAGGGGTGGGAGCAGGGGCATAACTATAGAGGATGCAGGGGATGTGGTTGCACCTGGGCCCAGGAGCCTTAGGGGGCCCATAAGGCTTCTCTTCTCCATATAGGTAACCCAGTACTATGAGTAAAGCATTATAGTTGGGGGGCCCTGTTACAAGTTTTGATTCGGGGCCTGGGAGCTTCAAGTTACGCCTCTGGGTGGGAGCAGGAGACTGCTATGACATCTCCATACATAGTGCACACAGAGAAAAAGAGATTCTGCTCCCCTATCTGTCTCTCACATCACACACAGAAGCAGCAGCAGCATTAAGGACAGGGCGTATTTACAGCGCACGCTGCCCTAGGCATTGAGCCTGAATACGCCCCTACTAAGCATTTGAGGATGCAACTGTTATGGGTCATAGTGATTTTGTTTCATTTTTTAAAATTTCTGTATCAATGCGTTCTGAGAGCTATAACTTTTTAATTTTTCTAAAGATGCTGCCTTGGCTTTTTTTTGTTTTTGCAAGACAAAGTTCTATTTTTTAGTGGCACAATTTTGGGATAAATGTAATGTATTAAAAAAATTTTATTTTAGGAGGGAGCATAGAATAGAAAAACAAGGAAATTTTGTTATTGTTTTTGGTGTTTTATCTTTATGGCATTCACTGTGTGGTATAGTCTTTTTTTTTAGTCGCCATATACCGAGTGCCATAGCTTTGTTTACTTTTCTACTAACCAAGCTATATTGTTTATATAAAAGGCTTGTTTTTTTGATTTTTGGGACGAGTCGTAGTTTTCATTTGCGCGTACATTTTTTTCACTTATTGTAGAGTTTTTTCAGGAGGTGATCTGAACAAAAAACAGCAATTCTAGCATGTAGTCGTTTTTAGTTTGTAGCATTCACTACGACGGATAAAATAATTTTATAGGATGGGTCATAATGGTTGTGGTGATACCAGTTATGTATGCTTTATGAATGAAGATAGATAGATAGATAGATAGATAGATAGATAGATAGATAGATAGATAGATAGATAGATAGATAGATAGATAGATAGATCAAATAGTGTTTTCGATGTGACTAGACAAATCAATAAAGAACCTTTCTGTGGACACGGTCCCTGTTCTACTGTTTGACTCCCTGTGAGGTCCCCTTTTGTAGTGGACATTCTACAGGCTGTGTTCAGGTGACGAATGGTTAGTGTCCCGACCTGAGCTTCAGCTGTAACTGGGCTTAATAAGGTTGAAGACAGCAACCTAATGATATATGGGGCTCAATGTATTCATCAAAGGGACAGCTGCAATGCTGCTCGTGCGCCCTTTCCCCTCCCACCACAATGAGAATGTTCTACTGAAGCAAAAAAAAAAAACATTGTAAATGCTGACTACTAAAACTTATCACAAAGTTGCATTTGCAGTCCACAGCTGAGACGATGGGCAGCGTTCCTTAAGTACTCTCTTAGGCCTTAGTCAGACGGGCGTTTTTTTGCGCGATTTGCGGATCGCATGACGGATGCGCATCCGCAAATCGCGTGACCGGTGCCCGAAAATCGACGGAAAATCTGCTCCTAGCCGCGTTTCATTAGAAATGGGCCAGAGCATTGCATTCAATGGAGTCGGCAATACATGAATGGGTGTCAGTGAGACCTGCCTCTGATTGGCTCAGGCTGAGCCAATCAGGGGCAAGTCTGAGTCACACCCCCTTCACACCCACTGCAGGCCGGCCGCGCGGATCTCCGGCTGCCGGGAGCAGGTGAGTATATATATATTTTTTATTTTAACACTTTTCTGGATGAATTGCAGGGAAGGGCTTATATATTTAAGCCCTTCCTGACAATTCATCCAGCGCTGTCCGGCAGCCCATTGCTTTCAATGGAGCCAGCTGTATTGCCGGCTCCATTGAATTCAATGGGCAAACATCGTTCTTCTCTGCCACAGCTGTTACAGCTGTGGCAGAGGAGAATGATTTGTCTAGTATATGTTCTCAATGGGGTCGGCGCTGCTGCCGCCGGCCCCATTGAGCGCATATAGAGAAGAGAACAGGAATCACAGATCGCAGATAGGTGCGATCTGCGATTTCTGTTCTATAATTTATCGGACGAGCGCATAAAAAGCGCTCATGTGTCCGATAGCATTGCAAAGCAATGGTTTTAAAAAATCGCCGGATGCATGCGCATGCGCAAATCGGGCAAAAAACGCCCGTCTGACTAAGGCCTTAGTGTGCAGGCTGTGATTTGAACAGCATACAGAACTTCTTTGCACAGCAGAGGACAGGGAGCAGCAATACTAAACTCCATCCCTCTCTCTTTGCCATGTAGCCTGTGCCCTCCACCCCTCCCTTATCTCCTGGAAAAACACTGGATTCCTTAGCATGTCTGATATAAGGATGGTGGAAGCGGATAAAAAAAAATTCTGTCTGCTGTCAGTGATGCTGCAGTCGTCCCCTGCAAGGCGCTTCCCTAGGTTTGGACCTCCAATACCTAGTGGCAAATGCAGCCCTGATTGAGGACATTGTAAGGGCTTAGTCAGACGGGCGTTTTTTGCCGCGATTTGCGCATGCGCATGCGTCCGGCGATTTTTTAAAACCATTGCTTCGCAATGGTATCGGACACATGAGCGCTTTTTATGCGCTCGTCCGAAAAATTATAGAACAAAAAATCGCAGATCGCACCTATCTGCGATCTGCGATTCCTGTTCGCTTCTGTATATGCGCTCAATGGGGCCGGCGGAAGCAGCGCCGACCCCATTGAGAACATATAGAAGACAAATCATTCTTCTCTGCCACAGCTGTAACAGCTGTGGCAGAGAAGAACGATGTTTGCCCATTGAATTCAATGGAGCGGCAATACAGCCGCTCCATTGAAAGCAATGGGCTGCCGGCGTGCGCGGGGTTAATTGTCGGGAAGGGGTTAAATATATAAACCCTTCCCTGCAATTCATGCTAAAATGTGTTAAAATAAAAAAAAATTGTATACTCACCTTTCCGCTGCAGCCGGAGTCCAGCCGCGGCCGCTGTCAGTTCTCCTGAACTGCTTCTCGGCACTATTCAGCCGGCGGGGCTTTAAAATCCCCGCCTGCTGAATGATCTGCTCTGATTGGTCACAGCCTGACCAATCAGAGGCCGGTTTCACTCACACACCCATTCATGAATTCATGAATGGGTGAGTGACTGCTGCCTCTCAGCGCTGAGCCAATCAGGGGCAGGTCTGACTCACATCCATTCATGAATTCATGAATGGGTGTGAGTGAGGCATGCCTCTGATTGGCTCAGCGCTGAGCCAATCAGGGGGCAGGTCTGACTCACACCCCCTTCACACCCACTGCAGGACGGCTGCCCGGAGCTGCAGGCAGAAGGTGAGAATGCAAATTTTTTTTATTTTAACACATTTTAGGATGGATTGCAGGTAAGGGCTTATATATTTAAGCCCTTACCGACAATTCATCCCGGGCTCGCCCGCAGCGCATTGCTTTCAATGGAGACGGCTGTATTGCCGTCTCCATTGAATGCAATGCGCTGGACAGCTCCGGCCCGTTTCTAATGAAACGCGGCTAGGAGCAGATTTTCGGGCGATTTGCGGGCGACTTGCGCGCACCGGTCACGCGATTTGCGGATGCGCATCCGTCATGCGATCCGCAAATCGCGGCAAAAAACGCCCGTCTGACTAAGGCCTCAGGCAGTACTGAGCAGTGCTACTGTGAATGCAGCACTGGGTTGAGGCAGCAGAAGCAGCATATCTGTGTGTCTGTCTCTCTTTCTCCTTGCAGATGCTTCTTTTACTCCTCCGCTTCCCTTAAAAATCTATGGGTAAAAGTAGTAACCTGATCTCTCATTGAAACTGATAATCTGTCAGCTCTTTTCCTCCTGTGTATGGATTTTTTAGTCACTTGAGAGTGCAGTGCAGGAGGTGGGGGAAGGAGGAAAGAAGCCTATGACTGGAGAAAGAAGAAAGATATTACAAAGTTGCTTCTGTCCCTATGCAGTTTTCTGCATAAAAGATGGAAACCAAGATGGATCGATAGTGTGAAAAGAGCCCAATCTGTATTATTGATTTATGGGAAATTGTTTAGAACTGGAGGTACACGTTAATCCTGCCTCTATGGTTCTCTGGTATCCTGCTCATAATTTGGATTGTTCTATATAATTTTAACTTCTTATAGATCGACTCTGGTCATACTGATCTTTATGATGCCTCGGAATGGCATCATCAGATATGTAGTTACCAGCCATGCTTTCTCTGATCTATGTAATTTGGAAAGGATAGAGTTAAAATAACATTCCAATGAGATTAATGAGCCCAATAGTAGTTGTACCTGTTTGTAAGATACAGACTCTCACTACCATAGCACATAGAGCATTTACATGGGCCTATCAAGGCCTTTAAATAAGTGCTTGTTCGCCTAACCTTTACATGGGCCAATTTAGACTCTATGCTGGACAAATGATCGTTTGTATGATAGTCTGTCTGCTATAGAGAATCATCACTGTTGAAAGCACATCCCCCTTTCACATGGGGAGATGTGCTCCTAACACTGATAGTTCTTTTCAGCCGTACCAAAAATATTATAAAACGACAAATGAGCTGCTGATCAGGTGCAGCTTCATAGGCCCGATTATCGGGCAAACAAGTGTTCTAACGAACGTACATGCCCAAATGTTGGCCTGTATAAGGGCAATTAGAATAAACAGTAGCTAGTGTTAGTGCCCGCAGATAGTGATTTCTTTAAGCAATATGGTGAACGAAAGCTAGATTATTCACTTCTAAAAAGTGAGTTGCAGGTTACTTGGGGCAAAATAAAAGTACATTGTTAGAATGTTGACCAGATTATGAATTGGTAGGTATGATTTTGTATCTCTGCTGGAATTTCTCTTTACGTTTTATGTGCACATTACTATATGAGTCTGTTTTATGCACTGATGTACTTGGTATCATAATGATCTTGTGAATATCTACCTTTCTTTTGGAGTGAAATGTCCAGTTGACCCATCATACATGCCTAAATAAGATGATTCAATACATGTGGCTTGTCCAAGCAGTGAAAGCAGCTGTATCTGTCTGTAAGATAAAGACACCATATAATCTCTGTATGTGAGCATGATCTCTGGAAAGATGTTATTGCTCCCTGATACATTAAAAATATTACTCCATATCATCACACATCCTGGTTTGACAGCTCCATCAAGAAGCTACAAAACCATTAAATGGTTCCAAAAATGGAACGCAAACCTGAAGATTAATGGCAAAAGCACCAGTCTCCAGAAGACAAAATGTCATTGGTTGTCCACCTAAGGAACTACCAATCAGCCAAGTAAAATCCACTTTTCTGTTACTATAGATAGCAAATGCAAGCAACAGGCCAGCACAGCTGTTCCATACAGTTAATGAACTCTGTAATCCACACTGCCTAAGATCTACCATTCCATCATCACAACAACTCTCTGAAAAATGTGCCCCTTACTTCATGGACAAAGAAAGTGCTATTCGGTAAGGAATTCAAAAAACAACAGAGAATGGCACTAAAGGTCCACATAACAGTACTATTAAAACCTTAACTCTATGGTCACAATTTCATCTGGTAGGGGAAACAGAGTTCACAAATATTCTTCAGTGTCTTCGTAGAGCAGCATGTGACTTGGACACAGGCCTAACGTCACTTCTGTTTGAATGTTCTGGCAATCAAGAACATAGATATCTATTCTGTGCAGTGTAGGATCTATTCTGATCTATTGAAAGCAGCAGTCATTAAGCTCTGTCTATAGAAGCCCTCTATTGACCCAGATGCTTTGAGTAGCTGCAGACCTGTCTCTAACCTACATTTCCTAGAGAAAGCAATAGAAAAGGCTGTTACTATCAAGATAGATAATAGACCATCAGGTGAATGCATTTATGACTCTTTCCAGTCTGGCTTCAGAAAAAAAACACTGCACTGAATCAGCACTCACACTAATACTAAATGACTTGCTCATGACAAGAAACGGATGAATGCGCCATCCTAATACTTTTAGATCTGTCAGCAGCATTTGACACCGTTGACCTTGACATCTCGATACATAGACTTAAAGTGTACTGCTACTTCCAGATGGCTTTTCTGAATAAGCTGCTGTGTGTACATGAGGAATATGTGATTGCTCTACTGGCTAACATGATACCAAACCTTTTTTCTACATGAGGAATATCACTATCTCTGTTCGTTATATGACTTGTATCCTGAATTCTTCACTATTTTACCCTCTGCAGACTGTTTATCTAATTTTCAGTTCTCTTGCAGCTGGTGGGTGGAGACTAGCTGATGTCTTCTATACAGTAAAGAAAAAACAGGAGGTTCTGCTCTCTAACTCTGTTTAGTAGACAAAAAGGTATAACCTCAGAATAGAGGATCCTAGAGCAAAATATTCTTTTTGTCGCCACATTCTGACCCCTGTAATTTTTTTTATTCTGTCGATGGAGCTGTGTGAAGGCTTTGTTTTTCTGTAGTTTTTATTGGTGCCAATATGGGGCACATATGACTTCTGATAGCTTTTTATTCAATTTTTTTTGGTGACAGGGAGACGAAGCTGCAGTTCTGCCGTTGCATATTAGTTTTTTTTTATGCTCTTACCATGCAGCATAAATCATGTGATATTTTGAAAATTTCAGACTTTTATGGACAGAGGGATACAAAGTTTGTTTTTATTGTTTTATTTGAAAACTAGGGAAAGTGTTTTTCAACTTTTAATAATTAACATTTTTATTTCAAAGTGTTTTTACTTTTTTATTTCCTATAAGGGTAATTATTAAATTTGCGATCATTTAAACACCAGAACAATATACTGCACTAACATTACCAGCAGGCTACCAGTAACCTTACTGCCAGCTTTAATAGGCTGAAATACATGACGGCCACTGTCATGTGAACACTTGGGCTTCCTGTGATCGCATCATGGGTGAGATGATATGATGCCAGAGGGCCCCTTTCCAGTCAGCTGCTTAGATTCCACAGCCTGTATTGACCGCAGCATTTAAGCAGTTAAACAGCCGTGATCGTGGCTAGTTCCAACCACGGTCATTGCCGGTGATAATAGCTGCACTGTATGAAGGTTGCTCATCTCCTGAGCCTTCTTCATACAACCACTTACAACCTTTAACTCATATCCATCACAGGTTCTCAAAGGGTTAAGCAGTCTTGTAAAATTGATGGCATAGTTATTCAGTATTTTGTTTCCTTCCTGACTGGCAGACCATAAAGAATATCTCTTGGCTTATCCTCCTCCTCACCAGTTATCTCAAAATATGGAAGGCTTCGTTCTATCCCTAATTCTGTTGCGATTTACAAACTAAATCATCCAGAGCCATGGTCTGATATACCACTGATATGCAGGTGACATCCAACTATAGGTGTCCTTTAAGCCCAAAGCCAATGGCCCATCACCAGCTATAAATTCATGCCTAGCAAAACTAAAAGAATGAATGCCAGCTGGCATAAAACAGGACCTGAGCAAAACTGAAGTTCTCATGGTTGGAGGTCAGCATCGAACAACAAAATATCATCTTGCACATCCAACACTTCTATCTCTTGTAAACACAACCTTTCAAATTTCAAACTTCAGGTGCAATTTGGATTATGGAGGGGGAACTCTGAGGAGCCAGATATAAATTCTTCATATTTCCACCTGAGGAATACTGCAAGAATTGAACACCTTATTCCACCAGAAAATCTATCAGAACTGGTAAAAGTCTTCATAATATCACAGGTGAACTACGGTAATGCCCTATACAAGAAATACACCATATTTAGTTAGTCCAAAATGCTGCAGATAGGTTAATAACAAAGCAAGGTTCACATGCTCCCATAACACCTAATTTGCTAAATAGACAGACCATAAAATAGAGAATAACTTTTAAAATTTCCTTGCTGAATTTTAAAGCCATAAACAATTGAGGTCCCAGCTGCTTGAAAGAACTAGTTGCCATACCCCATGCCATCATCTCGGATCAACAGTTATGAATAAATGTCCACACCAATATTCCACCATGAATATTTGATCCTGAGTCTTCTCTCATGCAGGCCCAAGTGTCTGGAAATGATTACCTGGATCAAACAGAAAGATAACATCCTTGGATACATTTAGAATAAGACTCAAAACACACCTGCTTTCTTTGGCATTCGAGGGCAAATAACACAGGACATTATAACAAATTGATCAGTTTATCTCTGGACAGCGCTTTGAGTTCTTTGTAAAAACATGCATTACAGATGTTTGCTATTGTATCCTGCACTCTTTGGTTTACATATCAGCTGTAAAGGTTCATTACAACAAGCAAATTACGAAAGTCTATAGGTGTCATAAGCTAAATAGAGATTAGGGGGTTGTAGCAAAATCGAAGGAGTTATTTTTATTTTTTTAGAAACAAAAGATTCATTTGCAGCAGTTACTATAGCTAAGACTCCATTCATATTTGGGGCTTCCGCAGATTTCCACAGTTTGGCGCCATCCTCTTAGCCGAACAATGAAAATAACTGAACCCCTGAATCTGCAATACGCCGGAGCCACATGACACTGACCAGACCCCATTGACTATAATTGAGTCCGTTTGTCTTCCAGAATTTCAACAAGCGTTTTGCCAGACAATATAGCACAGTCAGATCTGCATCAGAGGCTTGGACTTGAACCACTGATGCAGATGTGAATGAGGCCTAAAAACTTTATAAGCAAACCGAAAAAGCAAGTGTGGGAACTTCCATGTGTATTGTGATCTAAAGTGTGCTTTGTCTTACGTGTGCAAGTTGAAATGAGGTGACTTTAAATTAAGACATTAGAAGTCTGACCAGTAAAATTGATGAACTGGAATTAATAATGTCTGAGGAAAAGTATGACATCGTAGGAATAACTGAGACATGGCAGGTTGATAGTGATAACTGGGCTATTAATTTATAAGATAAAGGTACCTTTACATGGTACAACTGTTTGGCTCATAAGCGCCCGTCAGCCGTACCAGTAAACTGGAAACTGAAACCTGTGGATCTCATAAACGAAACAAGTTTCTGTAAATAACTAGAGAGGGACAGCCATTTAAAGGAGATGTCCCGCGCCGAAACGGGTTTTTTTTTTTTTTAAACCCCCCCCCCCGTTCGGCGCGAGACAACCCCGATGCAGGGGTTAAAAAAACCACCCGCACAGCGCTTACCTGAATCCCGGCGGTCCGGCGTCTTCATACTCACCTGCTGAAGATGGCCGCCGGGATCCTCTGTCTTCATGGACCGCAGGGCTTCTGTGCGGTCCATTGCCGATTCCAGCCTCCTGATTGGCTGGAATCGGCACGTGACGGGGCGGAGCTACACGGAGCTACACGGAGCCCCATAGAGAAGAGGAGAAGACCCGGACTGCGCAAGCGCGGCTAATTTGGCCATCGGAGGGCGAAAATTAGTCGGCACCATGGAGACGAGGACGCCAGCAACGGAGCAGGTAAGTATAAAACTTTTTATAACTTCTGTATGGCTCATAATTAATGCACAATGTACATTACAAAGTGCATTATTATGGCCATACAGAAGTGTATAGACCCACTTGCTGCCGCGGGACATCTCCTTTAAGACTTTATATTAACCAATAGACTACACAGAATAGCAAAGGCAAAGATCATACACCTAGGAAATAAGGATCATAATATAATACATTGCATTACATTGTTTTGTGGCATTTTTCCTCACTTGCCTTTTTATTTTTGCTCTTTGATGTTTTTTTTTCTAAATGCAGCATACTCAAGGCTTGGCATTTATAGATGCTTTCCCGTAGACTTCTATAAAACAAAACCTGAATAAAATCCATGTCTGTATAAAACACCACCCAAAAAACACTGCAAAATAACTGATGGAAACCTGAAAGGCAGTCTGCTGACAGTTTTGCTAATGCATAACTTTTAACTTTAACCATCTGCTCAAGCCGCTGCAAGTGCTTTTGGGCAAGGCTTTCTCCTGAAATGCTCTTCCGCCATGTGCAAGGAGCTGCTCCACAGTTCTGATTGGCAGCTGTAGCCGCCTACTGATTGGACTTTACATTTGCATTTGCAAATCTGCTGACAGACTCTTAGCACGACATATGTTTGAAGATTTCTAGGAAGTGAATGACAGTTTATTTGTGCTGATATTCTTCAATTCCAGTATTTGATCTCTGTGAGGACATAATGCCAGTATAGTTACTACTACTTTAAAAACAGGGATCAACATTTCCTATGGAATTGCCTATAAGTGAACATGGAGAAACAGATGGTTTCATGCTAAGTAAATTATGTAGTAAAATAACTGATACCTACTGAAGAAATCACATATGGTACGGGTCCTGACTTGGCTTCTCGAAATTTTGCTGTGGAGTTATGTTCACTGAATAGCAATATGTCTTGCCTATCAAGACGTAACAAACTTCACTTCTGTTATTACAATGTCATTTTAATCTGTGAAATTCTTTATAGAAATTGTGCTTTACTGACATAGAACATGGAAGATAAATTACTGGGTGTCTACAATATGCAACTCATTTAATGCATGCTAGTAGTTTACAAGGCTTAGCAACCAGAACTGGCAGAGTTTCCTCACATTTGGCCCATAGTCAACAATTACCCTCAGATCTACTTTGTTAAAGATGTGGGCCAATCCACTTCCATTTAGTTTGTGCACCACATGCTTGTTACTGTGGCCTTCATGCATCATTGGCCTTTAAACTACAATGAACCACATTTTCCCCGTGTGAACTATGGTCTGTATTATATTAAGTGCTTTTTTTATATCAGTTCTTATTTTTTTACGTTGAAGCTGTGAACTGTATAGATGGATTGTAGCAATTATGTAGCAAATTAACAAACAAATGATTAGTTTGATGAAACTTTATTGGCCTGTGTGAGTTATGTGCCACATTTGCAGCCGAAATAAAAATCAATGATCAGTTACTGTCATAAGAGAGCAAAGACTTTTGTCAACTCCTCTCTGATTGGTGAGTCATTTAAGGAGAAATCACCCAGAATAATCCAAATTCTTCACACAAGAATAATCACAATCGCCTATTTTGAGCAAGTGTTCTCCTTTTAAAATGATATATCTAATTTAAATAGTAAGGACACCGTGGAAAGTGTACCATAGATACAATGTATAAGAAACTGTACAATGAAAGATGAGAAGAAAAAAGAAGAAGCAAATCTATATACCAATGTTTTGGTTTGAAAATTGTTTTTGTATTGTTTTTCTAAGTATGGGAGTGAAATTGAACGATTCTTGACGAGTCTAAGAGGGTGCAGCCAGACCCTAAAATGTCACACCTTCCAAGGGGGACGTGCAAGTATATGAGATAAATGTAGGAAAAATTGTGGTTATAGGCGCAATCCTATTTAACACAATGAGGCATGAGATGTGTTTTTGAGCTCGACTCCTCTTTTTATTGCTCCACTCCTCTGCAAAGAGAACACACCACTGCTGGCTGTGTGCGCCCAGCTAAAATACTGAGGAAGAGGCGCAATGGCCCAGAAACGCTTCTATATGCTGGATTAATTTTCAATAAAAACGGGAGTCAAGCTCAAAAACACGTTCCGTGCCTCTTTGAGTTAAATGGGATTGCACCTATAACCACAATTTTTCCTACATGTATCACAAGAAACTGTACAAGACATAATGGGAAAATGACACGGTCTCACAAACTTTGAACATGGAATGATTGTGAGTGCACAGAGCACAAGTGTGAGTATAAGCAAAACTGATGCAGAAAGAATTTGACACAGTATGTAATAACAAAATGCATTGCTATAGTGTTCAATATATTTTAGCTTTACAAATACACAAGTGTTAAGTCTACATCCGAGTGGTGAGCCATTCTGTGAAAGTAGTGCTGCAGTTTTGCCATAATCTTCAATTTACCTGTTTATAAACATGGCTTACACTTCTAAGCCGGGTTTTAGTAAATCTCTTATGCTGTTTTAAGGCCCTGCACTTTTTTTTTACAACATAATGTAAAACTGTTGCATGGGTTAGACATATGGATTTACATAAAGAACTATCAGAATTGAATCAATATATCTGCCACTATATGTTGTATTAATAGGAGTTCTGTTCAAGCAATTTAGCTTGTAAACTTCAATAAAAAACATTTAAAAAATCAGAATTAACAGTTTTTTCTACTTAGCTCATGGGGTTGTGCTGTAAAATACCATTAGCCCTCCTAGACCACTTCCCCATTCTTTGTAGATTGTAGGCAAGGTCTTCTTGATACTTATCAATATGCGAGGATGGGACTACACATGCAATTTTTGAAGTCGTTCTTCTTAGCCAAAGCCAGTAGCTCATAAAATAAAGGAATCGCGTTTCCCGCGATTTTTCCGCGCGTTTTTCGCGGCGTTTTTCGCGGCGTTTTCGCGGCTTTTCCGTTAATTTCCATTGACATTCATGGGTGCATTAGGAGAAAAATAAGGACACATATGCAACTGACAGTTCCTATGTTAAAAACGCAAACGCAACGCAAAAAAAACGCCAGTGGACAGGAACACATGTTATCTCTATGCCTGTGCAGGAAAAACGCAAAACGCAAAACGCAGGTAAAAAAACGCCAGTGGGTGCTCGCCCTAACACAGATAAATTTTGCCATTCATTTTCTGTGATCAAGATTCTGCTAAGCTCATCATTTTACTTCTCTAGTTTTGCACAAAAAACTGAATGTGTGAGTCCATCTGAATTGGGTCTATTCAGATCCCATGCACATGCTGCAGAAACAACTCTATTCAGGTGTATGGGATGGATTTGTGGAATAGATCTCTTTGTAATGCTGCATACATAACTATTTAGTAACTAAAAACTGGAATTCCAATATAAATTCTTTTTTTTTTTTTATAAATCAGTTTTTATTAAAGTTTTGACAATTAAACAGAAATATCAAAAGATACAACATGTATCAAGCATACATAGGAAAGGAGAGTACAAACATGCCAGTGTTAATAATTTCATACTCAACTATTCGTTCTGCGGTTGGCGTTATGAAACAATATTTGTAACCCTTCTAGAGGAGTTTAATAATAAGGTCGAGCATCAACTATCAAACTCTTCTCCTCCAGTTTAAACTCTCTTACCCGACAGATGGTAATATAACACAAAATCAACATCTGTGGATTGTGAGGGGAGGGGGGAGTAGAAAGGGGGGGGGGGAGAATGGGGTAGGGACCAAGGGGGAAGGGAGATGGATATGCTGTGGTGGGCCCATAGTACAGGAGGGGGGAGAGGGAAAGGACACCCCCAACTCATTAGTCTCCTTAGTCCCACAACGCCAGGGGCCGTATCTCACGCCATGGCGCCCATGTTACGATAAACTTGTCATAAGAATTGTTGGACCAGCTATGTAATTCTTCCAATGAGTATAAATTGTCCACTCTATCTCTCCATTGACTCAACGTAGGGGGAGTGTTTTGTAGCCATAGACGGGGAATTAGGGATTTAGCAGTATCCAGGAGCAAAGCAATCAATTTATTTCTAGTGGGGTGGAAATGTACATGTGGTCTCCATAACAGGACTAGGTCAGGGGAGATGGAGATCTTTGGGTTAATCTTCTGTATGATTTTGTCCACGCCCCTCCAAAAGGGGGTCAGCACCGGGCATGACCACCAGATGTGAAGGTACGTCCCCTCATCTTTCTTACATCTCCAGCAAGCTTTCTGGGTGGAGAGTTTGTGGTCATATAACCACTGAGGGGTCCGATACCACTTTACCAGCAGTTTATAGTGTGCCTCTTGGGCCATGACGCAAGGGGACAGACCGAATGAAGTATTTAGGATTGATTTAGTTTCTTCTGTACTTAGGTGAATCCCCAGCTCCCTCTCCCACGAGGTGAGGAAGGCTGGTTTATAGGACTGATCTGTGGAGATAAAGTTCTTACGAAGAAAGGAAATTCTCCTCTGGGAGGCTTTGTTGTCTAACCAGGCCCTTTCAAAGGGTGTAGAAGGTCTAGTGGATTTGTATGTGCTGAGATATGCTCTAAATATGCCCGTCACCTGAGCTTCCTCTAAGGAGGAGAAGTTCTGCCCGGCTGCAGCTTTTGAAGAATGCTGATAGGGTCCAGATGGGCAAGAGATTGTAGTTTTGCAATATGAAGTGACTTAAATTTCCCCCACACCGGGGCAATGTCTTGACTCAAATGGGGGTTTAGAATTTTGGAGATGGAGGACAGCGGAAGTATGGGTGAGGGAGATGGAGCCAGCTCCTCTCTGAGCTTGTCCCAGACCTCACAAGGCCCCCTGAGAAGCGGGTTGTATGTCCTGGACTGGTAGCGCGAGCTGACTGGAAACCATAGGTCCTCTGCCAGAGGAGTTCTGTTATACCCCTCCACCAACTTTGTGAGTATCCTATCCCCCTCCATCTGCATCAAGTCCCACCAATATTGAAGCTGGGAAGCTCTATAGTAGTCGCATAGGTTGGGGAGGTCTATGCCCCCCTCCCTGTCCCTTCTGATCATCAAGCTGTGCGCTAGTCTTGGCCTCCTCCGCCTCCACACAAAACACGAGAAGGACGAATGCAGCTCTTTAAAAAAGCTGGTAGGGAGGTGGATAGGGAGCATCCTAATCTTGTACAGAATAATGGGAAGAATATAGGTTTTTATAATGTTTTTTCTCCCAAACCATGACACAAATGGGATGTCATAATTTTTGAGGAGGTGCTTGACCCGGTCGATAAGAGGGGCGAAGTTCGTGTTATATAAATCTTCGGCTTTCCTGGTCAGTCTGATACCCAGATATTCTAGGTAAGAGGATGACCAAGCCCATGGCGAGTTGGCTCTCAACTGGTCATACTGCTTGGATGGTATGGAGATATTTAGAGCTGTCGACTTTGCGAAATTAATTTTAAAGTTTGATAATCTGCCAAACTCCTCTAGGAGCTCTAAGAGTCTGGGCAAACTCTTCTGGGGGTCGGTAACCAAGAATGCCACGTCGTCCGCGAAGGCCGCCGCTGAGAGTTGTTGGCCACCGATATTGAGGCCTTTCACCCCAGCGTCCTGCCTTATCCTCAGAAGTAGAGGTTCCAGTGACAGAATGAAGAGGGAGAGGGGACACCCCTGCCGAGTGCCGTTTTTTATGTGGAAGGGAGGGGAGAAAATCTCGTTTACTCTAAGTCTTGCATGAGGGCAAGCATATAGCGAGAAAATTGCACGTATGAACTGCTCGGGGAAGTTAAAGTGGTGGAGCACCCTCTCCATGTACAGCCAGTCAACCCTATCAAAAGCCTTTTTGGCATCCGTACCTACTAGGGCAAGAGGGATATTGTGGTGTTGAGCATATCTGGCCACATGGAGAAGTCTAAGGCAATTATCTCTCCCCTCCCTTCCTCTAACAAATCCCGCCTGTTCTCCTTCTATCAGGGAGGGTATAAAGGGGGCTAGTCTTTTTGCTAACAGTTTAGCCCACAATTTCATATCTAGATTGATCAAAGATATGGGGCGGTAGTTTCTGCAAAGCTCCGGGTTTTTGTTATCTTTATGAAACCGGGGCGATGTGTGCCTCCTGGGCTTGTCTCGGCAGGGATGCGCCCCCCATCAGGTCATTATACAGGGTTGTTAACCTGGGTTTTAACACTGGGAGAAATTTTTTGTAATAGTGAAGAGGAAAACCATCAGGACCGGGACTTTTATTAGGAGGGCTGGATGTTATCAGTTCCTCCACCTCGGCTTGTGTTATCTGACCAGTTAGGGAGGAAGCCTCCAGTGAACCAATTCTAGGCATTTTGATCTGCCAGAGAAATCCGTCAATGAGGTCTGTGTGCCTCTCTGGGGGTGAAGTATCACTCACCTTCTTTTTTTATATTATATAGGTCCGAGTAGTACTTTCGGAATTCTTCCGCTATATCTTTGGAGGCGGTCATAGTTACTCCCGATGGGGCCTTAATGGCCCTGATCTGGTTCCTTGTGCGAGCTTTTTTAATTAGTGCTGACATAAGTCTGCTGCCTTTGTTGCCTTGGGCATAAACCTTATGTCTGAAATATAGCTGTTTTTTATTGAATTTAGAGTTCAATAGTAGTTTCAGGTCAGCTCTTACCTCAGAAAATTTATCTAGGTTTAGTTTAGTTTGCGACAGTTTCGCTGTTAACTCTAGCTTGGCAATTTGTGAGAGCTTATCGTCAATAGCCTTCTGTGTGCGTTTCTTGACCCGAGAACCCAGGTCAATCAGCAGGCCGCGCATATAGGCCTTATGTGCCTCCCAGACTATCGGGGACTTAGACCCCTCTGTAGAGTTAAGGAGAAAGTACACCTCTAGGTGTTTGGTCAGGTACTCTCTGTCCTCTATCTGATCTAGAAGAGATGTATTGAGTGACCATCTCCACTCTCTAGCGCATAATTGTGGTGGACGGATCGTCACATGCACGGGGGCATGATCCGATATCGTCATAGTGTCTATGACGGCACTGATCAGTGTCGTGAAGAGGACGGAGGAGACCAAGATGTAGTCCAACCTCTGGTATGTCGAGTGTACCGAAGAGAGATAAGAGAAGTCTTTCGTGGTGGGGTTTAGAGAGCGCCACGAGTCCACCAAGCCGAGCTCCTGAATCTGTTTGCCCAGTGCAGAAAAGTTAGGGAAGAGGGGGAGGGTAAGGGGGTGGGGAAGTGCAAACACAAGTCTTGTTATCAACAGAAAGGACAGAGGTTCCCTGCAAAGGAGAGTCTCTGCCAACTAAATGGAATAACTTTTAAATCTGTAACTACTAAATCTGTAGCTTAATAACCGAGGACGGTTTTCTGAAAGCCCGAGGAGTCGTAGACTATTTCGGGAGATCAGAGCAAAGCTTACTACCTGGACAGATCAGTACAGACACCCATCCAGTCCCTTCAGAGGGGAACTAGTGGGCTAAGCGCCCGAGGTGAAAGGTAATATGCAATGTGCAATATATAACGGCAACATATATTGTAAAACGTGTGAGGGGGCCGAAGTATGGAGGGACATTAATGGTCGATACTTTGTTAAGTACAGTCACCAGTTCCGAGACAGTGTGCCGGACATTTGTAGAGAGAGCAATCTCGCCATCCCTCCGGGGTATCCTGTGGAGGCGGGAAAAAACAGTTCTGCGCCTTCGGACCTCTCTGGGCTGTGGAGGCAGACGGTAAATCTGGAAAATCTGGAAAAAGGGAGATAAACAAAGAGACAAACAGAGGAACATAGCCCCTGCAGTAGGCGAGCAGCCTGGATGGGATGAAGGCTGCTCCTAGGGTCTGTTCGACTCTGTCGACCAGTAGGGCGATGTGCAGCAAAACAGCAATTACTGGACTCACGAATCCTGGCGTGGCTTCTTCTTTTTCCCCTTAGGGGATTTTGAGCTACCCGCTGACAACCAGTCCCCTGGGTCCTCAAGTGGTTGGAATTGAAGAGGGTCAGGGATCGACTGCCAATTAGGGAGGTCAATCGGTTCAATATCTAGAAGCTCCCACAATTTTTGCATATCTTCCTGGGTGTGAATATTGAACTTCTTGCCTTGTATAGGGATGCTGATGCCGAAGGGGAATAACAAGGCATATCTCAAGTCCCTGGATTTGAGGACCTCCAGCAGTGGACGCAGAGCACGTCGCTTAGCCAGGGTGGAGGGTGCTAGGTCTTGAAAGATCCGAACCACAGAGTCCGTGTATTTCAGTTCACCGTGCAATCTGGCAGCTCTCAACACCGCAGCTGTGTCGGGGAACGCAAGCAGCTTGCAGACCACATCTCTGGGGAAATCGGAAGAGCTAGACGGGGGTCTGAGAGCTCGATGTATTCTCTCAATACTGATGCTAGATGCTCTTTCTTCCCCCAGCAGGGTAGCAAAAAGTTCTTTGGCAATCTTCGGTAGGCATTCGTTATCATAGGATTCTGGAATCCCCTTTAGGCGCAAGTTGTTACGCCTATTCCTGTTCTCGAGATCTTCTTGGAGCAGGAGCGCCCTGTTAAGGTATAGATACTGCTCCTTAACTGCTTGCTCTAACTGCAGGGAATGAGATACAATGGCGGCAGAGGATGACTCTAAATCCTCCACCTTGTGTCCCAGATGTCTGAGCTCGTCTTTTATTTCAGCCAAATCTGAGCTAATGGGGCGCAGGGCTTGTGAAATCAGGTTTATCATGAATCCCCTTGATACTGACTCACCCTCTTCTCCTTCTGAGGGGGGTTCCTCTTCCTCCGCCTGATTGAGTGCAGGGGTGAGCGCACGTGCCGGCGCCATCTTGGACGAGGGCCGCGGGGAACGCGCAGTCCGCTCTTTGAAGAAACGTTGCACATCCACCTGTGTTTTGGCCGGCCGAGGGGTGCTCTGCAGGTCTGTGTTCTTTTCCTTTGCTGTCTTTCCCATTTTCTTATTGTTCTGCCGTTGTTGTAAGGTACTGTGGGCATCTGTCTGAGGGGTGCGGCTTTCAGGCAGCCATCTCACTCATCGTCTAGGCTTCGCCTCTGAAAAATTGACTTTCTGTAAGAGAGTCTATAGTTTGAAAAATTGTTGGGGTTTAGAACCTGCGCCACAGGATCCGCAAAAATTAGAGCAGTACTCTTATATATAAGCCTCTGGGTTTCTTGGGGGTGTAGGCAGTGGCTGTTCAGGGGTTAAGGGGTTAACAGGTTCTCCCCTTGGAGGCAATTCTTCTGTCTTCCCTCAGGGGGGGGTGTGGAGTGGTGGTGAGGTGAGGCAGGAAACTTCCTGCTGAGGAGGGAGAAGAAGGGGGGGGGGGGGGGAGGCGAGAAGGCAGAAGGCACTTGAAATGCTGATTTATCTTCTCCCTTTAGTGGGGGGTAGTATCAGAGCTGGCTCCCCTCGTTATCCACCTCGCACCAGATCATCTCCCTCCTTTGCTGACCCGCTCACCCGTCCTGACGTCTGTTTCTGGAGCTCCGGTGGAGCCGAAAGCCTGCTGCTCTGGTGAGTGCCGCACGTCTCACTCTCCTTCCCCTCTGCCTGCCCGGAGAGTGGAGCCGCTGCCTGCCCCGATCCTTACTAGCCTCCGCCGGGCGCTTTCTTTCTTCAGGAAGCGCGCGGCCCTTCAGTGCATAAGATGGCTGCGGCTCATCTACGGTGCCCGGACCCGCTGCTCAGACGCTGTCTGTATCGGTGTCGGGTCACGCTCAGGGTTGTCTCGGCGTGCAGGGAGAGCAGCTGTGGTTCTCACGGGTCCCCGGAGAACTTGAGGTGCCAGGAAGGTCTTAAAGATGCAAAATCATTCCAATATAAATTTAACCAATTTTTCTAATATGCCACAAACCTGATGACGCTTAGTTTTCAGATTACATTAGTTTATCATACTAGGGGCGACTGGATGATGTCACAGAAGATCTCAATTAAAATATGTGACCTCTGTGTAGAAGGCAAGATAATGTATCCATTACTATGAAAAATACATCAGGAAGGTAATTGGTAATCTTGGTAATATTTTTCCTCCCTTATCAGGAGGATTGTAGATGAATAATATCACTCACAGATAAGTCAGTAATGCTGAGTTTGACTCAACGATATCGTTCAGAAAATCGCTCAAACGAGCAAAATTTGAATGATAATTGTTCAGTTGAAATGCAGCCACTGACTGAACAGTATATGATAATTGTGCGCTTCTCATTCACCGCTCAGTTTCAGGCATTATCAGTGCAGGCTCGTTTACTTATCATGCAGTTTAAACACTAATTGTTCAGTGTTACACATAGGAATGTAAAACACTGAGAGATTAGTACACAGGAACTGCACTAAACAAGCTAGTGATGACATTACGGACTCATTTACTCGGGCAAACGAAAATCGTGAGATTCTTGGCCAGTGTAAAAGGGGCATAATTATACCATGAGGTAAGGTCATCCTTTTCTTTGACAGTAAACATAGATGGAACAATCAAGGCTATGAACATTCTCTTAGAATTAACAACTTACTTTTTTTGATAAGTATACTTTTAAGGTGCATTCACACATTGCGAGAATGTTTCAGATTTGTTGCAGAATTTCTGCAGTGAATCCACAGCAAATCTGCAGGTTACAGTTACAGCACAGTTATGTTTAAACTGTTTATTGGTATTAGGTTACATAGTCATACAATGTATGGTGCAAAGATTTATCTTGCTAAGCACAAATACAATGCCCGTATATATTGAGCATAGCACATCGGGTGTCCATATATGATGAGATATCAGTCAAGTAATTGTGAGCTGTTTAGGACTGAAAACTTAAGAGGAAGCCCTTAAGGATCCCCCAGTTGCTCATATAATAGATATTAACACAAACATCCTATCCATAGAAACTTCAATCTTATGTTTGTCAGTATAGCATTAAGAAATATAACCTATAACAAACATTGGGTAATAATCTCTCAATAAAGGAGAAATGGAAGAGATAATAGATTCAAAAGAAAGAGAGAAGAAAGAAAGAAAAAGAGGGGGGTATGAAAGGAAAGAGAAGGGGAGAGAGGGAAGATGGAGGTGAAAGGTTCCAGGGGAAGGGGTAGTAAAGAGGAGATGAGGGGATAAAACATATCCTGTCTCGTTATGCTCAATTAACTCAATATTTGAGACTGCCTTGATCTACCTACCTATCTAGGAATTCCTAATCGCTTTCCCATGCAGTGCCCGCGCTCTGGGTAGTCTTCTGACATTAATTCCTCCATGTATTTCAGATGACACAATTCTTGAACAAATTCAAGTATCGTGGGGGGCCTTGTACTCTGCCAGTGCCTAGAGATCACAGCTCTCGTCATGGTGAAAAAGTGGCGTAAGAGGCCATTTTTAATTGCTGACAGAGTTCCTGGGATAATAGAGAACAGTGCCAGCTGTGCTGACTAAATGACCACTTCATATGTGGCCCTTTCATTCAGGCAGAATACATTATTCCAGAAAGACTTCAGGTCTCGACATTCCCACCATATGTGCAGCATCGTCCCCATGGCACCATTACACTGTCAGCACTGGTCTGAGACTGATGAATATAGATGGTAGATTAGAACTAGGCACCTATATCACCTGGAAAGGATCTTATAGTTCTTTTCCTGGGCAGTGCATGCCACTAATAGCTTGTGTGAGAACAGATTGCCCTATCCCAATCAGGGTCCGGTACCGAAACGGCCAATTCCCTCTTCCAGCCAAGAACAAATGACGGGGCGTCTGGAGTATGATACTCAGTAATATACTGTATATCTTATAAAGGCCATGGGAGGAAAGGGAATCCTGCAAGAACACGTTTTCAAATGCCGTGGGAGCATCTCTTAGCTGGAAGGGTTTTGGGAAGTGAGAAAGGCTGATAGTTGTCTGTGTTCAAACCAGAAGAGTGCCTTGTCCAGATGGATGACCTGAAGTGTGGGCAATAAGGGTAACACCCCCCAGGCGCCACATCTGCCAGTCTTACATTACCTGATGCCTTCCAACACAGGAAACCATGTGTGTGGAGACCCGGTGGAAATGCCGGGTTGCGAAATAAGGGACCCAAGGCTCCACTACATATTGGGAGACTCTTTTTGGCCACCAACCCGTCCCACACATCCAGGCAATTCGTAGCAAATGGGGAAGACAGCATAGACGAGGGTCTGTCTTCAGGAGACAAACAAGGATGACCCTGTAAATTATTTCCGATCATGGCCATCTCATCCATCATGTACATTTTGGTAGTTGAACAGAAACACCATTCGAGAAATCTGGTAAGTATAGCTTCCAAATAATATAGTCTAGGTTTCGGGGCTCCCACCCTTCCACGTGTTTTATGGTGAGAGAGAGTACAGTAGCTCAACTTACTCCCTCCACCACCCCCATACATATCTGCAGAATGCTGCTTGGGTTTGCTTAAAAAGTGAGCTGGGATTCTAATCCGAAATGTCTGGAATATGTAGAGGAATAGGGGAATTATGTCCATTTTAAGAATTTTGATTCGCCCAAACCAGGATAAGTGTTTCCTAGAGTAGGTGTTTAGCTCTTGAGTTGTTTTCTCTAACAGTAGGGAATAATTTAAATGGAACAGCTAGGATGGATCAGCAGGAATGTGGACACCTAAGTACTTTAGTGAGGAGGATTTCCACCTTAGGGCGCCCACCCACTGGCGATTTTTTTCCCTGCGAAATTCGCAGCATTTTTTTCTCTGCAGGGGTCTATGGGACTTGTAATGTTAAAATCGTGATCGCGCAAAATCGCAATTTACCGCGCGATCGCGATTTTAACATTACAAGTCCCATAGACCCCTGCAGAGAAAAAAATGCTGCGAATTTCGCAGGGAAAAAAAATCGCCAGTGGGTGGGCGCCCTAAAGGGGAAATGACTGGCTAACTGTTTGGCCTCCTCTGCCATAAGAAATATGTTTAATGCCTCGGTCTTGTGCATATTAACCTTAAAATTGTTAAGCTGGCCAAAGAGTGCAAACTCTCTCAGGATGACCGGGGAGAGGTTCGGGGCTGTGAGATGTATATGAGTAGATCACCAGCGTATTGGGCTGTTTTGTATTGCTCATGCCCAATAGTAATACCACGTATGTCTGTGCTATTCCAAAGAGCTATGGCCAAGTGTTTCATTACGATTGCATATAACATTGGGGAAAGTGGGCAGCTCTGTCTAGTTCCATTTTTGATGGAGAATGGTTCAGATAAGAGGCCATTGGCCCTTACCTACGCTGTAGGATCAGAGTAAAGGGCCATCACTTTACCCAGGACCCTGGGGCCTAAGCCAATTTTCTCCAGAGCGGAGCATTGGAACCCCCAATGCACCCTGTTGAATGCCTTTTCAGCATCAACAGAGATTAAGCATAGCAGAAGCTTTAGGGCTGAGGCTCTAGAAATTAGGAGAAGGGTTTTATTGGTATTATCCTTGGCCTCCCTGCCTGGGACGAATCCCACTTGGTCATTATGTATGATTGAGGGTAGAAGAGGGCCCAACCTGTTTGCTAGGATTTTGGAAAATAATTTTACGTGAAGATTAATCAATGAGATAGGGTGGTAGTTTCCACACACCATAGTATCTTTCCCCAGCTTGGAGATCATTATGATATGGGCCATAAGTGCCTGATGTGGGAATGGAGAAGCTAAGGACACTTGATTAAAGACTGATGTCATGAAAGGGGAGAGCAGCTCCCGGAATTGTTCGAAGAATCAGGGTGTAAATCCATCAGGGCCAGGGGGTTTAACCTTTGGGGCCCCTTTAATGACTTCCTCTACCTCTTCCTTAGATATGTTTCTCTCCAAGAGACCATATGTGTCTGCAGGGATCGGGGGGAGGGCAGTTTCTCGCACATAAGACCTAGGGCCTCTGGTGCCATATCGTCAATATGACCTTTATTTGCTATAACTCCTTATAGTAGTCCAGAAAGGTGTTCGCTATTTTATTTGGATCGTACGTTTTCTGCCCAGATTTGCCGTTAATTGAGGGTATGTAAGTGTGGCCTCTTTTTGTGTGCACAAGGCGTGCCAGCGGGCGCCAACATTTATTGTAGTGTTTGAAGGAATATTTTTGGAGTAGTTCGCAGGACCGCAGATATTTTTGATCTAGTATCCGTCTGAGTTCTTCTCTGGCGTTGAATAATTCGGTTAGGGCAGACTGGGATCTATTGTTTTTGTGTGTGGCTTCCAGGATATTGATTTTGTCAATTAATGTTGTGATTTTATGGGAGTTTTCACTTTTAAAACGTGTCCCGTGTTTGATTAAGACCACCTTTATCACGCATTTTAGGGCTTCCCATTGTGTTATTGGGGGTTACAGTACAATTTTGATAGAAAATCCGCACATTTTTTTTACTCTGCATGTGAACAGTCCTTGCTTTAATCCCATTCACTTTGATAGTAAACTTTTCCGCTGTGAAAAATCTGCAGCATTTATTCAATGTGTGAACACACCCTTAATCAGTTTATTCAATCGGCAGACCACACAATGGAAATATAAACATAATAGGATGATAAAATTATGTGACACCAAAATGTTATTTTATTATAAATCATTTATGTAGAATAAATCGATGAGATGTAAAAGCAAATACCTTTTTTATAGCTGAAAATTCTGTTGAATATCAGTAAAGAATTATAGATTTGGTCATTGGAACTCCAGATCTCCAGAACCTAATAAGGAACTTTGCAATAAAGTAGGAGGACCTACTTTCATTTTTTGAGAAAAATATGCCTGATGAAGGGCATTTTCTTCATTAATAAGATTTTTCAGAAGGTGGATTCCAGTCAAGGGGAAATCACAAACCATATAGTTTAAAATTCTCAAGCAATCAACAACTAAATTGCCCAAAGGCAAGAAACATCCCAGTTGAGAACCCTCATTGAAATCTAACTTCCATTGAGCTAAATTAAAATACTAAGAGGCATAGGAATTAAAATTACACATACATAGCAAATCTGGGAGTGCTAAGCCACCTATAGAACATATCATTCAAAGTTGCTGCAATATGCTGTATACTAGGGTGGCCCAAAAAACGCAACTTTCAACTACAAAGCAAGACACCCTATTTTTTTTCCTCTTAACAAACCTTTATTTGGGGCAGTTTCAGGTTCTTATGTCTACGACAAGGTTCTGCTCACTTCATTTCTGCCTCTGCATTCTTTAAACAGCACCAAGATAAAAATCTTGACAGAACCATAGGTTTGAGTGTATGAAACGGAGACCACTTTGGTTCCACATGGTTATTGTCTCTTTCCACATTTTTAGAGGAATAGGAAGAGTAGTGAACTACACTTTTTTAACAGCTTAAAAGGAGAAAAATGGACCAAAATCTTGTGAAATGGTGACCAAAATAGTCTCTGTTTCACATATTAAAGCCTATAGTCCCATCCAGATTTCCATCTCTGTGCTATTTTCGGCATTTGAGATGAAATCGTGAGGCAGACTGCAAGGGTGGAGGCATTAACAAAATGTGAACTGAGCATTATATGCGTGTGGTACGGTGATTTTCTTTATAGGTGTTAGAATTTCTAGCTCATTAAATAGGAAACAAGAAAACAGTAAAGTAAAAATGCTTCCTTCTGTCACTCATTAATGTAAAAGAAAGCAAAATGTATAATTTGACCATTACTTTGGATTGTAATTTTTGAGGGTAACATGAGTTAGAATAAATCTAAAAAAAATAAAAAATCTACTGTAAAAAAATTCTGACTAAGGGTACTGCCAGTGCTTCAACCACAATACATCAAAAATAAAAGATAAAACAAGTTTGAGCAAGCACACACTAAACTTCTACGAAAGAAAATCAATCCATATGGCAATAAAATATTTTCTGAGTAGACTAAAATATGAATTGACATTTTTGAACATGTGTTTATAGTGTGGTGGCTGGAATGTTTCCTTTTTTAAGATCAGAGGCATCCATTGGCAGTTCTGTAAAACCAAGAATCCAAAGAGTTCAACATTCTAAAGCTTAATGGATGAATGTCATGGAGCTGAAAAGCACATAGTACTTGTCAATTATAAAAGTAAATTTGAGCTAGAAGGTGAATATTGTTGGGATATGTGCTTTTAATTTGTTTATTTTTTTTTTCAATTCCTAGATATCCTAAGATATAATGAGAGAAAGTAGGAGGAACAATGTTTCTCTTCTTGAAGCGACATTGGCGTCACATACGACTTACCGTAAGGGTAACCTGATACTACAACTGGAAAATACCTCAGAAATCAAGTTCTTCACTCTTTCCTGCAAACAATATTTCTGATTCACTAGCCCTACCTACAATCTGTTTTGATGCTTTAGAGATTGGAAAAGGTCGGAAGAGTTCCCATTATTTTTGTCTATCATTGATCTTTTCCTGCATTGAGGATGCTTTAATACATTAATATATTGAATGCTCTAGGAATAGAAACCGGGATTGCCCAGGTTATATAAACATAATTCTAATTGCCAAAGGATACCCATAAGTAATATCCCCAAAAATATAAATGCTTCATAATTTAAAAATAGACAAGGACAGCATCAAATATATTATAAAATAAAGGGGCAAATGATGGTAGCAATAAAGGGGGTCTTGTTATTTGTATAGCGCCAACTTATTCCGCAGCACTTTCAGGTAATTTATTTATTAATCCCCCACCAAGTAGGGTACTTATCAACCTTCAGGTCATGAGCAAGAGCTTAGGACTGCATTCTGCTGCCTTAAGACTCTGCGCCACACGAATATAGTGTGACCAACAATCATCAATCTGTATTGTGTGTGTAACTGTGCATAATGTGATTGTTCTCAGTAAGAGAAACCAAGTAATCTTGTAGATATGATACCTTTTAATGGCTAACAAAAATACATGATGTTAGAGCGAACTTTTGCACCTCTCAGGATCCTTCCTCAGGCATATACACACGTAAACATAGGCCTGCATGGCCAACTTCCAAAAGCCTATGTAGAAATTAGTAGCTTAGCACCACCAGAACTCTATTAAAAGTCTAACCTATAGCCACCCCGTCATGAGGCTCACTATAGCCCTGGTTGTTGTTCCCCGTGAGGACGCCGTAAAGCGAAACATGTCGGGGTGGCTATAGGTTAGACTTTTAATAGAGTTCTGGTGGCCCTAACATACTAATTTCCACATAGGCTTTTGGAAGTTGGCTATCCAGGCCTATGTTTAAGTGTGTATATGCACAATTACACACACGTTACTGATTGATGACTGTTGGTCACACTATATTGATACCACCATTTGCCCCTTTATTTTATAATATTTTTGATGTCGTCCTTGTCTATTATTGAATAATAAAGCATTTATAATTTAGGGGATATTACCTATTGGTATTTTTTGCCTTTGGCAATTGGAATTATGCTTTAAAGGGGTTGTCCCGCGCCGAAACGGGTTTTTTTTTTTTCAATAGGCCCCTCGTTCGGCGCGAGACAAACCCAATGCATGTGTTAAAAAAAAACCCGTTTAGTACTTACCCGAATCCCCGCGCTGCGGCGACTTCTTCCTTACCTTAGCAAGATGGCCGCCGGGATCTTCACCCACGATGCACCGCAGGTCTTCTCCCATGGTGCACCGTGGGCTCTGTGCGGTCCATTGCCGATTCCAGCCTCCTGATTGGCTGGAATCGGCACACGTGACGGGGCGGAGCTACGAGGACCAGCTCTCCGACACGAGCGGCCCCATTCACCAGGGAGAAGACCGGACTGCACAAGCGCGTCTAATCGGGCGATTAGACGCTGAAATTAGACGGCACCATGGAGACGAGGAAGCTAGCAACGGAACAGGTAAGTGAATAACTTCTGTATGGCTTATAATTAATGCACGATGTACATTACAAAGTGCATTAATATGGCCATACAGAAGTGTATAACCCCACTTGCTTTCGCGGGACAACCCCTTTAATACAAGCCATGCTAATGCTAATGGCATGTAATAAAGCATGCTACTACATGAAGCAAAAGCTAGGTGAGAATTAAAAAAGAGAGAAGTAGAATCTTTCCTACATAATTTGTTTCTCTTTACTATCTTTCAAGTGTGCATCAAAAACACAGCATCAAAACAGCATTCATCAAAGCATCCCTTATGCTAGCCAATTATCATTATGATTGCTTGAGAATTAACAAATTTTGATGGTGACTGGCCAGTGTAAAGGGGTTTTTATTAAAATCCCTTCAAGTGTTGTTGACGAGTGTCTAATAGATAGCAACTGGCTAAATATTTAAGCCCTTACCACCATAGCCATTTTTGGCCTTTATGTCACTGTTCTTTCTTTTTTTTTTATCCCTCTATTTTTTATTTGTACTTCAGTGTGGCCATATGTAATGTTTGCAGGAGGAGTTTTGTTTTTCAGTTACATCATTTTGAATATATATAATGTTAATATTTGAAAAATGTTAACCATTCTAGAAGATAATGGAAAAAACAGCAATTCTAGAATTCATTTTTTTTACGTGTTCACCGTACAGTAAAAAGGACACGTTAGCTTTCTTCTGTGGGTTAATATGATTAGAGTGATATTATGCCAAATTTGTATAGTTTTTTTTTATATTTTACTATTTTGCAAGCCTACTTTAAAGAGAACATGTAGCATTGAACAGGCAGTCCAGTCTCTGGGCAGCATCGAATTGAGCAAGAGGAGTGGAGCAGATTGATATATAGTTTAGTGGGTAATGATTCAGTATACTGTATATACTCGAGTTTAAGCCTAGTTTTTCAGCACATTTTTTTGTGCTGAGAAAGCCCCCCCTCGGCTTATACTCGAGTCAGGGAAGGCTTTAAAAAAAAAAAAAAAAACAAACTCCATACTCACCTCCCAGCCGGCATCTGTGTCTCCGGCGGCGGTGCGGCAGGCTGCTGGAATTCTCTCTGCTGTCATCCCCTGCCGTTCTCTTTGCTCGGCTCTGTCATCCCCTGCCGTTAGCGCTGTGTAAGTAAGAGCTGTAATTGGATCGAGCGCCGGCCAATCACAACTGGTGCTCGATCATTCACAGCCAATCCAGCTGCTTTAGAATTCTCCCTGCTCGGATTTCAAATCCCCTGCCGTCAGTGCTGTGTAAGTAAGCGCTGTGATTGGATTGAGCGCCAGCCAATCACAGCTGGTGCTCGATCCAATCACAGCGCTTACTTACACAGCACTGACAGAGCCAAGCAGAGAGGACGGCAGGGCATGACAGCAGGGAGGATTCAAGCAGCTTGTCCCACAGACATCGGCTGGGAGGTGAGTATGGAGGTTTTTTTTTTTACCTAGTATATACTTGAGTATAGCTCGGCTTATACTCGAGTCAATAAGTTTTTTTCCAGTTTTTTGTGGGGAAACATATTGTCTCGGCTTATACTCGGGTCGGCTAATACTCGAGTATATACGGTAATTTGTATTTCCTTCATTCACATCCCTTCTCTTTCCATGCTTAGGCATCCATTGGGTGGTCTTGCTTAGTGATTGGTAGCTTTCCCCATATGAGCATGCATACAGAATTAATTGCCAATCATTGATTAGGTCTGCCCTCATGACTTCTCTATACCATACAACATACACATAGAAATACACGCACAATGTAACAAGTTGTCTTTAAAGATTTAATGAAAATATGGTAGCACTACAGAGGTTACAATCAGTTAAATCATGCATAAAAGCATATGCTACACCAGTTCCTTGCATACGATAGGCTTTGCCACTTTAGCTTCTTCTGGGGCATAATCAGTGTAAATGGCCAACTCTCCAGTCATTCTCTACCAGGATGTGGAAGCCAGTGGCTGCTTAACTAGGTGGGAAAGGGTTCAGAGAAGGGTCCCAGAGGTGTTAACCACATCTATCAGACATTTATGTCATATCCTGCATTTATTCTCAGACATGCTAATGGCCTCACATATGCTAAAGATTAGGAGGTCAAAAATGAAAAACTCATCTCTGCAACAGTTACCATACCAAGTCGAAGTACAAAGTTTCTAATTCAATTGGCAATAGTATGCTTTCAATAAAAGATGGATTCAATTTATTTTCCTGTTTCCCTCTTATCAAGTTCTCTATTGCCATAAAAAATAACTTTTCAGTATACTTACCATTGCAATACCTTCCTATTACCACACTGATGTTCCCTAGTCCCTTGCAGAAGTTGGTTGATGACATTGTCCATGCTGATGACACATCGGCTGACCATGATGCCCAGTTGTGGCCTGCTGTGGTGATGAGTCATCCATAGTAACATCACAAGCCATGAAACCGGTATTAGTGACGTCATCATGCACGTGCATACGCAGAGGACTGGCTGGGAATCTGCGGTAGATACACTGAAAAATGGTAGGTAGACTAAAAAGTTTGTTGTTTTATGGCAATAGAGACCTTTTGTAAAGAATGTGGAGAAACCCTTTAGGGCTGGAAGCACACACACAGCTTTTGAGCCCAACACAGAGCCTGTTAGTCTAAATATACCTGTAAGGTGGAAATGATTGCCACTAGGGTTCTGTCTTTTGCTTTATCATTAAATCACAAATAAACGTCTTTCTAAAGTTCCATGACCTCACTTGTAATTATATAGTACAAGGGAATGCATGCAACTTGAATCGTACTCTGTCAACTCTGCTAAAATTATGTCAGGCCACTTTGGGCTGTAATTTCACCAGGGAAGTCTTCAAAACATCCTAAATGCATTTAAAAATAATACCTATAATCACATCCAGCTATTAATTTTTATCCACATCTGCAGTATGGCTTTGCTGATGTAGGGGTTAAAAAGGCCATTCTAAAAATGCTCCCTTATTGGAACAGACAAGGTGAATATTTCAGACTCACAATGATAGAAATAATGTTTTCTCGCTTAAATAATTTTTGTACTGTATTGTGTTTAAAACACTAAGGTGGGAATTTACCTACATATTCTTATATTTTAATATACATATATGGGTCTTTTTCTTTTATTTTACACTGTCCTTGCCACTTTTTGGGAAACTAAACTAAACTAAAGCCTGCAGTCTGTGAAGAAACAGGTAAAAGTGCTTGGTCTGTAGAATGGTCTAGCTATCATTTAGCTCTGTAAGGTTGCGGCCCATTTTTTTCTTCTCCCCACTTTCCAAAAATCATAATTCTTTAACTTTTCCATCAGTGTAGCTTGTTTTTGGCGGGGCTAGTTGCATATTTCAATGGTAGTATTTAATGTACCATATAATGCACTGAAAAACTTTAAAAAAAAATTCTAAGTGGAGTAAAATGGGAAACAAAATTAATGCAATTTTGCCATCTTTGTGGGGCTATTGTTTGTACGGCGTACACACTGTGGCAAAAATGACATGATACATTTATTCTGTGGGTAAGTACAATTACAACAAATGTTTTAAGTTTTTTTTAGCTGTACTACTTAAAAAAAATATCTTTTGAAAAAATAAAAATATACCCTGTTTCTCTGAAAATAAGACAGTGTCTTATATTAATTTTTGCTCCCACAGATGCGCTAGATCTTATTTTCTGGGGATGTCTTATTATTCCATGAAGAAGAATTCACTTTTATTGTTGAACAAAAAAATGAACATTTATTATATACTGTACAGTAGTTGTCATCACAAACCCGCATAACCAGACAAACTGAAAACTATCAAGCATTTCTTGTTACCACCATTATTTCCATGTACAACAATCTATGGGACATTTACCGATCCCGATATTTATGAACACAAAGCAAGATTTGTTTGATGACAGTCTTGTCATCATCTTCTGGATCATAGCAATCCAAACCCTGAATTTCCTGGTGAGTTTCCGGTGACTTCATTTATTTCAGAATCGTTGGCCCAAATCTCTCATGTCTAGCAATTGCACTGTCCTTAAATAAGTACTTCACACAGGGCCACAAAAATAAGGGCTGTAAAGTACCTGGCTCTCACACACTGTCTGGAGACTGTAACGATCACCCACAGCAGTTCCCAGACCAGTTGTACAGCAGTAACAGTATTGCAGCTTCCAGCCAATCGGAGGAGCGCATCACAGCAGACTTGCATAGCAGGGACAGAGCTAGGTCTTACTTTCGAGGAGGCCTTATATTTAGCACTTCAGCAAAACCTCAACTGGGTCTTATTTTCAGGGGATGTGTTATTTTCAGGGAAACACAGTATTGTCAATCACCATCTTCTGACCCTCTGACTACCATTTTTTTTATCTTTTAGTCAAAACAGTTGTGTGAGAGCTTGTTTTTTGCAGGACAACCCATGGGTTCTAATGGTGCCATTTTGGAGTACTCATAACTTTTTAATCGCTTTTTATTAAATTTTAACTTGGAAGCAGGGTGACCAAAAAAGTGTAATTCTGGCGTGTATTTTTTTTTCTGACATGATTTACAATGTAGGATAAATAATGTGTTACTTTGATAGATCGGACCTTTATGGACGCGACAATACCAAATATGCGTAGTTTTTTAATTTAGTTATTTTGTTATAAATATGGGAAAGGGTGGGAGATTTAAACTTTTACTATCTTTTAAATAATTACTGAAACTTTTAAACTTATTTTTACATTTCTTTTAGCTTCCACAGGGGCTTGAACTTGCAATCACTATACTGCATTCATTCATGGCAGCCCTGGAGGCCAACAGAAAGCCCACAGCTGCCATAGTAACCAAAAACCTCCGAATTTAATTGTGGGGGCCCCCAAACTTCTATCTGGAGATTTAAATGCTACTGTCATAATTAACAACAAGGTGGTGCTGGTGGGGGGAATACAGTGGGATGAAATGGGTCAGGTGCCGAGGGAAAATGTAGAATCAAAAAATATGAGGATTGTTAATGCATCCAGGATATATTGGAGATGGGAGAGTTTAGCAAAGGGATGACCAATTAGTAGCGAGTTGCAGTTATTAAGATGAGAAACGATCAGGGCAACAATAGGCATTTTTGATCTACTTTTGGGTACAGTTGACATGATCATACAAGTAATAGAATATATGGAAGGAAGGCAAGATTGGAGTCAAATATGACCCCCAAACAGTGGGCATATTGACTAGAACTGATACCAGCATCACACACTGAGGCCTCGTTCACACGAGCATTGTATGGCAAACATCTGTGCTGCGCAAAACGCAGCGCTGCACGGATGTGCAGAAAAATGCACGAACGAAGCTCCATGCCAATTGCTTTCAATGGGGCCGCCACTGTTGCCGGTGACCCCATTGGAAGCAATGAGCTGCTGGCAACCCCTGCAGTGATTTTCGGAGTAGGGCTTTAAATATAATCAAAGTGAAACAAATGCACATACCTTATTAAATGTATTCCTTCACTTTTCATTAATGAAAATTATTTTATCATACAATTTCTCATGTATTTCAAAAAAGAATTACGGTAATCAGATATTTACAAATTTCATTTATGGATGATCTGTCAGAGCACCCCATATATGTTAATCATAAATACTATCTGGAGCCACTGTGCATATCTACACTTAATATTATCATTTTTGTGTATATAGGTTTCTCATTTTGTGCATTCATTTAGAGCTCCAATTCCAGCACCCTTTGTGGATTCCTTCTGAAAGGGAATTTTTCCAGGGACACTTTTGAATAGGACTTCCTCCCATATAGCGTTAATGAATTATTACACAGTAGCAGGTGAATCAAACGTGTTTGGATCACACCCACTTTCTTGAAGCTCATTCAATCTTCTTTGTAGCCGACAGCAACACACAGGTATACTTTGTTTTTAATCAATGTACATGCTATTTATGTTGTGCACAGTTTACACTTTTATAGTTGTTGACAAAGGCCAGTTGGCCTTAACACGTTCAGCGTTCCTGTATACGATGTTTGTAAGTGCCAATCAGCTTGTGTAGAAGTGTTGACCACTTGCCATACCTGTATGATACAATCAAAGAGATTTTGCTCAGTTAACAAAGTTTCAGAGGCGGTGCAATAGTGGAATGTGAGAAAGTGGATGGTTGTACTGATAAATTGCCTGCAACCAGATTGATAGGAGGTGTTAGGACCAATGGATATGTGAGGGCATGCACCCAAGAAGAGTGTGCTCAGGATGCCCTCAACAGACCACCTGTATAGAGAATCGTCTGATTGTCCGCCAAGCATGAGCAGCTCCAACTATTTAGAGACAGGTCGCACAATCATTACAGACCCCTTAGCGGTGATGTCAGTATTCATACAATCTTATGTTCTGGCAGTAGCACTCACCAATAAATCACTGTTCATAGTCTGGTGATATAATGCACACCCAGGGATTTGACCCAAATCCAAGTGTGTAGGTACCTTTAATCAAGAGTAGGCAGCATGGAAGGTGCATATTCATTCCAAAGAATCTCTTTATTCCTCACAGTCACACAGAAATCAGTGACGTTTGGGACGAATGTTGGAGCCGAAACATCGCTGATTTCTGTGTGACCGCAAGGAATAAAGAGATTCGTCAGTATTCGTGCAGTCATTTAAAAGACTGTCGGCCCATGTAAAAGGGCCTTTTGTCTTTCATCCTCACTTTACATGGGTATAAGGTAGCTGGGTAGAATTATTTTTTTTGGTGCATGAAAGAGAAGTTAGAGATAGGATAGCAAGTATAAAGACTGAGGACAAGTATAATATTTTTTGTGTTTTTGGGAAACATCTTTTCTGCATGATGTAAGCACATTAAGGCATGGGCATTTGCGTTCTGTGTAAGATGTCTATTTTATAAAGGATTAGCTTGTTAAAGTTATCACATTGAGTGGTCCAGGGAATTGCAGTATGTGAATTAAATATACAAACTGTAGCCTTTCAAAACAATCAAAGAAAAGTTATAGAAAACAAACTAGTAAAAAAGGTACTCGAATAGGGTTAAAAAGATAATCGATTTACTGTTAAATTCTTTAATGTAAGTAATGTAACAAGGTTAGGCATTAGCCAGACACAAACCAATCACTGCATAAGATTCTCTGACAGTTAAGCATAAGAGAACAATACATAATCAAAAGGTTTATGCTATGACACAGTCAATAATAAAAATATATCTGATCATAATCAAAGCAAACCAAATCCCAAGTATTGAACTCATAATTGAGAATTCACAATGAACAGCATAGAATCAATAAAGTACAAGTGCCTGGCGTCAATTTAACAGTCCCAGGCAGTGACTGTATAACAACAGCCTTCATGAAAATAGATAATGCCGACTTTGTTCACTTGATACTATACTAGGTGATACAGCTGATATTGGCAAGATGAAAGAACAAGTGGCTAGGAATGACAATTCATCAATGTGCTATTTCATAAGGGAATTTATCAACACAGTTGGAAATTCATAGTAAGCAACATAGGACCCATAAAGTGTAGGTGAATGGCCTAAACTTAAATAGTAGTTGTGAAGCAGCAGGCTCCAAGAAATGAAATAAACAATGCTGACTTTCCCCAGTAGGTACTACACCAGCTGGCACAGTTGGTAATGCTAGTATAGGCAAGGTAAGAGAGCAAGAGGCTGAAAATGTCAATTCATGCTGAAGATATAAATTTATTAAAGGGGTTGTCCCGCGAAAGCAAGTGGGGTTCAGCACTTCTGTATGGCCATATTAATGCACTTTGTAATGTACATCGTGCATTAATTATGAGCCATACAGAAGTTATTAACTTACCTGCACCGTTGCTAGCGTCCTCGTCTCCATGGAGCTGTCTAATTTCAGCGTCTAATCGCCCGATTAGACGCGCTTGCGCAGTCCGGTCTTCTCCCTTCTGAATGGGGCCGCTCGTGCCGGAGAGCTGCTCCTCGTAGCTCCGCCCCGTCACGTGTGCCGATTCCAGCCAATCAGGAGGCTGGAATCGGCAATGGAACGCACAGAGCCCACGGTGCACCATGGGAGAAGACCTGCGGTCCACCGTGGGTGAAGATCCCGGCGGCCATCTTCGCAAGGTAAGTAAGAAGTCACCGGAGCGCGGGGATTCGGGTAAGTACTATCCGGTTTTCTTTTTAAACCCCTGCATCGGGTTTGTCTCGCGCCGAACGGGGGGGCTATTGAAAATAAAAAAAAAAACGTTTCGGCGCGGGACAACCCCTTTAAGGTTTAGCTGACATTAGCAGTCAGACATGACACCTGCCATCACTTTGAATTTAGGAGCCCCCTAGATGCCCAAGAAGCTGCTGTGTGCCACGCATAGGGAAACAATCATGACACAAGTAACTGTTGAGACACAAAGGGAAGATTGTTACCTTATAGGGCGCTGTTACTTTATAGGATGCTACTACTTTATGGGTACACAGAAGGCGCACTATTATTTTGTGAAAATGCACTTTTACATAATGGAAGCATAGATGAGGCACTATTACTTTATAGGTGCTCAAAGAAGGCACTATTACCTAAATGGTGCACTATTATTTCATGAAGGCATAAGGAGCACAATTACCATGTAAGGGGCACAAAAGAGGCAATATTACTTTGGGGCACTTTTACCTAATAAGGACACTATTACACTATGTGCACACAAACAGGGCACTATAATCTTCTGGGGCACCAGGGGCAATATTACCTTATGAGGCACAAAGAGGGCACTGTTACCTAGTGGAGGCACTATAATTTTAGGGCACTTTTTACCAAAACGTATCTTGAGACTTGTGCCCCTGATCTTCTAAAAGTCTAGAAACACTCATGACTGCTTGTGCTGCATCAATGGGCCACTTAACCCTTTCTAATCCAATTTGTATTTTGGTTTTCCTAGGGGGCTTACTCTTTTTCTACTGTTATACAACGGCGCTATATGCTGGCTAAAGCCAGTACTGCATGAGGTGACACGTCGGATAGGCTCCGACAGCAGAGAGGCTGGCAATATACAATAAGAGAATCCCGACGGATGTCTACCAACATCAGAGCTGTACAGCCTTAAATCATAATGTCTTCACAGGTCAGACAGTGGATTGGAAAGGCTTAAGAGACCCAGCAATGCAGATGAAAAGTACTGTATTGATAGGCTGCAGCTGCGAAGAAACGTTGTATATTAAAAAAATGAAAAGAATTGGTAAAACCATGTTAGTAAAATTACAAGCTAATAAAACATCATGTTATCCTGCACAGTGAACGTTGTAAAGAAAAAAAGAGAGAATTGCTGTTTTTTTGATGACCTAGCCTGCCAAAAAATGGTACGATATTTGTTTACTTTGTTCTGGTACTGTATTTATGTATTAAGCTTGAATTTGTTGAAGTATTTATGTACTGAGCTGGATTCTGGTGCTATATTTATCAAGTTTTACTCTGATGTGGGTATGCAACTTTCTTGCTTTCGGCACAAGTAGGATACTCGTCAGTACAATATATATAATTTTTTTCTTATGGCAGGTGGGGGGTGCGAAAAGAAAATTCTGCACAGGGTGTATCTAATGTAGAGCTAGGCCTGCATTCAGTATTCTATTTTATGAATAAATACATCCAGAATTTGCCTATCTCAATAATTGATTCAGATCTGTGAAGATATATATATATATATATATATATATATATATATATTCTTCAATAAATTTGCATATGTAGACTTGTGATTGTGCTGAGGGCAGGTCAGAAATCCCAAGTGCTCATATACTTATTGATATTTTAGCTGGCAAGCTAGTGGAGAGCAATACTGCCAAAAGCAGACCCTAAAACCCCAGTTTAAATAATAAATAAATTGAACATGGCGAGTGCTCACTCTGACTTATATTAGGGTCCCAGGTCTAGAAATTCCAATGACGAAACAATGCTTATCCCAACAAGCTAACGAAGCTGAGTACAGTGGAACGTGCATTGGGCTAAGTGTTCCTTTGTTACATGTTTTTAAAGCCAGGTCAAATAGCCTATTTTGGATTGTATGATTTTCACTGGTTTCCTAGATTTGTGTATGATTACAGGTTTGTATGCTTATTATTCATTTTAGGCATTGTCAATATATGTATTATTATTCAGTATTGTGGCTTCCCAATTTATTTATTATTAAATAGATGTGGTTATTTAACTGGGGTTCTGGGTCTGTTTTTGCCAGTTTTGCTCCTCACTGTCTTTGTGTCCTCTTGTCATGTCCTTATGTGTAATGGTGGTAAATGATTTTGTATTTGATATTGATTATTAAAATGTATATTGTTTTATTAATTTTCTCCCTTTTTTCTTGTGTTTTGTTGGTTGATATAGCTTATAAACAGAGGTCCTATGATATAAGGACTTACATCTACATGATATGTAGGACTTCATTTGGGGAATACTGTGCCTCCATGTGTTTCCGATTTCAAAGACATACAGAGTTTTTTTTTATAGAGTTCTGTATGAATCAGTGAGAAATATAACTGTAATGTTTCATCAACCATCATGTGCATGAGGGCTAAGTGTATATTTTTAGGTATATTTCCTTGGTTTAAATCAGTGTTTCCCAAACTCCAGTCCTCACCACCCTCCAACAGGTCATCATTTGAAGATTTCTTATAGCAAGGATATAGCAACACCTGTAGCAATGTCTGAGGCACTGACAATAATTATATCACCTTTGCAATACTGAGAAGATACTGAAAACATGACCTATAGGGGGATCATGAGGACTGGAGTTTGGGAAACACTGGTTTAATGTTTTACATTGAAGTAGAAAGGGCAAAAATTGGTAAAAAATTAAAAAATCACATGAACATTCACTGCAGAAATAGGGCTAATAGCCGCAAAAGTACTATTTTTTTCTCCTTCCTAGACATTTACTCCTGCTTCCTGACCATGTGCCACTTTTATATCCTTTCCCCATGTAATGACTAATCTTTTACTGCTTCATACAGGTGTCCTGTTTCGCAATTCCTTTTCCTGCATTTGACTTGAAGTATCTTATCTAATCTTAAAAATGTTCTTATATTATCTTTTTTATCTCGTTAAGAGTCCTTCTACATGGGCCTTACTACTCTTTACAACTTGTGTGTTAGTTTTTCACCAGTTATGGATAATAAATGTAGTTATTGAATATCAAGAACTGCTTGATTATTTCTAGTTCTGTTCTGTTAAATAGTGTAATCAGCCAAACAATACGATGGCTTGCAGGACAAAGACTTTGAGAGAAGACGCATGTAACTAAAACTCCAGTGCAAGAGATCTTGCTGCTTCCCAGAGTTGAGTGATGATCTGAACGAAATGGCCTAAAGAAAAATTAAGCAAGAGATGGGAAGTAAAGGCCTACAGAGTACTGAAGCATGTCTTCCCTTATGGACTTGTGCATGAAGTATAAACAGACTTCTGGCGCGTGTCCTCAAATCTTTCACCGAAATATGCTGAAACCCTTAGCATGAGGAAGGCCACATAGGCCGAAACGTCGCTACCTATGTAATGGGGGAATAAAGAAGCTTATTTTGCACCTTTGCAATTCCGTCTATGCTGCCAGTCTCTTTCTATTGTGGATATGCTGAAACCCTGTCATTCCAGAAGGATACTCATTCTCAAGAAACAATGCTCCAACCTCAGCCTATGACTGAGCCAAAATATGACATACCTGAAGAGTAGCGGACTCCACCGGCAACCTCTGTGAGCCCCAGCATTACGGATGCAGAGGCTTCCACTGCAGTACCACAGCTGAGGCTGAAGAATGTCATGCAATGAGCCACATGCCAGCCCAGTCGAAAAGAAAGTCAGTCAACTTTCTGACAATCAACTTGGTGCAATGTAGGAGTTCTGCCACAATGCTAAAAGAATAAATCTGGCAAATTCAGGTGCAAAGGTAATTCATTTACTGTTATTGTATAACCTTGTAGTAGTTCCTTCACTAGAGAACTGGTGAGCTTAAAGGAGATGTCTCGAGGAAGCAGTGATTTTTTTTTTTTGCCCAGTCCCCCTAATTAAACATACATTACTAATTACCCCTGTAAATTACTTTCCTAGCTGGTTTCTACTTACCGTTCCAGCGTTTCAGCAACTTATAAAACTTTTTCCCAAGATGGCCGCCAGCTCTTTTCGCATCGCTTGCTGTAGCCCGACGTGCGCGCTCCCGAGACGCTACCAGCTGTGTCTCCATGGCAACCAGACGCCCCGCAGCCGCCGACCGGACCCCTGGAGTGAACACCGCCGACCTGTCACCCACCGCCAGGCAGAAGGTAACCGGCGCAGCCCCCCCGGCCCAGTGACAGCCCCCCCCCCCCGGCCCAGCGCTAGTTCCCCCGGCGCAGCGGCAGCCCCCCCGGCCCAGCGCTAGTTCCCCCGGCGCAGCGGCAGCCCCCCCGGCCTAGCGACAGCCCCCCCCATCACAGCCCCCCCGGCCCAGCGACAGCCCCCCCCCGGCCCAGCGCTAGTTCCCCCGGCGCAGCGGCAGCCCCCCCGGCCCAGCGCTAGTTCCCCCGGCGCAGCGGCAGCCCCCCCGGCCTAGCGACAGCCCCCCCATCACAGCGGCAGCCCCCCGGCCTAGCGACAGCCCCCCCCCATCGCAGCGGCAGCCCCCCCGGCCTAGCGACAGCCCCCCCCCCATCGCAGCGGCAGCCCCCCCGGCCTAGCGACAGCCCCCCCCCATCGCAGCGGCAGCCCCCCCGGCCAAGCGTCAGCCCCCCCATCACAGCGGCAGCCCCCCCGGCCTAGCGATAGCCCCCCCATCGCAGCGGCAGCCCCCCCCGGCCTAGCGACAGCCCCCCCCCCCCGGCGCAGCCCGACGCAGCGGCAGCCCCCCCGGACCATCACTTACCAGGACAGCTGGGCGGCTTCTCCGGACAGCTCGGCAGCTCTGCACCTTCCTCTAACAGAGGAAGCTACAGAATGGCCACTCCAGCGCGCTCCCGAGCAGTGACAGCTCGTCTGCGCATGCGCAGAAGAGCTGTAGCGGGGAGCACACTGAAGCGGCTCGTGCTGAATGGAGAAGACCGGACTGCGCAAGCGCGTCTAAAAAAGCAAGCTGCCGGCGAATTTAGACGGAACCATGGAGACGAGGACGCTAGCAACGGAGCAGGTAAGTGAATAACTTCTGTATGGCTCATATTTAATGCACGATGTATATTACAAAGTGCATTAATATGGCCATACGGAAGTGTATAACCCCACTTTGTTTCGCGAGACCACCCCTTTAAAGCAGAAGGTCATGTAAGGAGGGAGTTTGTGCTGTAATAAGCTCTGTTATAATTCTTATAGTTCAGTAATTTGGATTGTATAAGGCCAAGCTTTATTGGTCATCATACATTACTGCAGTTTGTGTATTTCTCTATGGAGTGTTGTATGCAACTTCCCATTGGCTGCAGAGATTGGGTGGGATATGTGGAGGACTTGATATCATAGAGAGCTGCAAGCTGAAAAGCAATTCCAGTGGTACTGAGCCTTGAGAAAGACTGCATTACCAGTAGAGAGGACTCCGAAGGAGTGAAGAGTTCACATGCAGAGCCACCGAAGATGTATCCTACAGAACCTGTGCCTGTTAGGCCTCATTCACACAAGCATTTTTATACGGGTAATTCAGCCGCAAACAAAGTTTGCCTACCATGTGAAACATTGGATTTTAAATGCTTTTATTCACATCGGTGATTATTAGTTGTGTAAAAACGTTCAGTCAGTGAAGATAGGACATTGGCAGCAAAATACACCATCCGATGTTTTGACGCTGCCAGAAAAGATAGGTCTTGCCCTATCTTTTGGCAGCGATCAGCCAGCACCTCCCATAGGCTTCTATGAGAGGTGTCAGCAAAGGGGGGGGGGGGGGCTTAGCAGTGGGTAGAAATGCTATACTATGTTTGCTGGCTCTATTGAGCCAGTTGAAGTACTCATGCCAGCAAAAGAAACTCTGGGCTGCAGTGTATATACGCCACAACAGGCCACGTAAATGGGTGAGAAAACGTGAGATTTAGCCGCAACTTTCTCTCGTTAATGTGATTTTCGGCTTCCCGCAACGCTCATGTTAATGAGGCCTTAGAGACAGACAGTGGCATAAGAAAGGAGGCAGTTGGTGTTTGAGAAGTGCTGCTCCATAACGTGCCAAAACTAGAGATGAGCGAGCACCAAAATGCTCGGGTGCTCGTTACTCGGGACGAACTTTTCGCGATGCTCGAGGGTTCGTTTCGAGTAACGAACCCCATTGAAGTCAATGGGCGACCCGAGCATTTTTGTATTTCGCCGATGCTCGCTAAGGTTTCCTTGTGTGAAAATCTGGGCAATTCAAGAAAGTGATGGGAACGACACAGTAACGGATAGGGCAGGCGAGGGGCTACATGTTGGGCTGCATCTCAAGTTCACAGGTCCCACTATTAAGCCACAATAGCGGCAAGAGTGGGCCCCCCCCTCCCAACAACTTTTACTTCTGAAAAGCCCTCATTAGCATGGCATACCTTTGCTAAGCACCACACTACCTCCAACAAAGCACAATCACTGCCTGCATGACACTCCACTGCCACTTCTCCTGGATTACATGCTGCCCAACCGCCCCCCCCTCCCCCACAGCGCACACCAAAGTGTCCCTGCGCAGCCTTCAGCTGCCCTCATGCCACACCACCCTCATGTCTATTTAGAAGTGCGTCTGCCATGAGGAGGAACCGCAGGCACACACTGCAGAGGGTTGGCACGGCTAGGCAGCGACCCTCTTTAAAAGGGGCGGGGCGATAGCCCACAATGCTGTACAGAAGCAATGAGAAATAGAATCCTGTGCCACCGCCATCAGGAGCTGCACATGTGGGCATAGCAATGGGGAACCTATGTGCCACACACTATTCATTCTGTCAAGGTGTCTCTGCATGCCCCAGTCAGACCGGGCTTTTTAATTCATAGACACAGGCAGGTACAACTCCCTATTGTGAAGTCCCTGTCGACCGACAGCATGGGTGGCTCCCTGGAACCCACCGGCGATACACAAAAATATCCCATTGCATTGCCCAACACAGCTGAGGTAGTAATGTCGTGCTTAATGAAGGTGGGCTTCGGCCCACACTGCATGCCCCAGTCAGACTGGGGTTCTTTACAAGTGGAAACAGATGCATTTATAATTCCCTGTGGACCCACAGCATGGGTGGGTGCCAGGAAGCCACCGGCGGTACATAGAAATATCCCATTGCATTGCCCAACACAGCTGAGGTAGTAATGTCGTGCTTAATGCAGGTGGGCTTCGGCCCACACTGCATGCCCCAGTCAGACTGGGGTTCTTTACAAGTGGACACATGTAGGTTAAACTCCGTGTGCACCTACAGCATGGGTGGCTCCCTGGAACCCACCGGCGATACACAAAAATATCCCATTGCATTGCCCAACACAGCTGAGGTAGTAATGTCGTGCTTAATGCAGGTGGGCTTCGGCCCACACTGCATGCCCCAGTCAGACTGGTAATATGTACCTTAACAGTAACCGCGTTGGTGGTAATGTGGTGGTGACTGCGGACCTAGTAGCACGGTTTTATTTTGTTGGTTTTCGGAATGTGGCCAGGATTAAGTGGGCCGTGGCGGGGGATGTTTTTGAGGCACTACGTGTCCTCTCCACGTGTCCGTGGTTATATGCACCTTAACAGTAGCAGCGTTGGTGGGAAATGGCCTCGCCGCCATCATGTCTTTGGGAAGCCTCTGTTTCCACACCCCAGAGACATACCATTAGCAGCGGTATAGGCAGAGCCCAGAGTTAGTAACATTTCAGCCGTAGCATTAGCGACAGGCCCCACTAACATATCACTAGCAGCATTATAGGGGGAGCACAGTCTTAGTTCCATTTCAGTAATAGTAGCAGCCTACACAGGCCCCAGTAACAATTCCGATGCAGCAGTATAGTGGGAGCGCAGTCTTAGTTCCATTTCAGTAATAGTAGCAGCCTACACAGGCCCCAGTAACAATTCCGAAGCAGCAGTATAGTGGGAGCGCAGTCTTCGTTCCATTTCAGTAATAGTAGCAGCTTACACAGGCCCCAGGAACAATTCCGAAGCAGCAGTATAGTGGGAGCGCAGTCTTAGTTCCATTTCAGTAGCTGCAGTATAGCCAAGGCCCAAGTTACATTTATGTAGCTAAAGTGTAGGCCAACCCCACACACACTTCTGTACCATGAGTGCAGGCGAAGAACATACAAATTGCTATGATTACACTGTAGGTGAGGGCCCCAAAACATTGGTGTACCAACAGTACTAATGTACCTCAGTAAACATTGGCCATGCCCAACCAAGATGGCAGCTGAAACCCATTAATCGCTTTGGTTAATGTGGCTTAAGTGGTAACTAGGCCTGGAGGCAGCCCAGTTTAACGAAAAATTGGTTCAAGTTAAAGTTTCAACGCTTTTAAGAGCATTGAAACATATAAAAATTGTTTAGAAAAATTAGATGAGTGAGCCTTGTGGCCCTAAGAAAAATTGCCCGTTCAGCGTGATTACGTGAGGTTTCAGGAGGAGGAGCAGGAGGAGGAGGAGGAATATTATACACAGATTGATGAAGCAGAAATGTCCCCGTTTTGGATGGTGAGAGAGAACGTAGCTTCCATCCGCGGGTGCAGCCTACGTATTGCTTACGTATCGCTGCTGTCCGCTGGTGGAGAAGAGAAGTCTGGGGAAATCCAGGCTTTGTTCATCTTGATGAGTGTTAGCCTGTCGGCACTGTCGGTTGACAGGCGGGTACGCTTATCTGTGATGATTCCCCCAGCCGCACTAAACACCCTTTCCGACAAGACGCTAGCCGCAGGACAAGCAAGCACCTCCAGGGCATACAGCGCTAGTTCAGGCCACGTGTCCAGCTTCGACACCCAGTAGTTGTAGGTGGCAGAGGCGTCACGGAGGACGGTCGTGCGATCGGCTACGTACTCCTTCACCATCCTTTTACAGTGCTCCCGCCGACTCAGCCTTGACTGGGGAGCGGTGACACAGTTTTGGTGGGGAGCCATAAAGCTGTCCAGGCCCTTAAAGACTGTTGCACTGCCTGGGCTGTACATGCTGATCGATCTCCGCACCTCCCCTGCTACCTGGCCCTCGGAACTGCGCCTTCGGCCACTAGCGCTGTCGGATGGGAATTTTACCATCAGCTTGTCCGCCAGGGTCCTGTGGTATAGCAACACTCTCGAACCCCTTTCCTCTTCGGGAATGAGAGTGGGAAGGTTCTCCTTATAGCGTGGGTCGAGCAGTGTGTACACCCAGTAATCCGTAGTGGCCAGAATGCATGTAACGCGAGGGTCACGAGAAAGGCATCCTAACATGAAGTCAGCCATGTGTGCCAGGGTACCTGTACGCAACACATGGCTGTCCGCACTAGGAAGATCACTTTCAGGATCCTCCTCCTCCTCCTCCTCAGGCCATACACGCTGAAATGATGACAGGCAAGCAGCATGGGTACAGTCAGCAGTGGGCCAAGCTGTCTCTTCCCCCTCCTCCTCATCCTCCTCATGCTCCTCCTCCTCCTCCTGAACGCGCTGAGATATAGACAGGAGGGTGCTCTGACTATCCAGCGACATACTGTCTTCCCCCTGCTCTGTTTCCGAGCGCAAAGCGGCTGCCTTTATGGTTTGCAGGGAACTTCTCAAGATGCATAGCAGAGGAATGGTGACGCTAATGATTGCAGCATCGCCGCTCACCACCTGGGTAGACTGCTCAAAGTTTCGAAGGACCTGGCAGATGTCTGGCAACCAATCCCACTCTTCTGAAAAGAATTGAGGAGGCTGACTCCCACTGCGCCGCCCATGTTGGAGTTGGTATTCCACTATAGCTCTACGCTGCTCATAGTGCCTAGCCAACATGTGGAGCGTAGAGTTCCACCGTGTGGGCACGTCGCACAGCAGTCGGTGCACTGGCAGATTAAACCGATGTTGCAGGGTGCGCAGGGTGGCAGCGTCCGTGTGGGACTTGCGGAAATGTGCGCCGTTGCGGCGCACCTTTCCGAGCAGGTATGACAAGCGTGGGTAGCTTTTCAGAAAGCGCTGAACCACCAAATTAAAGACGTGGGCCAGGCATGGCACGTGCGTGAGGCTGCCGAGCTGCAGAGCCGCCACCAGGTTACAGCCGTTGTCACACACGACCATGCCCGGTTGGAGGCTCAGCGGCGCAAGCCAACGGTCGGTCTGCTCTGTCAGACCCTGCAGCAGTTCGTGGGCCGTGTGCCTCCTATCTCCTAAACTGGGTAGTTTCAGCACGGCCTGCTGACGCTTGCCCACCGCTGTGCTGCCACGCCGCGCGACACCGACTGCTGGCGACGTCCTGCTGCTGCTGACACATCTAGATTGCGAGACAGAGGTTGAGGAGGAGGGTGCTTTAGTGGAAGAAGCATACACCGCCGAACATACCACCACCGAGCTGGGGCCCGCAATTCTGGGGGTGGGTAGGACGTGAGCGGTCCCAGGCTCTGACTCTGTCCCAGCCTCCACTAAATTCACCCAATGTGCCATCAGGGAGATGTAGTGGCCCTGCCCGCCTGTGCTTGTCCACGTGTCCGTAGTTAAGTGGACCTTGCCACTAACCGCATTGGTGAGGGCGCGTACAATGTTGCTGGAGACGTGGTCGTGCAGGGCTGGGACGGCACATCGGGAAAAGTAGTGGCGACTGGGAACTGAGTAGCGCGGGGCCGCCGCCGCCATCATAGCTTTGAAAGCCTCCGTTTCCACAACCCTATACGGCAGCATCTCAAGGCTGATAAATTTGGCTATGTGGACGGTTAACGATTGAGCGTGCGGGTGCGTGGCGGCGTACTTGCGCTTGCGCTCCAACACTTGCGCTAGCGACGGCTGGACTGTGCGGTGCGAGACATTGGTGGATGGGGCCGAGGACAGCGGAGGTGAGGGTGTGGGTGCAGGCCATGAGACGGTAGTGCCTGTGTCCTGAGAGGGGGGTTGGATCTCAGTGGCAGGTTGGGGCACAGGGGGAGAGGCAGCGGTGCAAACCAGAGGCGGTGAACGGCCTTCGTCCCACCTTGTGGGGTGCTTGGCCATCATATGTTTGCGCATGCTGGTGGTGGTGAGGCTGTTGGTGGTGGCTCCCCGGCTGATCTTGGCGCGACAAAGGTTGCACACCACTGTTCGTCGGTCGTCAGGCGTCTCTGTGAAAAACTGCCAGACCTTAGAGCACCTCGGCCTCTGCAGGGTGGCATGGCGCGAGGGTGTGCTTTGGGAAACAGTTGGTGGATTTGGTCTGGCCCTGCCTCTACCCCTGGACACCGCACTGCCTCTTGCAACCTGCCCTGCTGCTGCCCATGCCTCCCCCTCTGAAGACCTGTCCTGTGTAGGCGTTGCACACCAGGTGGGGTCAGTCACCTCATCGTCCTGCTGCTCTTCCTCCGAATCCTCTGTGCGCTCCTCCCTCGGACTTACTGCCCTTACTACTACCTCACTGCAAGACAACTGTGTCTCATTGTCATCGTCCTCCTCACCCACTGAAAGGTCTTGAGACAGTTGCCGGAAGTCCCCAGCCTAATCCCCCGGACCCCGGGAACTTTCCAATGGTTGTGCATCAGTGACGATAAACTCATCTGGTGGGAGAGGAACCACTGCTGCCCAATCTGAGCAGGGGCCCGAGAACAGTTCCTGGGAGTCTTCCCGCTCCTGAGCATGTGTCATTGTAGTGGAGTGAGGAGGCTGGGAGGAAGGAGGAGCAGCAGACAGAGGATTCGGATTTGCAGCACTGGACGGCGCAGAACTCTGGGTGGATGATAGCTTGCTCGAAGCACTTTCTGCCATCCACGACAGGACCTGCTCACACTGCTCATTTTCTAATAAAGGTCTCCCGCGTGGACCCATTCATTGGGCGATGAATGTGGGGACGCCAGAAACTGCCTCTCTCCTAATCGCGCAGCAGTCGGCTGCGACACACCTGGATCAGGAGCTCGGCCTGTGCCCACACCCTCACTTGGGCCTACGCGTCCTCGGCCGCGTCCACGTCCTCTCGGCCTACCCCTACCCCTCAGCATGCTGTATTACCAGTGATTTCCAAGCTAGGAAAGAAATTGGCGCAAGCCTGCAGCCAAAATAGAATTTTTTCCCTTGTTTTTCAAAGGACAAGCCACACTGCGTGTATTCAATGAATACTACTAAGTTTAATAACTGTGTTGTGGCCCTGCAAATGTGTCAGAGAACTGCAGTGATGCAAAGTTATTGGCTCCAGCAGATCAGGGATTTCCCATGCAGGAAAAAAATTGGCGCAAGCCTGCAGTAAAACATAGCTGGCTGCGTCTGATTTTTTTTAATGTTCTGCACGCAGCACACACGTACCCAGAGCCCTGAGGACTGTCAGAGGCAGGCGAAATACAATTTTTTCCCTTGTTTTTCAAAGGACAAGCCACACTGCGTCTATTCAATGAATAATGTATGTCTTCTGGCCCTGCCTACACAATTCTATCCCTGTAGTATTAATGCCGGGTGCAATGGTCTGCACAGCCGGTTTTGAGAAAAAAAAAAAAAAAATGCAACACTGCTAACAGCAGCCTGGACAGTACTGCACACGGATAGAAGTGGCCCTAGAAAGGACCGTTGGGGTTCTTGAAGCCTACACTCACTGCTAACACTCTCCCTGCCTAACCACCACTTCTGTCCCTATTGCAGGGCGCAATGCTCTGCAGATCCAATTTTGAAAATAAAAAAAAAAATACAGTGCTAACACAGTACTGCACACTATTAGATGTGGCCCTGAGAAGGACCGTTGGGGTTCTTGAAGCCTACACTAACTACTAATGCTCTCCCTACAGCAGCTCCAGCACGATACCACTGTCCCTCAGCTAACTCACAAGGCATGTGTGGCGAGCCGCGGGAGGGGCCGACTTTTATACTCGGGTGACATCTGATCACCCCAGCCACTCACAGCAGGGGGGTGGTGTAGGGCTTGAACGTCACAGGGGGAAGTTGTAGTGCCTTCCCTGTCTTTCAATTGGCCAGAAAAGCGCGCTAACGTCTCAGAGAGGAAACTGAAAGTAACCGGAACACCGCGTGGTACTCGTTACGAGTAACGAGCATCCCGAACACCCTAATATTCGCACGAATATCAAGCTCGGACGAGTACGTTCGCTCATCTCTAGCCAAAACCAATGTCACTGAGATAACAGAGCTGCAGGAACTACTGCAGATCAATGAATCAGGGAACTCCCAACAGTCATCCAATGACGCATCACCAACATTATGGTACTGGAGATACACTGGAGATATGTAAGTGTGCACACGGATAATGACTTGTATGCAGGTTTGCCAGTTAAAATACACTAGCTCGAGCTGACAACAGAGGAACTGTTAGGAATCGAATCGGGGACCTCCTGCGCTCATTATAAATGCCTGACCCTGCCACTTCACCAACATGTGATTATTCTGCTCCTCAGCATTAGTCAAACTCCACTTCTGCCTGCTGCTGTACTTTTGCTACAAGACCTCCAGATACCGACTTCTGGCTTCCTTTCTGACTGCGCTACCTGCCTCATCCATCTGTACTGAAAACCAAGACCTCCCATTGCTTACCCCTGGCTTCCCTTCTGACTACACTACCCACCTCATCCACCTGTGCAAACCAAGACCTCCCATTACTGACTTTCGGCTCTTCCCTGACTACTCTCCAGATCAGCAGCTGCTAAACCTGAGGCTCCACCTTAGTGCCCGAAATTGCTACAGAAACACATTTATCTGCCAGTTGCAGAAAAGTTACTGAACAACACTTGTGGATGACTGACATTGCTAGGTTGAAATGTTCGGTGGTACTGCCATGTGTTCTATAGTTGAAGTGTGTGTTGCTGATCTTTGTGCTTTATAAAAGATTGTTACCATATCTTACTCACATTAGAATGAAGCATACTCTTAGGGCTCCTGCGCACTTGCGTTTTTTTTAAACGCAATATATTTGCCCTTTTTTAACGCAATATCGCTGCTTTTTTTTCACGCGATAGTCAATGGGACTTTCTAATATTAAAAATGCTCAGCAAGTTGGTGCGTTTTTCAACATTAGAAAGTCCCGTTGACAATTGCGGGAAAAAAAAGTAGCGATATTGCGTGAAAAAAAGGCAGCGATATCGCGTTAAAAAAGGCAACTATATCGCGTGAAAAAAACGCAAGTGTGCAGGAGCCCTTAGTTAAAGTCTGCTAGGTTGTCTTACGTTTCTGAATAACTGCATACAACTAAAATATTAAAATACGAAAGATGACTACCACTACAAATACCTCACTCACATGTTTCTAATGCATAACTGCGCGATTGGCATCCGTGTAGAGGAGAAGCGGCAAATCGCAGGCATTAGAGATGAGCGAACGTACTCGTCCGAGCTTGATATTCGTGCGAATATTAGGGTGTTCGGGATGCTCGTTACTCTTAACGAGCACCACGCAGTGTTCCGGTTACTTTCAGTTTCCTCTCTGAGACGTTAGCGCGCTTTTCTGGCCAATTGAAAGACAGGGAAGGCATTACAACTTCCCCCTGTGACGTTCAAGCCCTATACCACCCCCCTGCTGTGAGTGGCTGGGGCGATCAGATGTCACCCGAGTATAAAAGTCGTCCCCTCCCGCGGCTCGCCTCAGATGTCTTGTGAGTTAGCTGAGGGAAAGTGCTGCTGGTGCCCGAGCTGCTGTAGGGAGAGTGTTAGTAGTGAGTGTAGGCTTCAAGAACCCCAACGGTCCTTCTCAGGGCCACATCTATCCGTGTGCAGTACTGTGGAGGGTGCTGTTAGCAGTGTTGCACAAATTTTTTTTTTTCAAAATCGTCAGTCTGCAGAGCATTGCGCCTTGCACTAATAGTACAGGGACAGAAGTGGTGCTTAGGTAGGGAGAGTGTTAGAAGTGAGTGTAGGCTTCAAGAACCCCAACGGTCCTTCTTAGGGCCACATCTATCCGTGTGCAGTACTGTGCAGGCTGCTGTTAGCAGTGTTGCATATTTTTTTTCTTTTCAAAATCGGCTGTCTGCAGAGCATTGCGCCTTGCAGTAATACTACAGGGAGAGAATTGTGTAGGCAGGGCCAGAAGACATATATTATTGATTGAATATAGTCAGTGGGCCCTCCGTTTCCCAAAAAGGGAAAAATTGTATTTGTCCTGCAGTCTTGCGCCAATTTATTTCCTGCCTGGGAAAAGTAACCGCTGTGCTGCACTTCATATAACTGCATTTCTGTGCAACACATATCTTACCTGATTGAATATAGTCAGTGGGCCCTCCGTTTCCCAAAAAGGGAAACATTCTATTTGTCCTGCAGGCTTGCGCCAATTTATTTGCTGCCTGTGAAAAGTCTCCGCTGTGCTGCACTTCATATAACTGCATTTCTGTGCAACACATATCTTACCTGATTGAATATAGTCAGTGGGCCCTCCGTTTCCCAAAAAGGGAAACATTCTATTTGTCCTGCAGGCTTGCGCCAATTTATTTGCTGCCTGTGAAAAGTCTCCGCTGTGCTGCACTTCATATAACTGCATTTCTGTGCAACACATATCTTATCTGATTGAATATAGTCAGTGGGCCCTCCGTTTCCCAAAAAGGGAAACATTCTATTTGTCCTGCAGGCTTGCGCCAATTTATTTGCTGCCTGTGAAAAGTAACTGCTCTGCTGCACTTCATATAACTGCATTTCTGTGCAACACATATCTTATCTGATTGAATATAGTCAGTGGGCCCTCCGTTTCCCAAAAAGGGAAACATTCAATTTGTCCTGCAGGCTTGCGACAATTTATTTGCTGCCTGTGAAAAGTCTCCGCTGTGCTGCACTTCATATAACTGCATTTCTGTGCAACACATATCTTATCTGATTGAATACAGTCAGTGGGCCCTCCGTTTCCCAAAAAGGGAAACATTCTATTTGTCCTGCAGGCTTGCGCCAATTTATTTGCTGCCTGTGAAAAGTAACTGCTCTGCTGCACTTCATATAACTGCATTTCTGTGCAACACATATCTTATCTGATTGAATATAGTCAGTGGGCCCTCCGTTTCCCAAAAAGGGAAACATTCTATTTGTCCTGCAGGCTTGCGCCAATTTATTTGCTGCCTGGGAAATCACTGGTAATACAGCATGCTGAGGGGTAGGGGTAGGCCTATAGGACGTGGACGCGGGCGAGGACGCGGAGGCCCAAGTCAGGGTGTGGGCACAGGCCGAGCCAGTGCGGTGGCCAGGGGTAGAGGCAGGGCCAGACCGAATAATCCACCAACTGTTTCCCAAAGCGCCCCCTCGCGCCATGCCACCCTGCAGAGGTCATGGTGCTCTACGGTGTGGCAGTTTTTCACAGAGACGCCTGACGACCGAAGAACAGTGGTGTGCAACCTTTGTCGCGCCAAGATCAGCTGGGGAGGCACCACCAACAGCATGCGCAGGCATATGATGGCCAAGCACCCCACAAGGTGGAACGATGCCCGTTCACCGCCTCCGGTTTTCACCACTGCCTCTCCCCCTGTGCCCCAACCTGCCACTGAGATCCAACCCCCCACTGAGGACACAGGCACTACCGTCTCCTGGCCTGCACCCACACCCTCACCTCCGCTGTCCTCGGCCCCATCCAGCAATGTCTCTCAGCGTAGCGTCCAGACGTCGCTAGCGCCACAGTTTGAGCGCAAGCGCAAGTACGATGCCACACACCCGCACGCTCAAGCGTTAAACGTGCACATTGCAAAATTGATCAGCCTAGAGATGCTGCCGTATAGGCTTGTGGAAACGGAGGCTTTCAAAAGCATGATGGCGGCGGCGGCCCCACGCTACTCGGTTCCCAGTCGCCACTACTTTTCCCGATGTGCCGTCCCAGGCCTGCACGACCACGTCTCCCGCAACATTGTACGCGCCCTCACCAACGCGGTTACTGCCAAGGTCCACTTAACAACAGACACGTGGACAAGCACAGGCGGGCAGGGCCACTATATCTCCCTGACGGCACATTGGGTGAATTTAGTGGAGGCTGGGACAGAGTCAGAGCCTGGGACTTCTCACGTCCTACCCACCCCCCGAATTGCGTGCCCCAGCTCGGTGGTGGTATCTGCGGGGGTGTATGCTTCCTCCACTAAACCACCCTCCTCCTCCTCCTACGCAACCTCTGTCTCGCAATCAAGATGTGTCAGCAGCAGCACGTCGCCAGCAGTCGGTGTCACGCGGCGTGGCAGCACAGCGGTGGGCAAGCGTCAGCAGGCCGTGCTGAAACTACTCAGCTTAGGAGAGAAGAGGCACACGGCCCACGAACTGCTGCAGGGTCTGACAGATCAGACCGACCGCTGGCTTGCGCCGCTGAGCCTCCAACCGGGCATGGTCGTGTGTGACAACGGCCGTAAGCTGGTGGCGGCTCTGCAGCTCGGCAGCCTCACGCACGTGCCATGCTTGGCCCATGTCTTTAATTTGGTGGTTCAGCGCTTTCTGAGAAGCTACCCCCACTTGTCATACCTGCTCGGAAAGGTGCGCCGGATCTGCGCACTTTTCGGCAAATCACACACGCACGCTGCCACCCTGCGGACCCTGCAACATCGGTTTAATCTGCCAGTGCACCGACTGCTGTGCGACGTGCCCACACAGTGGAACTCTACGCTCCACATGTTGGCCAGACTCTATGAGCAGCGTAGAGCTATAGTGAAATACCAACTCCAACTTGCGCGGCGCAGTGGGAGTCAGCCTCCTCAATTATTTACAGAACAGTGGGCCTGGTTGGCAGCCATCTGCCAGGTCCTTGGAAAATTTGAGGAGTCTACCCAGGTGGTGAGCGGCGATGCTGCAATCATTAGCGTCACCATTCCTCTGCTATGCATCTTGAGAAGTTCCCTGCAAAGCATAAAGGCAGACGCTTTGCGCTCGGAAACAGAGCCGGGGGAAGACAGTATGTCGCTGGATAGTCAGAGCACCCTCCTGTCTATATCTCAGCGCGTTCAGGAGGAGGAGGAGGAGCATGAGGAGGATGAGGAGGAGGGGGAAGAGACAGCTTGGCCCACTGCTGACGGTACCCATGCTGCTTGCCTGTCATCCTTTCAGCGTGTATGGCCTGAGGAAGAGGAGGAGGATCCTGAAAGTGATCTTCCTAGTGAAGACAGCCATGTGTTGCGTACAGGTACCCTGGCACACATGGCTGACTTCATGTTAGGATGCCTTTCTCGTGACCCTCGCGTTACACGCATTCTGGCCACTACGGATTATTGGGTGTACACACTGCTCGATCCACGGTATAAGGAGAGCCTTTGCACTCTCATTCCCGAAGAGGAAAGGGGTTCGAGAATGATGCTATACCACAGGGCGCTGGTGGACAAACTGATGGTAAACTTCCCATCCGACAGCGCTAGTGGCAGAAGGCGCAGTTCCGAGGGCCAGGTAGCAGGGGAGGCGCAGAGATCAGGCAGCATGTACAGCGCAGGCAGGGGAACATTCTCCAAGGCCTTTGCCAGCTTTATGGCTCCCCAGCAAGACTGTGTCACCGCTCCCCAGTCAAGGCTGAGTCGGCGGGAGCACTGTAAAAGGATGGTCAGGGAGTACGTAGCCGATCGCACGACCGTCCTCCGTGACGCCTCTGCCACCTACAACTACTGGGTGTCGAAGCTGGACATGTGGCCTGAACTCGCGCTGTATGCCCTGGAGGTGCTTGCTTGTCCTGCGGCTAGCGTCTTGTCAGAGAGTGTGTTTAGTGTGGCTGGGGGAATCATCACGGATAAGCGTACCCACCTGTCAACCGACAGTGCCGACAGGCTTACACTCATCAAGATGAACAAAGCCTGGATTTCCCCAGACTTCTCTTCTCCACCAGCGGACAGCAGCGATACCTAAGCAATACGTAGGCTGCACCCGCGGATGGAAGCATCGTTCTCTCTCACCATCCAAAACGGGGACATTTCTGCTTCATCAATCTGTGTATAATATTCCTTTTCCTCCTCCTCCTGCTCCTCCTCCTGAAACCTCACGTAATCACGCCGAACGGGCAATTTTTCTTAGGGCCACAAGGCTCACTCATATAATTTTTCTAAACAATTTTTATACGTTTCAATGCTCTTAAAAGCGTTGAAACTTTAACTTGAACCAATTTTTCGTTAAACTGGGCTGCCTCCAGGCCTAGTTACCACTTAAGCCACATTAACCAAAGCGATTAATGGGTTTCACCTGCCCTCTTGGTTGGCCATGGCCAATTTTTCGGATGTACATTAGTACTGTTGATACAGCAATTTTTGTGGGCCCTCGCCTACAGTGTAATCAAATGAATTTTTAGCCCACCTGCATTACAGCTGACGTTACATCCGCTGTCTTGGGCAATGCAATGGGATATATTTATGTACCGCCGGTGGCTTCCTGGCACCCACCCATGCTGTGGGCCACAGAGAATTATAAATGCATCTGTTTCCACATCTAAAGAACCCCAGTCAGACTGGGGCATGCAGTGTGGGCCGAAGCCCACCTGCATTAAGCACGACATTACTACCTCAGCTGTGTTGGGCAATGCAATGGGATATTTTTATGTACCGCCGGTGGGTTCCAGGGAGCCACCCATGCTGTGGGTCCACAGGGAATTATAAATGCATCTGTTTCCACTTCTAAAGAACCCCAGTCTGACTGGGGCATGCAGTGTGGGCCAAAGCCCACCTGCATTAAGCACGACATTACTACCTCAGCTGTGTTGGGCAATGCAATGGGATATTTTTATGTACCGCTGGTGGGTTCCAGGGAGCCACCCATGCTGTCGGTCCACAGGGACTTCACAATAGGGAGTTGTACCTGCCTGTGTCTATGAATTAAAAACCGCGGTCTGACTGGGGCATGCAGACACCTTGACAGAATGAATAGTGTGTGGCAAATAGGTTCCCCATTGCTATGCCCACGTGTGCAGCTCCTGATGGCGGTGGCACAGGATTATATTTCTCATTGCTTCTGTACAGCATTGTGGGCTATCGCCCCGCCCCTTTTAAAGAGGGTCGCTGCCTAGCCGTGCCAACCCTCTGCAGTGTGTGCCTGCGGTTCCTCGTCATGGCAGATGCACTTATAAATAGACATGAGGGTGGTGTGGCATGAGGGCAGCTGAAGGCTGCGCAGGGACACTTTTGTGTGCGCTGTGGACACTGGGTTGTGCAGGGGGGGTTGGTCAGCATGTAACCCAGGAGAAGTGGCAGCGGAGTGTCATGCAGGCAGTGATTGTGCTTTGTTGGAGGTAGTGTGGTGCTTAGCTAAGGTATCCATTGCTAATGAGGGCTTTTCAGATGTAAAAGTTGTTGGGGGGGGGGCCCACTCTTGCCGCTATTGTGGCTTAATAGTGGGACCTGTGAACTTGAGATGCAGCCCAAGATGTAGCCCCTCGCCTGCCCTATCCGTTGCTGTGTCGTTCCCATCACTCTCTTGAATTGCCCAGATTTTCACACAAGGAAACCTTAGCGAGCATCGGCGAAATACAAAAATGCTCGGGTCGCCCATTGACTTCAATGGGGTTCGTTACTCGAAACGAACCCTCGAGCATTGCGAAAATTTCGTCCCGAGTAACGAGCACCCGAGCATTTTGGTGCTCGCTCATCTCTAGCAGGCATTAAAAAGCATGTACTTTTGTTTTTTTCACTCATACTTGCGGATACGACAGCCTCCATTGAAATCAATAGAGTTAATAGAGGCCGTCCGACCTGCAGCCCATATGACATTGCGTATGGGCTGTGGGTAGCTGCGTCATCACTTAGTTACGGCACAGGAAATACAAATATTGAACAAAAAAACTGTATCCGCAATATAGGAAAATAAGGTACACAGGGTCGCCAGCCTCAGTTGTAGCAGAGGTAAACCACCAACTCGACGTTTAAAAAGCACATGCATAATTACAGGCATTTGGGCATCAATTAACAGGTCGCATGATAGAGCAGTTACCAGCTTCATAATCACATCTCAAATTTGTTGCATACTAGCTACAAATGAAAGAGAAAAAAAAGTAACTCCTGCGCTCAGGGTGACCCATACGGTTCTGACTGTGACTGCCTCCAGAGGAAACACACGTGGGTGTATGGACTAATAAAGTCCGTAAGGCCTAAAGGTAGATGACAGAGCTTTCTGTGGTAAAGTAAACAGAAGTGTATTTGTATAGAGCTCCTCCTTTTTGCATAATAGCTAGATATATTTACTATAGCCCGACACAAAAGCTATAATAATCCATGTACAACATGAAATTCATAAACAAGAATTGATAATTCAATCACATAGAAATATATAAGTATAAACATCATATATTGATCCAAACATGGATACCACACACCAAGTATCGGTTGTGCTACCGTAAAATAACCCACACATATTACCTAAAGCTCTAGTTTAATTACCTTACACGTATGATAAAAACTGAAGCAGGAAAGCTGTTACCTATAGTTCCCTCAATCATGCGATTGCAAAAATGTACAATTCACTGAAAACAAATATTGCTAGTGCGCGAGCACTTTCCCCTGACATGCGCACTGAACTTCACAAGGAATCCTGGGCCACTAGTGCACCAACTTGTGCATACACAAAGTCTAAAGATCCACTGTGCTGGAAGTAGCCCCACCATAATATACATATACTAGCTGATATACCCGGGTTTGCCCGAGTTAACTTGGTACAGGTGTTTATCTGTTGTTTGCACAAAAACTTTTATGAAGTCATGGTTACTTTAGAGGAACCGAGTAATAAAATATGTATACACATAGAGTAGCATTAGATTCTCCTCAGACTGCATATACCGATGCCCCTCTACAGAATGTGCCACCCCTCCCACTCACCTCACTTTTTTAATCCTCAGTATATACTTATAGAGGTGAGGTAGATTCTCCTCAGCATATACACACAGAGGTACATTACATAGAGGTGCCAATACTTTTGCACTTAGAATTGAATAATCAAGTTGTGACCCCTTTACTTTTCCTATTTAGGACCTAAAGAATGCTCCTGCCAAATTTCATGTTTGTATGACATCCGGAAGTTAGAAAATTAGAGGTTATATATATATATATAAAACTGCATATATAGATGTTGAAAACCAAAGCAGGAACACATACGTGTAAGGACTGGCGGTTCGCGGGTCCGTCGTGCCCGCTCCGCCGGTCCTGTCACACATGCGGCTGCTGTGCGGCGCAGGGGGGCCCCGGTCCTCCTCATCTCCCCTGGCCGCCGGGCTCCGCCTCGCCGCCGGGTTGCCAGGGACGCGGTGGGTGTTACCCCGCGTCGCGTCCTAGGTAACTTGGCAACCAAACATGTGTCTCCTGTCCTGCCTCCTGCAGGGCTGGGGGCGGGTTCCCCAGTGCTGCTGGGTGCACTCAGCTGCTGTCAGGCTCCCCGTCCCAATCAGCTGCTGGGGCGGGAGCTCTGACAGCATTTAAACCTGCTGGTGTCTGCTGACCAGTGCCAGTGTTAGTTTTGGATTTCCTGCTACACCAGCGTACCTTGTATTTCTGACTCCTGATACTGACCCTCTGCCTTTTGATCTGACGTTGCTTTTGCCTGACCCTCTTGTACCGCGTACCCTCTCGTTGCTGACCCGGATTGTCTGACTCTCCTTGCTGTTGTTTGTTCCAGTGTCTGTCTGTTTGTTAGTCCCAGTGTTCCCCTTCCTTAGTGAGTGTAGGGACCGTCGCCCAGTTGTCGCCCTGGGGCTTAGCCCAGGGGGGCAAGTAGGAAGGGACAGAGGTTGCGGGTATTTTCAGGGACCTCCAGTTTCCCGGACCCCGCGTCCTGACAGTAACACTGGCCGAACGGAAGTTGGATCCCTACATCCGACCAGCAACCTTGAAACCCGCTATGGAGGCTGTGGCGGCCCTAGCCAACCAGGTACAGGTTCTGACGGATTTGGTCCAGGACCAGACTGCTCGCCTGCAGCATCAGGAGCAGCGAGGGGCTTCTAATATGATGCAGCTCCCTGCCACTCCTGGTACGGTTTCTGAACCCCGAGCAACACCTCCTGACTTCTTTTCCGGGGAGAGAAGTCAGTTTTTTGTGTTCAGAGAAGGCTGCAAGCTTTATTTTGACCTCCAACCCCACACCTCTGGCACAGAATACCAGAAGGTGGGTTTCGTGATAACTCGCCTGAGGGGAGAACCCCAAAATTGGGCCTTCTCCTTATCAGCTGACTCCCCCACCCGACAGTCACTAGGCGCCTTTTTTTCTGCTTTGGGCCAGCTGTATGACGAACCTGACCGTGCTGCCCTCGCAGTCTCTAAACTCCTGGCCTTGTGACAGGGGCTGAAGGTGGCTGAGGATTATTGTTCACAATTTCGTCAACACTGCACGGAGTCTGGGTGGAATGACGCGGCCTTGAAGGATCTGTTTTTGGCCGGTCTGTCGGAGGGCCTCAAGGACCTCTTGGTGGCGCACCCGGAGCCTAGAACTTTGGAGCAAGCCATGTCTCTGGCCATCCAGGCTGACCGACGCTTGAGGGCCAGACGCTCGACTCAGACCAGCCCTGTCCGTATGTCTACATCCTCAGTGGTTCCGACCTTAACCCCTCCCTCCACAGAACCCAAGGAGCTGGGAACCATGACCCCGAAGCAACGTCGGGAATATCGTCTCAGGATGAACCTCTGTCTCTACTGTGGGGAGCCAGGTCATCGTATTGGGACCTGCGAGAAAAAGCCGTGGTCGGGAAAACTTCCGCTCCTAGGCAGTTGTCGGGAGGACTGTCTAGGAGCTAAGGTACTTCCTGTAAAGTCTAAAATGTTGTTGCCCTGCACCTTAGAATTCCGGTCTTTCTACCGTGCTGGGCAAGCGTTTCTTGATTCTGGAGCTGCTGCTAATTTTGTTAATTTCGATTTTGTTGCTAAACTGTCTGAGTATTTTTCCGTGTAGACCCCCCTATCCTGGTCTCTGGTGTCGACTCTACTCCCTTGCAGGCTGGTCTTGTAAATCTGGTTACCCCGGAGTTACAGTTCACTATTGGGGCCTTACATACGGAGTCCTGTACATTTTTGGTTATGAAGAACCTGTCTATGGATGTTGTGCTGGGGCTACCCTGGCTAAGGGAGCACAACCCTGTAATTAACTGGGACACGTTGGAACTGGTCAAGTGGGGTTCTTGCTGTGACAGCCACGTGCGCCCAGTAGGGGTGGGTGTCTCCACCTGCGAGGGAGTTGAACTACCTGACTACCTCTCCGAGTTTGCGGACGTCTTTTCTAAACAGCTATCAGAAGCCTTACCTCCCCATAGAGAATGGGATTGTAAGATAGAGTTGATTCCAGGGGCCAAACTTCCTAAAGGTCGCATCTATAATGTTACGGTTCCAGAGAGGGAGTCTATGAAGGAGTATATCCAGGATAGTTTGTCCCGGGGGCACATCCGGCCCTCCGAGTCTCCAGTAGGGGCTGGTTTCTTCTTTGTGGAGAAAAAGGATGGGGTCTCAGACCCTGTATTGATTACAGGGACTTAAACAAAATCACTGTCAGGAACCAGTACGCCCTTCCGCTCATCCCTGACCTCCTCAACCAGGTCACCGGTGCCCAGTGGTTCTCTAAACTCGACCTAAGGGGAGCTTACAACCTCATTCGTATTCAGGAGGGGGATGAGTGGAAGACAGCATTCAATACGCCCCTCGGTCACTTTGAGTACCTGGTCATGCCTTTTGGGTTGTGTAACGCCCCTGCTATATTTCAAGGGTTCATGAACTCAGTTTTTCAGGACATCATGGGGGTGTTCGTCGTAGTGTATCTAGATGATATTCTGATCTTTTCCTTCGACTGGGAGACTCACCAGGTACATGTTCAAACGGTCCTGACTCGACTCAGGGCTAACCAGCTGTTTGCTAAGCTTGAAAAATGTGTTTTTGGGGTGCAGAAAATAACCTTTTTAGGGTATATCATTACTCCATGGGATATCCAGATGGATCCGGGGAAGGTGAAAGCCATCACAGAGTGGGCCCAACCAGTCACTCTAAAGGCCCTCCAGCGCTTCTTGGGCTTCGCTAATTATTACCGGAAGTTCATTAAGAACTTTTCTGTGGTGGCTAAACCCTTAACGAATCTCACCAGGAAAGGGGCAGAGGTCAGTACCTGGTCTCCAGATGCGCTGGCGGCCTTTGCTACCCTGAAAGCTGCCTTTTCCTCCGCACCCGTTCTTGTCCAACCAGACCTGTCGTGCCCATTTGTGGTGGAGGTGGATGCCTCTGAGTTTGGAGTAGGGGCGGTACTTTCTCAGGGGCCGTCTACACTCACAAATCTTAGACCGTGCGCTTACTTTTCTAGAAAATTTTCCCCTACTGAACAAAATTATGATATAGGCAATCGTGAGTTACTTGCTATAAAATGGGCATTCAAGGAGTGGAGGCATTTTTTGGAGGGAGCACGCCACCAGATCATGGTACTCACAGACCATAAGAACCTTATATATTTAGATTCTGCTAAAAGGTTGAATGCTTGACAAGCTCGTTGGGCTCTTTTCTTTTCTTGTTTTAATTTTCTGGTTACTTACCGACCCGGTTCAAAGAATGTTAAGGCAGGTGCTCTATCTAGGAGTTTTGGTATTCCGGAACCTCCCGAGTCAGAGCCTAAAACTATCCTTTCCCCTGGGGTGGTTCTCGCAGCTGTCTCCTCGGACCTGTCGCCGCTAATTCAGGCTGCGCAGCAATCAGCTCCTGAAGCACTTCCAGAAGGCAAACTCTTTGTTCCCTTACCATTAAGATTGAAGGTGCTAGAAGAGACGCATGCCTCGGTCCTTGCGGGGCACCCCGGTATCCGGGGAACTCAGGAATTACTTTCCAGAACTTATTGGTGGCCTCATATGAGTAGGGATGCTCGGGCGTGTGTCACTGCTTGTCCGGTGTGCGCCAGGGGGAAGAGTGTCAGGAGACGTCCTGAGGGGCCTCTTCTTCCCTTGCTCATTCCGTCCAGGCCCTGGACACACCTGTCCATGGACTTCATCACAGATTTGCCGCCGTCACAGGGGAATACGGTCATTTGGGTCATTGTAGATCGGTTCTCCAAAATGGCACATTTCGTTCCTCTGAGCAAGTTACCAAACGCCAAACTGTTATCTGACATGTTTATTAAGGAGGTGGTGCGGTTGCATGGGGTTCCTAAGGACGTGGTCTCAGATAGAGGTGTACAGTTTGTCGCTCGCTTCTGGCGAGCTTTCTGCAGGAAATTGAATATTGGTTTGTCCTTTTCGTCTGCTTTTCATCCCGAGTCGAATGGGCAAACTGAGAGGATGAATCAAGAATTAATCCAATACCTGCGACTGTTCGTTTCTGACAATCAACATCTGTGGGTTAACTTCCTACCTCTCGCCGAGTTTGCCATTAACAACCATGTAAATTCGTCTTCTCATGTGTCGCCGTTGTTTTGTAATTATGGTTTCCATCCTCTATTTTCTTTTTCTGCGCCCTCAGTTTCTGACACGCCGTCCGTGGACTCTGCCATTAATGAACTGTGCACAGTTTGGGCCCAGGTTCGTAAGAACCTTCAGGGTTCCCAGGATAAACTTCTTGGTCAAGCAAATAAAAGACGCATGATCTCTGCACCATTCGTGGTTGGGGAGCAGGTATTGCTGGCCTCAAAAAATTTGAGACTCAAGGTTTCATCCCTAAAGCTGGCTTCCCGCTTTGTTGGTCCGTTCACCATCTCCCAGGTGATCAATCCTGTTTCGTACAGACTATCTCTTCCGCAGTCGTAGAAGATTCATGACGTCTTCCACAAGGGGCTGCTGAAGAAATATGTAACCCCAGTTCTGCCTGCCCAGAGCCCGCCCTCTCCTACTCTTGTACAGGGGGAACTGGAGTATGAGGTAGAGCGTTTGATTGATGCTCGGCGTGTGAGAGGTATTTTGCAATATCTTGTACATTGGAAGGGTTTTGGCCCTGAGGACCGTACATGGATTCCTGGCCGGGACGTACATGCACCCTTATTGGTTCGACGGTTCCACAGAGCCTTTCCCCTCAAGCCTGCTCCGGGCCGTGGGGGTCCAGTGTCCACGCGTAGAAGGGGGGTACTGTAAGGACTGGCGGTTCGCGGGTCCGTCGTGCCCGCACCGCCAGTCCTGTCACACATGCGGCTGCTGTGTGGCACAGGGGGGCCCCGGTCCTCCTCATCTCCCCTGGCCGCCGGGCTCCGCCTCGCCGCCGGGTTGCCAGGGACGCGGTGGGTGTTACCCCGCGTCGCGTCCTAGGTAACTTGGCAACCAAACATGTGTCTCCTGTCCTGCCTCCTGCAGGGCTGGGGGCGGGTTCCCCAGTGCTGCTGGGTGCACTCAGCTGCTGTCAGGCTCCCCGCCCCAATCAGCTGCTGGGGTGGGAGCTCTGACAGCATTTAAACCTGCTGGTGTCTGCAGACCAGTGCCAGTGTTAGTTTTGGATTTCCTGCTACACCAGCGTACCTTGTATTTCTGACTCCTGATACTGACCCTCTGCCTTTTGACCTGACGTTGCTTTTGCCTGACCCTCTTGTACCGTGTACCCTCTCGTTGCTGACCCGGATTGTCTAACTCTCCTTGCTGTTGTTTGTTCCAGTGTCTGTCTGTTTGTTAGTCCCAGTGTTCCCCTTCCTTAGTGAGTGTAGGGACCGTCGCCCAGTTGTCGCCCTGGGGCTTAGCCCAGGGGGGCAAGTAGGAAGGGACAGGGGTTGCGGGTATTTTCAGGGACCTCCAGTTTCCCGGACCCCGCGTCCTGACAATACGTTTTATTGGGAGCAATAGTATCACTAAAACACCAGCACATTTGCCCAACGTGCTCTGAAACCCATGTGGGGGGTTGGAGCCATTAATGCCTCAATTTGTGGAAACACACAGTTTAAAATCCACCCTGCTAGGGGCAGTAGTTCATCATAGTATGGACTGATTAAATACAATGCTTTATACCTAGAGATGAGCGAGCGTACTCGCTAAGGCTAACTACTCCAGCGAGTAGTGCCTTATGCGAGTACCTGCCCGCTCATCTCAAAAGATTCAGGGGGCGGGGAGCGGCGGGGGAGAGATCTTTGGATCTGGGCCCTAGCTGATCCTTGGAGCCACGCTCCAGAACAAGACACATTCACATGCCACATTACAGGGACTGAACAGGACACACAGAGCCAGAATACACAGCATACAAAATGCAACCACTAGTAACAGATAATAAGCTGAATATAAATACCAGGTATTAGTTGACATTTTGTGTAAAACATGAAAGCTAGCGGGCCACTTCACGACTCCTGGTTATACCGCTAGTCCCTACACTAACCAGGAGTCGAGCAGAACCGGACAGAGTTCACACAGAATGCTGCAACAGAACAGGACACAGATAGCAGGTCATACAGCAAACTTACACCAAGCTGACAGAATTTAAACGTACAAACGGACAAGAACCAGCAAGACACAGATCACACAGCAAGCTTGCAACAGGACAGACAACCAGGGCACGGACTCTACCGGCACATACTCTACACAGAGCTCACATGAGCACAGATGAAACTCACAGCAAGTCTATGTGTCCTCATACCAGGGGGGATAGACAGTCAGCCACAAAGCTGACATAGGGGACTGTGTCAGGGATCCACCAACTGACACACTGGAAGCAGAGAGACACAACAGACCTACTTGCAAACACAGATCAGAGTGGGAACAAGCTGAACATGACTGATAAGTTACATAACACAAAAGTAACATGACTGCTCACCTTGGGACCCAGCCAAAGACTGACCAGGAGCTGGGTTTATATGTGAGCACAAAACCGAGATTGGCTAGCAGGAAGTACCACACCCAGCCAGCTCAATTAACCCTCAACCACCTGTAGCTGTGCTGCTAGGAGTACATAGTACAGCAGATCCCAGCAGTACATCCTGACAGAGTCTCTATGGGGTTAAGCATTTCCCCTCCTTAGCAAATCTAGTAATGTCTTTTATGGAAGGAATTTTACTTCTTTTCCCTTAATAATCGTTTTTCCCAAATTATTTATTTGTATGGCATGTACATTGACAAGCTCTTCCTAATTTGAAGGGGTCCTATAACTCTATATTAACTGAAATGAACTTTATTTACAGTTTATGTCCAATTTCAATAATAGCGCTATCTCTTTCTTAGATTTAAATCTAATGTGGGTTTCTAGTCCCACTATATTCATACCCCCACATTTCTAAGCCAAAGGCTACGAGCACGACATAGATGAATGTGAGGTAGTCTGTCATACACTGAGGAACATAGGATATTCCCTGTGGATGGTAAAACAGGGGTAAAATATAGTTGATAAAATAAATCATGAAAGGGATTGTTGGAAAATTCACCCAACTCAGGTTTTGCAGATAAAAATAAGTCACCAGTTTGTGTGATTGGTTATAGCCCCGAGTATATCCAATCAAGAATATTGTTTGTAGGTACTTAACGGTCCTTTTTGATGATGATAAGCTTTGAGAAATTTTACATGATGGGTTCAAATTTGTGTATAGAAAGGGAACCTACGCTTGTCAACATTTTATCCTCAAGTCTTTTTACCTCGCCTAACTCCAGTAGTACTTGGTTACATCTCAGTGTTTTTTTCATACGTGTAGAGCACCTTTGATAAGCCCTCAAAACAACTTCTGAAAATAATCGTAACTTTACAATTAAAAATTACATCAATTGTAACACTGAGTCTGTGAGTCATATCTCGGAGTGCACAATTTGGGATAAATTTTATGGTTTGGAAGTCTAAAATACATGTTTTGTAACACCTAAATGATATAGGGATCATCTAACCAACACATTTTCAATGCTTGCAGGCATTTTATTGCTCCTGATAAAGCATTTGTTTCTGCGGTCGCATAACTGAGGCAACTACAGGTAATAGTGTTCATTTTCATCCTATATGCATTTTATGTTGGCACTACTTCCACCAGCACAGTGGACTTCTGGGCTGCGCAAGAGCATAAGTTGGGGTACCAGTGGCCCCAGAACTCCTTGTGGAGTTTAATGCGCATGTCTGGCAAAGGTGCCGGTGCACCTTTGCATAATTGAGGGTACTATAGGTAACAGCATTCCTGCTTTGGTTTTTATCACTCGTAAGGTAATTAAACTGAAGCTTATGAATTTCACGTTATACATGGATTAGGTAAAGTCCCCTGGTGCAAGCTGGAGTCTTGACTGACTCCTCGGATGATGTCACAACGTGACATTTTCTCAGCAGACTGCTTTTGCGGAGTGCTTTGCCATTGCCTTCCCCAGTCATGTTTTGTGTGCTATGCATTCTCTTGTGTGTTGCAGCAAATTGTGTCCTGTTCAGCTTGGATCATTTACCATCTAGGGTGAGCTAGATCCTCAGGTTCCAGAGTGGGGCCGTCCTTATTGGGACTATCGTCCTGCTTGCAGGCAAGATACATGGGGAGGTTGTCTTGTGAGTGTAGGGACTTACAAGACAACGAGGAGCCTTGTCGGGGGCTTAAGTATATTGGCCAAAATACAAACCAATACCTCGTACATACTATAGCAATTCCATCTATTTATGCGTGCAAGTATGCTAGGTAAATGTTTTGGGTGTTTTCCAGTGGTTGGGTAATGTCTGCCCGTAAGTCCCGTTGCAGTTCTCTAGTTCACATCTGAAGGAGATGTAACAATAAGTATACATAGTACAAGTATAGAGCAATGCAGGTCATGTAGAACAGGTAGCTAGCAGTACCGTATGTGTAAAACAGGTAGATAACAGTATAGTATATGTAGTACAGGTAGAGAGTAGTACAATATATGTAGTGCAAATATATAGCAATGTACTGTATCTCAGGGAATAGCTAATAGGCAGTGAATGCCTTCAGCTCAGTAGTACAGCCCCTGCTGACTGGCTCATCTTGCCATCAATGTGATGCACTGATTCACTGGCAATTTACCTTTTTGTAACCAGTGCTTGAGGAAACACTGAATATACATACATTTAAATGTATCAAAGGTGATTTCACTGTATTGTATACTGCTATATGTGTACTTTGTATTTATTTATTTCCCATTACTTATACGACAGTGCTGCACGGAGATTGTCACCAGTCACATCAGACCCTGACCCCATTGGACTCCTAATATCATTTTCCCTATAATAGGCACACTAGAACTAATTTTATAGGAAGGTAATTAACCCCATCAGTATACTCTCGGTGTGTAGGAGAAAAGCCAATCACATTCCATGCAGATGTTGCCCTTGGTTAGATTTGTGCTAACCATAGTGCCTCTGCACTGCCCAGTTCATAGGGTTCATAAAGTTATACATTAAGTGCAGCATATAACCTAAATAAAACATCCAGAATCTGAAGAGTCTGGTAAGTCTGAAACCTGTTTACCATCTGAAATTTTTGATATGAGTAACTAACCGCATTTCATATTTTGTTACTAATTTTCTGACCAAAGTTTGTACATGTCATCTCTTTGAAACCCGCTGTTTGCTGTCCATGTCTAAATTAATTTCTTATAAGCGCTCAATGAATTACTTTCAAACATAACAGAGCAAGATCAATCAAAGCAAGAGTTTGTTTGAAGGCAAACAATTTTATGTATATATACAGTATATTCGTAACCAACCAGCCTTCTCCGTCTCCATGTTCAAACACAGGAAATGTGATTCCCATCTCTCACTGTTTACTTTTGTTGATGATATATGCAAGTAAGAAGGAAACCTTTTCTTTTGCTTGAATGGCCTTGCAGTAGCCAAAACTAACAGAAAAAACTTCACTTGTAAATTAAGCAAACAGAACTTCAAAGGATTATAGTGAATATTTGTGCGGATCGCCACGGTTTCCATTTTTACGAAGCAAATTGTTTCACTGGTTATAGGCTGAAAGTTAAACTGCTATGACATGGCGTGACACTGCCAGGTTCGAACGTCTTCTTCGCACAGTGTAACAACAAATAAGCCAACCACACTGTGTTACTATCCTTCATGATGTCATGGATGTTAGCATTGAAGCTGGCTGTTTCATGTGGGAGAATAGTATGTACTGACATGCCCTTTGTCTGTGGTGTCTTATGTGCACAGGCACAGGAGGCAAACATTGATCTATCCAGTGATAAATAGCATATATTCTGCATATGGATGTCTTAAAAAGGTATTCCAGCGATTCAAAGTGAATGTTATATGCTTCATAAGGCAATAATATGTAATTTTTCAATATAATGTTATAACTTGCTTTACAAAGCTGCAGAGATATGAGTCTACCTGTGGTTCTTCTTTGCCAGCTTAGTTCTCCATTGGTATCCAATGGTTGCGTCCTGTAAGCTCCGCTGTCTTACTGGTCGGGCATGCTCAGTGCCTTTACATTCTGTAATGATGACACCGTTTGTGGCAAATGTAGTTTTTTCACTCCCTGGTGGCGATTTTAAATAAAAATGTGGAAATCTAAAGCTGGCTGGAAAGCAGTGACAACACTGGTCAGCGAAAAAGGTACTGGAGTTCAGTTTGACAATATAGATGGACATTTGGCATAATGGCAATAAGTGGAAACATTAGGAACATTTTGCCCAGTCTTAGAAATACCCCTTTAAGTAATGTAATCTGATTGGACAATAAACTTGCAATTCTGATTTCTACTCTCTCTGCCGTGTGTTCTCTTTAGACCAGTTTCACATAAGTGTATTACAACTGCATTTCTGCATCCATAAGGGCTCAGTCACACGGGCACATCGCCGCCCGTGTTACTGCAGCCAGCAGACGGTCGTACCTGAAGACGGACGTCTCACTGCAGCGCCGGGAGGAAGAACATGTGACCGGCTTCATTGCCGGTCATGTGTTCTTTCATCAGCGCTGGAGAGAGACGTCTGTCTTCAGGTACGGCCATCTTCTAACTGTCAGTCACATGGGCGCATCGGCGCCGGTGTACGGGTGCCGATGCGCCCGTGTGACTGAGCCCTAAGGCAGTGTTCACATGTTGGAATTTGACACCGAATTTTCCAGCTGGACTCCTGTCCCCCAGGATTCTCCTCATTATCTTTCATCACAGAAGTTTCGCTGTGCACTTCAAAGCAGCCCCAGTCTATTCTTTCTCCTACTCCTCAATGCAATGAGTGAAATTCATTGGAAAAATCCTGAAGTAATATGCAACTGTAAGATGTGTAACTTTTATGTGTGTATGTTTCTTTAAAATGTTATCCTTTTATTTGTATTATATTAACTAGGGCAGCAGTGGGTGGTCTAAGGAACCTAAACCGGAAGTTTGCCAGCGCTACTTTCTGTGGTACAGAAGCATAGCTGAGTCAGCAAAGGAGAGACAACCAGAAAGGGACTCTCATACCCCAATATAAGAGGTGGCAGAAAGAAAGACCTGCTACCTAGACATATAGAAGGAAAAAAATCTTGTTGAAGAATTTGGCCTAAACCTAGCCACTTCCTAAAGTCAGTCTGCTACTTGCCATCTTCACTGATACCTGTCTTCTATGTTGGACTACAGCATGTGAATTCAGCATATTGTGAAGCATATGATATCATGCAGCTTTATGGGATACCAGTGCCGCTAGCTGAGAAACAGATTCTGCATTGGCAGCGAAGAGAGACCTTGGTGATTTGGCCTATATGATAAGCAAACCTGGTCAAAGCTAGTGTGATGAAATGACTGAGAGATGCCTGATCTTCTCAACAACCGGACTGCCTCCCAGCAGCAGGAGGTCGAAAGGAAAAAAAAGAGGAGGAAAAGAGGAATTACTTTGGTGTGTCTGTTTCTTTAAAATGTTATTCTATTATTCATGTTCTTTTATCTAGGGCAGTAATGGCTATTCTGAGAAATTGCAACTGGAAGTTGGCCAGTGCTATTTTGTGTGGCGCAGTAGAGTTGCTGAGTCAGCCACAGAGAGACCCGCAAAAGAGAGTTCCCATGCACTAGTATAAGAAGTGGCAGAAAGAGAGACCTGCTACTAAGAGATACAGAAGGACAAGGGAACTCATTGTAAGTTCCATAGAAGGGAACTCATTGTAGTTTGGAAAATCATTCAGTCTAAAGCCAACCAATTCCTAAAGACTGTCCACTACTCGCCATCTTAGCTGATACCTGTTTTCCCTGCTGGACTGCAGTGTATGAGTTAATAAAAGATATCCTGCATATTGTGGAGTCGTTGAGAGTGTCTTCAGGTGTCCTATTTAGCCCAATACCAACCCTGCAGTAGGGAATTCCTCCACAATCATGCCAGCTTGGAGGTTGTACAGGTAGAGCTTTATGGGATACTAATGCACTGCCTTGGCGATTAAGTTCAATTGGTAAGCAAACATGGTTAAAAATCGACAACATGCCATAAAATCTGTGCTGATTTGTTCTACAGCCTGTGGGTGAGTATTTGTAAATTAAATCAGATGATCAGCTATCCTCAAGAATTTAGCATAAATATTGCACAAAATAACTATTATTTTAAATGATTGAACACAGTAGTAAGATAAAAGTCCATTCAGGCTGTGTACAAAGACCATTTACAAATATGGTCCATTGTTGCATAACTGTCATTTGACTGTGAAATAGTTGGTCAATATGTATATTAAGTGGGATTGTGTTTAGTGAAGCATTGCAACTAAATGGAGTTTACCTTGGGCAAGTTTTCACTCAAAGGTGTAAATTTACATTTACTTTCTTCTCTAGTTTGCAGGCATCTACTATTATTGTGGCACGCCCCATTACTCTTAACAGCGTGATACAGTCAACTGTTTTATTTTGCCAATGAGCCAAACATGTTGTGTCTTTAAAGCAATATTTAAACAGATCTTAATTGGTACTGCAGTCCTCAGAGAAATGAAATCATTGTTACAAAAGCCTTTACATATACAATTCATGCTATATGCTTTCCTTAATTTAAGTGACAAAAATCCTTACAATGTGAGTATAGATGATTGTTAAACTAAATTAGAGGCAGCAAAATCTTTTGTCGCTCAGGCATAACTTGGAATGTACTTGGGGAATTCAATTATTTTTAAATTGGTGGAAACAAAATACATGGAAAATGTTGTTTGCCTTGCAGTGTGTTGTGGGCATTTTATATGATGTATGTTTAGTATTGTATGTGATGTGATTTCAGCATAAATGTGAATAAATCAATACATCTCTTTCTATAAACACAACTTGATAAGTAAACCATGGGATTGATTCTTTACCCAGTTCTTGAAAAGATGTATTATTTTAGAAGGGCGTCTATCAAAAAATAAAGCATGACATCTTTTTTTCAATAATTCTTTCTTTATTGAAATTCCTCTTCAGGAAAAAACAACATAAAAGAACAAATTTGAGAGGTAACAACCCAAAGGTGATTGTCACGGATGGGAGAGGGGAGACCTGACAGATCTCGCCTCTATCATCAATTGTCACAAATCGAATATTCCGAGCGCTCTCACCACTGAGAACACCTGTCACGGCAGAGCCTTGATCGATCACTAGTGAAATTAATAGCAAATTAAAAGCGTGGAGTAGTTAGAATACAGGCGGATTTGTACCCAGCTTTGCCAGGCTTCTGCACACATGCAAAATGAAAGCTTAAATCACCACTTGATCCAGGCTAATGGCTCCAACACTCTACACTACCTACATACACTCGCTGCCACCACCAGCTGCAGGTAAGCTGCAACCCACACTTAGGAATTATTAACATAATTTTCACAGTTATGGTTCGTTTTAAAACTTACAAGGTTTGACTAATAAATTGCAGGTTTATTCTAAAAAAGACTAGCCATGCTAAATATTGATATATATATATAAAAATATACAGAAAAAGATGTTACAGTGGAGATAAGGTTTACAGGTATACACAACAGACAGTACTTCAAATAAACAAGGGAGAAAAAAAGATACCAGATATGGGTTGTTCAGCCCAAGGTTCCGATTGTGCGGAGTCATGGGAAGCAAACAGGAAAGTCCTTACACTGTGGCGTATCTCCGAAGGTCTGATACCCGGTCTCTCTGAGCCCCTAGTTTTAAAAGTTTCACCAGAACACACCTACCCCCGCCCCCTCTGAGGTCATTCAGAGAAGGGAGGGGTAAATGCATCGTACCTGTGAATAAACATAATTCCCCTTTTCAACCATGTCTCCACAGGAGATCCTCAGATCGGTAATATATGAATGGCATATTTCTGGTTATGATTTTATCTACTCAGCAATATCAAACGTGACACGTAATTATTACCAGGTACATGGATACACCATTTGGAGGTATTCTGTGCCCTGCACCCCAATGAGTTCAGATGTGTTTTGTTCAGCTGGCCTGCCTGATTCTGTAAATATAATTCATATCAGGCTTGGATCTTCACACGACCAATAATCCTTATTAAAAGACTTTCCCCTAATTTGAATGTCGGAGTCAGAACGCCTGCGAGAATCCAGATCCTAGTTGAATAATTTTCCTTAGACTTCATTCACAAGTAATTGATCACACAATATAGTTTCCTCATGCTAATTCTAAACCAAACAGACAGGTGGAGACAAGAGCAAAGAAGAAAGGAAGGTGCTTGTTTACATCACAGCTCTTATCCAAGGCAAGGTGAGCCCAGTTGCCTTTCTAATTGTGAATATTCAACAGACAGGAGTGAGGAAATTGGAGAAAGGTCGATTGGAACTACAAATGCAATCTAATTACACATAAAATGGGTGACACATGCAGCAAAATGGCTGACATCTCAACTGTCTCTATATCACAATGATATTTAAAAAAACAAGAAAAAGTGTATACCATTAAAATAGACGTATGTGTATACAGGGAGTAGATGAATATGTATTGAGAGTAAAGTGTCCACCACTACTGAGTATGTTGAAAAGAAGAAGGAAAAATAAAACAGATAGAGGCCTCAGTCACACGGGTGCATCGGCGCAGGAAGGAGACGGATGTACCTGAAGACAGCCGTCTCTCTGCAGCGCCGGAGGAAAGAACATGTCACCGGCTTTATTGCCGGTCATGTGTTCTTTCAGCAGTTCTGGAGAGAGACGGCCGTCTTCAGGTACGGTCGTCTTCTAACTGTTCAGTCACACGGGCCTATCGGCGCCGGTGTACGGATGCCGATGCGCCCGTGTGACTGAGGCCAGAAGGAAGGGTTAAACAATTCAAGGTATTGCATTATATAACCTACAGGCCCGGAACCAGAAATGCTTCTTCTTCAACAGAACAATATAGATAGCATGAATACTCATTAGAGATTCTTGGTGAGGTTATCTGTCTAAAATGTCTAAGAAAGCATGGAAGATTTAGGAACATATCTATAAAAATATAATTTTGTTAGTGCTAGTCTGTTCAGCTAGGGGTTCCATAGGCAGATCAAAAATGAGAGGCGGGAGAGGACAGCCCTGTTGAGTGCCATTGGAGATTGTAAGTAAAGGGGAAATAAATAAAAAAACTGAGCAGATGGTGCCGAATACAATGACAGAATCACAGATCTGTTGGGGCCTGAGAATCCAAATTTTTCTAAAGTAGCTTCTAAATATCCTCAGTGAATCCAGTCAAACATCTTTTCTGCATCTAATGCTTGAAATAAGGAGGGTATGCGACCAAACTCAACAGTTCTAGTAAGATTCAGGAGCTTGCATTTGTGGAACAAATTCCACTTGATTTGCAGCAACCAATATTGGGAGGATAGAAAAAAGTCAGATAATTTTAGCATAAATGTTGAGGTCAGAATTCAATAAGGAAACAGGACCCCAAGGCTCTGTCCTAGGCCCAGTGTAGTTCAACATTTCATAAATGATCTACAGGAGCAAATTGTGCAGAAACTGATCACATTTGTTGATAACACAAAGCTTGGGGGGATAGCTAACATTAGGAAAGAGAAAGAAAGGATTCAAAAAGATCTAGAAAAGCTTGAACAGTGATCATTGACTAACAGAATAGTATTTAACAAGAAGAAATGCAAAGTCCTACATATGGGCAAAAAAAAAGAAAAAAGCACATACAGCATGGGAGGAATTGAGCTAAGCAACAGCACATATGAAAAAGTCTTTGGTATACTAACAGATCATAGACTGAACATGAGTCAACAGTGTGATGCAGCAGCAAAAAAAGCAAACACAATTCTGGGATGTATCAACCCCTTAAGGACGCAGCATTTTTTCCCCCATTTTCGTTTTTTCCTCTCCCCTTATAAAAAATCATAACTCTTTTATTTATTCATTGAAGTAGATGTCTGAGGGCTTGTTTTTTGGAGTACAAATTGTATTTTTCAATGGTACTATTTAATGTACCATATAATATTCAGAAAAACTTAAAAATAAAATTCTAAGTAGAGTGAAATGGGAAAAAAACAAAATTCTGCCATCTTGTTTCTACGGCGTACAAACTGCAACAAAAATTACATGATAAGTTATTCTATGGGTCAGTACGATTACTGCGATAGCAAATTTATATAGTTTTTTTGCTGCACTTTTAATTTTTCAAAGAGCTTTTTTTAAAATCATTTTCTGTCGCCATCTTCTGACATCTATAAAGTCTTTTTTTTCCATCAACATAGTTGTGCAAGGGCTCGTTTTGTGTGGGATTTCTTGTAGTTTCTGTTGGTGCCATTTTCGAATACATACAACATTTTGATAGCTTTTTATTATATACTTAGAAATGGGGGTGACCAAAAAAAGCGCAACTCTGGACGCAGCAATACCAAATATGTTTTTTTGTTTCAATATTTTGATTCTTTTATTATGAATATGACAAAAGGGTGTAAGCTGTAAGAAACGGTTGGCACCCGCAATGTATGGAGCGAGAACCACCAGTGATATCCTTTCATACATAGCCCAGAGCTGCAGGACGTAACAGTATGCCCTGCAGCATTAAGGGGTTAAGAGAAGCATATAGTCTAGATCATGTGAGATATTTTTTGCCCCTCTATTCTTCCTTAGTCAGACCTTATTTGGAATAGTGTGTCCAGTTCTGAAGGGCTGTCACAGTGCAGATGGATCAGCCCTATTCTCATTTGTACAAGAAAAGACTAGAAGCAATGGGATGAAACTGAAAGGGAGAAGACAGATTAGATATTAGACAGTGAGGGGGATGAATGAGTGGAACAGGTTGCCATGGGAGGTGGTGAGTCCTCCTTCAATGGAAGTCTTCAGACAGAGGCTGGACAGACATCTGTTGTGGATGATTTAGTGACATTGAGCAGGGGGTTGGACCCGATGACCCTGGAGGTCCCTTATAACTCTACCATTTTATGAGTCTATGATTCTAGAATGAAATTAGCTGGAGAAGTAGCTTCTTTGGCAGGTTTGGGCAAGGTAACAATAAGGGTTTCTAACATTTCTGAGGGAAAGGCACCATTATTTATTGTCGCATTGTACACCAATACTGTTTAAGGAGCCAGAAAAGAAGAGTACCATATATACTCAAGTATAAGCCTAGTTTTTCAGCACATTTTTTAATGCTGAAAAAGCCCCCCCGGCTTATACTTGAGTGAGGTAAAAAAAAACAGCAAAAAACCCCCCGCAATACTCACCTCCCAGCCTGCATCTGTGTCACCGGTGTGATGGTTTCACCAGCGGTGCGGCAAGCTGCTTGAGAATTCTCCCCACTGTCATCTCCATGCTCAGCTTTGAATTCCCGCGCCGTCAGCGCTGTGTAGGTAAGCACTGTGATTGGATTGAGGGCCAGCCAATCACAACCGGCGCTCGATCATTCACAGCCATTCAGTGGATGACATCACTGAATGGCTGTGATAGGTTTATCGAGTGCCGGCTGTGATTGGCTGGCGCTCAGTCCAATCACAGCGCTTACTTACAGAGCGCTAACAGCGGGGGAATTCAAAGCCAAGCAGGGAGATGACAGCGGGGAGAATTCTCAAGCAGCTTGCCGCACTGCCGGGGAGACCATTGCGTTGGGGACATAGACGCCGACTGGGAGGTGAGTATTGCATTTTTTTTAACCTAGTATATACTTGAGTATAACTAGGCTTATACTCGAGTCAATAAGTTTTACCAGTTTTTTGTGGTTAAACTTATTGACTCGGCTTATACTTGGGTCGGCTAATACTCGAGTATATACGGTATTTTTTATAAGAACCATTGAAGAAACCTAAAAAAAATATAAGAATTTTGGTATCGTTGTAATTGTACGGACCCCCCGAGAAATGTATTGTGTCATTTATGCTGCATGATTACTACTGTAAAAAAAAATCCATGTCAGAATTGATGTGTTTTTTCTCCCTGCTATCATGAAAAAAAAGTGTATAAAAGTTTTACAATATAGTCTATGTACCCAAAAATGGCACCAGTAAAAACTACAGTTTGCCTTGCAAAAAACAAACCCTATATATGGCTGCATCAACAAAAAAATAAAAAAGTTATGGCTTTTAAAAAATGGAGATGAAAATCCACCAAAAATCACTGCGTCCTTATGCCCAAAGTAGGCCATGTCCTTAAGGGGTTAAGGAATCTAATTTTGGATTCATAGTTTCCTAGGGGGCTTTCTCTTTCTGCCATTATACAATGGCGCCATCTGCTGGCTAGAGCCAGTACTGCAGTATGTGACATGCTGGAGAGGCCCCCAATAACAAAGCGGCCAGCAATATATAGTTAGAATACCCTTACGCACGCCTTCCGACATCGGAGCTGCAGAGGCTTCAATCAGAATGTTGGAAGATGTCAGATAGTGGATTGGAAAGGGTAATAGTGTGATAGATCACTCTACACTTACTGACCACACGTTACTATCTACACTAATATACTGATCACACTCTACTACCTACACTAACACTACACCTATACTAACATTGATCGCTATATTTTTTCATTTACAATTCTCTCCTCAGACCTTTCTCTCCAAACACCGATAACATGTTGCACTGGTTGGAGAGAGAGCTTGCATTGTAAATAGCATGAACTCAGGCTATTGTGCTACATATCATGCGCCTATGATGTAAACTTACATCTTGAGGCATTAGGGAGTTAAGGAGGAGATGGTGTTAATTTGAGAGGTCAGGAGAGTCAGCTCCTCCTGTCTAACTTTTAGCTTTGCAACAATATTTTAAAAACAGCCCTCTCATATACTATAAGCCTTGTCAGCATTCCACACTGAAAAAATGCTGGGGACTGACGAAGAGTTAATGATAAAAACATTTCTAGTTCAGTCTTCCAATTACATTCATACTCTGGATAGGAAGAATATATTTATTAAAGGGGTTGTCCCCCCCGTTCGGCGCGAGACAACCCCGATGCAGGGGTTAAAAAAGAACACCGGAGAGTGCTTACCTGAATCCCCGCGCTCCGGTGACTTCTTACTTACCTGCTGAAGATGGCCGCCGGGATCTTCACCCTCGGTGGACCGCAGGGCTTCTGTGCGGTCCATTGCCGATTCCAGCCTCCTGATTGGCTGGAATCGGCACGTGACGGGGCGGAGCTACAAGGAGCCGGCATCCAGCACGAGCGGCCCCATTGAGGAAAGAAGAAGACCCGGACTGCGCAAGCGCGGCTAATTTGGCCATTAGACGGCGAAAATTAGTCGGCTCCATGGAAACGAGGACGCTAGCAACGGAGCAGGTAAGTGAAAAACTTCTTATAACTTCTGTATGGCTCATAATTAATGCACAATGTACATTACAAAGTGCATTAATATGGCCATACAGAAGTGTATAGACCCACTTGCTGCCGCGGGACAACCCCTTTAAGTCTCCAGGGGAACGAGGGGGAGTGAGAATGTCGCTCATGTATTGACAGAGACACTGGTGTGTGATCCGATCAAGCAATAGTTCTGATCTCAGTCCGTGTAACTTCCTCTAATTCTATGGCATCCTAGAAAAACATATCAATTCTTGAATAAGAAGAATGAGGTAAGAATACAAAAGTGTAATCTCCTCAGAGCCAGGAAGACAGCGCCAAGCTTGTGTAGTTCATCACTTTGAAAAGGGACAATAGAGGACGGTAGTCTAGATCTGGAGGAGGAATCTAGACACGGATCCACGACTGAATTAAAATCGCCCCCCAATTACCAATGTGCTTTTTCGGATCTTAGTACTTTTTTCAAGAAATGTATAAACAATCTGACTTGTTGCTTATGTGAAAAATATTATACATTCACTAGTGTAAAAGGGGTGTTATTGATTTCACAAACTAGAACCATGAATCTACCTAAAGGGTCTGGGTAAAGATTCAGTTGGGAAAAAGGATACTGGATTATTAATTGCAATTTTTTTATCAGAGGTAGGCCCCCTGCACACGGGCGGAAATTCCGCGGCAGGATTTCCGCCCGTGCCTACTGCCATAGGATTGCATTGGATAACACAACCCTAGGCAGATGGCCGTGATTTGTCCACGTGGAAATATACGCGGAAAACAAATCATGGCATGTCCTAGAGGCCCGCACAGAAATGTCAGTGGTGATGGGCCGGCTCCACTCCGCGCATGCGCCGCCTGGCCAGCACACAGCACAGAGAGGAGACACCGGAAGCAGTTAAGCCGCAGGGCTGTGCAGGGGAACGGGAATGCATCCCGCTGCGAGAATTCTTGCAGCGGGATCTGACCCAGCTATCTGCAGGCGACCTTAGGAGCAAGAAGAAGGTGTGGAAATTTAGGATGTGAGCACTTGGGATGTTTATCCTTTAGAAAATGTATTTCCTGGGCAAAATATATATTGTTGTGTAGTTTAAGGGCCTCACGCCAAAGAAAACTACACTTCATGTTCAAGGAAGAAATAGTGATAGGAATGGTAAGGAAACCAAAAAGCTGTGCTGTCTCTGCAAACAGAGAATGGTGGACACATAGCATAGGAAAAGACTTCTCAGTAATATAGCAAAAACAAAGATAACTGAAAAGCAAATCAAGAAACAAAAATGCAGTATCAGGCCTTAGTCAGACGGGCGTTTTTTCGCGCAATCTGCGGATCGCATGACGGATGCGCATCCGCAAATCGCTTGACCGGTGCCCGAAAATCGCCCGAAAATCTGCTCCTAGCCGCGTTTCATTAGAAACGGGCCGGAGCTGTCCAGCGCATTGCATTCAATGGAGCCGGCAATACAGCCGCCTCCATTGAAAGCAATGCACTGCGGGCAAGTGTGGAATGAATTGTCGGGAAGGGCTTAAATATATAAGCCCTTCCCTGCAATTCATCCAGAAAAGTGTTAAAATAAAAAAAATAGCTCCGCCCCGTCACACGTGCCGATTCCAGCCAATCAGGAGGCTGGAATCGGTACACGTCATGGGGCGGAGCTACGCAATGACGCGTACAATGGGGCGGAGCCAGAACGCCACTGCTGCCGAGCCGAGACGAAGGGAAAAGACCCATCTGCGCAAGAGCGTCTAATCGGGCGATTAGATGCTGAAATTAGACGGCACCATGGCAACGGGGACGCCAGCAACGGAGCAGGTAAGTGAATAACTTCTGTATGGCTCATATTTAATGCACGATGTATATTACAAAGTGCATTAATATGGCCATACAGAAGTGCATAATCCCACTTGCTATCGTGGGACAACCCCTTTAAGATCTGTAACTTTTAAGTGTAGACAAGAGAGACCTCTTCTTCCAGGGCATTATGAGCATCCATTAACTCATGTGTAGAGGAAAATTCGCGATTCTTCTGTTCAATATAAGCTGTACATGTGGCGAGATTCAATATTAGTTGGTAGTTCAGAAGACATTTTTTGTATATCTCTAGAAATGTCTTTCTGAATAGACAAAAGCAGTTCTTTCAGTGTGTTAGTGGTTAAGGGATTATCTGTGCCTGGATATGATTGTAGAGTACAGGAGAGGTCTTCCATGTTTAGATCATCAGTAGTAGCTGCATGAGATCATTTTTAGAGGAAAATCCCTAGAGCTAAGGAAAGGCATGTAAGGAGCCAGGAACACCTTTTTTAGTGACTTCCCTGAAAGTGATATTATGTTCCGCAGTTTCAGGTGAAGGAGATCCTTCAGAGGATTGGCATGTAGGGGAACAGCGTTCTTGAGATGTTGCCATCTGATCTGATTCCAAACTGTTGTTGTAAAAATTCATATCTCAAATGATGCCGTGTGGGCCACAAGGAAAAAAAGTCTTTATGATTTCTAGTTCCTGTAGATTTAGTATGCTTTGACCCATTTTTAACTGATATTAACCCTTTCCAATCCACTGTCTGACGTCTAAAGACATTCTGATTGAAGCCTGTACAGCTCTGATATCGGAAGACGTCCGGCAGGGTATTCTTACTGTAGATTACTGGCCGCTCTGTTGACGGGGGGCCTCTCCAGCATGTCCCATACTGCAATACTGGCTCTAGGCAGCAGATGGCAGCAAATTGGATTGCAAAGGGTTAATAGTTCTATGATTCTATGAATTTCTGTGAAAAAATGGTAATGCTTCTTTTATTTAAAGTGTCAAGTAAATGGGTCAAAATATCCTCTAAACCTCTTTTGAATGGTCTTGATCTGAGCCGCTTTGGAGCGATAAATGAACAGAAATGCAGATTTTAATCAGTCAATCATGGCATGCTGAAGGGCGCCAGAGAGGACATTGAGCATATAATAGAATAAGTAGCTCAGGATCTCATAGCTCTGGTATTGGTGCCTCCAAACATGGAGGGGGTTACAGGCACAGGCTAATGGCCTTATGAGGCTCTGATATGGCTCCCAAGGAAATGACACCCCACAAGGAGAGGGGGCCATTACAGTAGGGAAGCCTGCACAGTGGAGTGGAGAATGCTGTAAATGCTGGGGTTCTTGCACCAAGCTCCACAAACAATATCTGTGTTGGTCCTCTGGTGTAGTTGCTATCCTTTAGGGTGGCCTGCCTGAATGTAGGACAGTTCAGCTCGGAGTTCTGGAGCCCGTTATCCTGCCACCAAAGCAGAAGCTTCACTTGCAGCTGTCTGCATGTCCTGTGCTGTTCCCAGCCAGGAATCTATGTCAGGGCCAGGGAGGACATGGGCCGCAATCCCAGAACACCCACCACTAGCTGACCCCCGCAGACCCAGAAGGAGGAGCGGTGCAGCAATGAGTGCCTATGATCAAAAGGCCCTTGTGTTACGGGCCTCAGAACTGGCTTAAGCCAGCCTGAGCAGGAGCACTGGGCAGCTGGAGCCCCCCAGGAGCCCGCAATCTCCAGTCCTCAAGATGCAGCCTGCCTTCACTCCGCTCAGCGTCGCACACACAGGCCCGAGGCTTTCAAGTATACAGTACAGGAGTCCAGGACCCCTGAAAATGTAGCTTGCTTTGACAGCGGTTCCCAACAGGTGTATAAGGCACATGGAAGGGGCTAGTAATTGCAGATAAAGGCAGTGAGTCATGTGTCCTCACAGTTCAGCACTTAGCCACATCTCCCATGGCATATTTTTTCATAGAATTTACAAACATATTTAACTAAGCTTTAGGGCCAAAACTTAAAAAACGTACCAAATTAGAATATACTTAAAGGGGTTGTCCCGCGGCAGCAAGTGGGTCTATACACTTCTGTATGGCCATATTAATGCACTTTGTAATATACATCGTGCATTAATTATGAGCCATACAGAAGTTATTCACTTACCTGCTCCGTTGCTAGCGTCCTCGTCTCCATGGTTCCGTCTAAATTCGCTGGCAGCTTGCTTTTTTAGACGCGCTTGCGCAGTCCGGTCTTCTCCTCTCAGCACGAGCCGCTTCAGTGTGCTCCCCGCTACAGCTCTTCTGCGCATGCGCAGATGAGCTGTCACTGCTCGGGAGCGCGCTGGAGCGGCCATTCTGTACCATCCTCTGTTAAAGGAAGGTGCAGAGCCGCCCAGCTGTCCCGAGAAGCCGCCCAGCTTTCCCGCCGTCCTGCCGCCCAGGTAACTGATGGGCTGGGGGGGCTGCCGCTGTGCCGGGGGGGCTGCCGCTGTGCCTGGGGGGGCTGCCGCTGTGACGGGGGGGCTGCCACTGTGCCGGGGGGGCTGCCGCTGTGCCGGGGGCTGCCGCTGTGCCGGGGGGGCTGCCGCTGTGCCGGGGGGGGGGGGGGGGGCTGCCGCTGGGCCGGGGGGGCCTTCGTCTGTTGTCAGGGGTCTAGCGCCGGTTACCTGCTGCCTGGCGGTGGGTGACTGTGTGCCGTGGTCGGCCGCGTTCAATCCAGGGGTCCGGTCGGCGGCTGCGGGGCGTCTGGTTGTCAGGGAGACACAGCTGGTAGCGTCTCGGGAGCGCGCACGTCGGGCTACAGCAAGCGACGGGAAAAGAGCCGGCGGCCATCTTGGGAAAATTTTTATAAGTTGCTGAAACGCTGGAACTGTAAGTACAAACCAGCTAGAAAAGTCATTTACAGGGGGGCTTAGTAATGTATGCTTAATTAGGGGGACTGGGCAACAAAAAAAATTCACTGCTTCCTCGAGACAACCCCTTTAACTAAGTAAATAAGCACCACTGCCTAACATTATAGCTGGCCTCGCCCTCTGCACCTAGAGAAGTGACAACAGCTGTTCTGATAGGATTTTGCTAGAGAATGCCCAAATAGTTTTCTTTCAGTTAGGTAGTAACTCTCAGACCACAACTATTAAATACCATGACATTAAAACCACTGATAGGTGATGTCTTGACAATGGTCTTTGTAGATGGGTATGATATATTAGACAACAAGTGAATAGATCTTGAAGTTGATGTGTTGGAAGAAGGAACAGTAGGTACACCCCTTTACGGCAGCAGTATGACCTCATGGCAGTGGCATCTTTCACCATGATAATGCAACAATGCAAACTTTGTTTAAGAATAGTTTGAGAAACATGACAAAGAGTTCTAGGTGGTGACTTGGACAACAAGTTCCTCAGATCTCAATCTGATCAAGCAATTATGGAATGTGCTGGAAAAACAGCTCCAATCTATGGAGGTGGCACCTTGCAAGCTACAGGATTTAAAGGACCTGCCACTAATAGATTGTTTTCAGATATCGGAGGACACCTTCAGAGGTCTTGTGGAGTCCGTGACTCAATCGGTCAGAGTTGTTTTGGTGGCACAAGGGGACCTGCACAAAAATATGCAGACAATTTTGCTATTATGGCTTATCAATGTATACACAATATGTACGTACATTTGATGATACTGACGCCTGCCATACTATGTGTTGTACTGCATTGTATTAATTCTACACCACCTTGTGGCGAAACAGGGAAAAAAATGCTTCCAAGTAGCAGTGTTCATCAATGCATTGCAATATAATGCTAATCAGATGTTGGCAGGCATCAGCCATGAGGTTTGTACTATGTAAGAACTTAGTAACTGTCCCCAATTATACCTGGAGCCTTAGCTCTGATGCAGTACCCCTACCTAGGTCATGTGATACATCAAAATAAAGAGTAGACAACAGTGAGCACAAATGTAAATTCGATTTTAGGGTTTCTCTAAGTGATTAAACACCTAATTTAAAGTAGATTCTTTAAAGTTATTAATCATTACTTTAATAACCGTAGTATCATGTAATGCAAGGATGATTTGGAGAGACAAGTTATTCTAACTACACCCTGGAGCTTTGGACAGCTTTGCGATGAAGTTATACTGAAGAGGCCATAGAGAAAATGGTTAGAAAGCACTACCATTACCATATTAGGTTCTAATAAAAACACCACTGATCCCAAAACATGCCACTAAAACACAATAAATAAACATAGTGTAGGAAGGCATTTTTAGATTTTCCTATATTCTGCCAACAGATATCTGGCTACAGCGTAGGAAAGCAAACAAACAAAACGGTGTGAAAATTCAGATAACTGCTGTGTGAATGTGCCACTAGGCTGCTTTCACAGATGGCAGAATAATCTGCAATACAAGGCGAAATATTCCATGAAAATCTTCATGTCTAAGGCTTCATTCACATGAGCGTGAAGATTTTCGGCCGGCGCAGTCACAATTTAGTTCTGCCCACATCCCTCCCAATGCAAACAGTGGCGAGGGGCGGAGAGGGAGCAGGAGCTCAGTGCACTAGCTCCTGGCCAGGCCTGCCTCCTCCCCTTGCAGAGAGGGGCAGCGTATATCCGATATACGCCTGTCTGAATAAGCCCTTATAGTCAATGAAATAAAAATGAGAGTGAAATGCAGTAGGTAAGGATTTTTTCAGACAAGCGTATGTACAAATACTCTCGCCTAAGCCCAACGTATTTGTGCAGTGAACGAGGTTGATCTGCATGTGTGTTCGTGCATAGAACTGTACTTTTTTGCACACACAGGGCCTGTGTGCATTTGTGCATTTCCCATAGACTTCTATGGCGGACCTTTGGTGTGCAAATAGGCAGAAAGCTAGAGCAGGTACTATTTTTTTTTACAAGTGCACGAAATGCACAAAAAAATTCATGTAAAAGAACCCATTGACATCAATGGGTGCTATTCTCTACATATTGCACGTATATATTTTACACACGCAAAAACATGTACAAATACGTTCGTCTGAAGAAGCCCTAAGGGTTCAGCATTGACGCCACCAGGAGGTACTGCTAGAGAGAGCACTGATAGCCCGGTGACACCCCCAGTACCTTATTGGCTGCACAGATGGCTCCCCTGCAGGTCCTGGAAGGTGAGTATTATTCTCCCCTCTGTTCCCGGGCAAAAGTTGTCCTCCCCGCTGCTGTCAGTCTGCCAGGCTCCCCGGGCTGGGCCAGATGTTAACCTCCCTGATGCTGGTTTCAGTTTCCCAGCCTCCCTGCCCATTATGTTGCCTCTCCACTGGTGTTCTCTGTTGGGCAGCTCTTCCCCACTGCTGCTGCTGATCCACGGGGTACATTACCTCCCTGCTGGTGTTCTCTGTTGGGCGACCCTTCCCCACTGCTGCTGCTGATCCACGGGGTCAGTCTTCCGACCGGTGGCGGCAGGACATGGACTGTATGTTCAGGCAGTGGCAGCAGGAGAGTGGCGTCGGCCCCTTGCCTGCTGTTTCCGCAGTGGCGGCTGCAGCGCACATTGACATCCTGCTGATGCAGTGGCGGCAGGACAGTGCAGTCCGGCCCTTCCTCGGTGCTGCTGCTCCCCCCTCTCCATCTCCCTTCTGTCCAGAGCGAGTGGTTGCCCAGAGCACATGGAAGGGGGATGGCAAGTACACATTGCAGCATCTTGTAGCAGCACAGTGTTTAGAGATTTGTGCAGCCCTGGATGGTTAGGGTTAGGGGTTATTTTCCAGTGAGGGTTACATTATTACCTGTAAATGCTTCCATGTTACACCTGTAACATGGAACTTTTTACAACTAATAAAGTAACCCTCACTGGAAAACAAACCCTAACCCTAACCGTCCAGGGCTGCACAAATCTCTAAACACTGTGCTGTTAGGACCTTACAGACGTCAGCCTGACAAGAGCTGGGGGTGTGACAGGGGCGTTCCTGCATCCAAGCCCTGTCAAGCCCCTAGCTTCCTAGTGGCGTCAAGATACTATAATACCTTAATATTGTGGCCTTGCAGCGCTGTGCTCTTGGGAGTCAATTTAGCCTAAATACAGCATGCTTAGAGTTTGTATATTCTATCCCTGTTTTTGTGTCTTTCCTCCTACTCTACAAAAACAAACTAAAAGGTTTATTGATTTCTTATGAAATTGACTCTAATGTCTGTTAGAAAAAAGACACATTTAATCGTCTACCCCAATGGCAACAGGGACTGAAATGAAGGTGGCGATCTCCATACAGCGCTGCAGAATATGTCAGTACCGTGCAAGCAACAGAAATACATATTCATGCTTGATACATTGATTTGGTAATGAAAGAGTTAATGTTGATTATATTACAGGATACTTTACTCCACTTTACCTGCAGTTCATGTTGCGTTGTAAAGATTAGCACTTTGGTGAGCTGAGGTGATTTTTTTATTCTTTTGTTCCAAACAAAGAGCTCATTGAAAACATCCAACAAAATTATCTGTATGGCAGCGGGCTTATCATTCATAATATGTTACATTTTACTCCACTCCCTTCATTTTTCTGCCACACTTAATGCTTCTTTTCTTTTTACAACTCTACTAGATCAAAGCTGCAGAAAGACAGAAATGACCTTGAAGGTTGAATCTACTACTAGTATAAGATGTATGGATTTCATTGCTTTGTCCCTAGTGATCTCAGGTATATAGGATAGAGAGCACTCTCCCAGTAAACAGAAACCATCAGTGTCTGCAATGGTAGAGTAAGACGGAGCACCGGCGGCTGGGCAGAAATGTTGCCATCTGGCCGTAACTTCAGGCTGATAAAAGAGGCTGCTGTTTGAAATAATTTTTCATGGTAGATGCAGCCATTCTCAAACACTTCTTTGGTGTCGGTTTTCATATTTTTATCACAATGAGATCCCATTCTTTCCATGCAGCTACCAGATGCCTGCCAATACATTTCTCTTTTGTATATTCTCCCACCTCATCAGACAAATATCTTTCTATTTTCCCATATGCTTTTCTTTCAATGCAGAGTAGACACAGGGATATTCAAGGAGCTTCTAAGGACTGAAAGTCTCTAGATGTTCTTTACTTATCTCTATTTCCAAACACCTAATTTGTCTGAACCAATACTGATGCACAAAGCTATACTTTCTTTACATCTGAATACATAGAAAATCTCCTTGAGGAAAAAATCCTGACTGTAGAAAACAATGTGTTTATCTTCTAGAAGTTTGTATTTTGAAGTAATGTGTGCTTATTTATAGCCAGATTCAGACATGCAGTTTTGATGCCGTTGTTGGTCCAAGTTTTTTAAATCAAGGCCAGGAGTGAATACAAAAGGAATTACTATAAAGTAAGAAATTATATTACTTCTCTTATTTTCTCAGAATTAACCTCTCAAAAACTGACCTTCTCGTCTTTCCGCCCTCTACCAGCCGAATTCCCCCCAATATCTCCATCTCAGTATCTGGCACCCCCATAACCTGCTGGAGCATTGCAAAAATCCGTGCATTTCTCACCACAGACATGCTAAAGACACTCGTAGTCACTCTCATTCATTCCCGGCTCGACTACTGCAACTCACTGCTAATCGGCCTATCCCGCACCAGACTCTCCCCTCTCCAATCTATATTAAAGGTGGCAGCTAGACTCATCTTCCTGTCCAGCCGTTTCTTGGATGCTGCTGGGCTGTGCTAGTCACTGCATTGGCTGCCCATCCCACAAAGCTCTCCATGTCACTGAGCCACCGTACATCACTTCCCTCCTGTCCAAACGTCACCCAGCCCGCGCACTCCATTCTGCTAATAGCTAATCCATTCAGACTTAACGCCCCTGTAATATGAACCTCACATTCTCGCCTTCAGTGCAGCTCTGGTCCTCTGGAACAAACTACCCCCAAAACACCCCCGACGCATGAAACTTCAGATGTACCTTAAAAACTCACCTCTTCAAAGAAGCGTACCAAATCTCCTAAACTAACCTAGCCAAATAATACCCCCAGACCATGACCACATAACATCACCATAGTGTTACTGAAAAACAACACTATACAAAGACCAATAATAACCCTTCCTCATACAATGACCATATAGCAGTATACACTATATGGACAAAAGTATTTGGACACTGCATGTTTTTCAGAAAAAGTGCTTTATTATATTATTTAGTAATGTGTTGGCCCTCCTTTTGCTTGTATGACAGCGGTAACACGTCAAGACATACTTTCCACAAGTTCTCTGAAGTCTTGGCAGGAATAGCTCGCCATTCCTCGTACAAGGCTGTGAGAAGAGATTCTGAAGATGGGCGTGGGTGGCGGTGTCGTACCCGTCGCTCCAGTTTGTCCCACAAGTGTTCAATGGGATGAATGAACAGTTATTATAAAATGAGCAGCTTTTTATTTTACCCATGCCCTTCCCAGCATGCCATTCGGCAAACTCAGTATTTGCATATTTGCTGATTTTCTGCAGTGCCCAAATACATTTGTCCATATAGTCTATACTAGATCTACACAGGTACTTTACAGAGCATAAAAATAATTACAGTACTATTATATCCAGTAATCACAGGTGACATCTCCTCTGACTGAAGTTGTTCACTTTCTCTTTTTCTCCATCCAGCCCAGACCGCCATGATGACTTCTCCCTGTCATAACTTGTTTCTGCAGAATTTGACATACAAGCATATTTAACTCTTCAATTTTTCAGGGACCTAGCTTTGTTTTACAAACATCCACATAATCTCCCAAGATAGTAGTAATGCCACCTGAGGTGACACACACAGTAATAGTATCCCCCTTTTTTGTTCCCTGTAGGCACCATATAGTAAGTGTCACTTTTAATGTCCCACACACAGTAAAAGTGCCCCTACTCAATGATAAGGCTCCCCTTATGCCTCTACTGATTAATGTTCTTCACAGGCTTCACTCAGTAATAATGTCCCAGATAGGCCTCCTTCAGTAATAATGCCCCACACAACTTGCGCTCAGTAATAATGCCCCATTTAGGTCCCCGCTCAGTAATAATGCTCCTTACAGGCTCCCACTCAGTGATAATCACCCTCCTAGTCTCGCATTCAGTACTAACACCCCCACTCAGTAATAATATCCTTAAAGGCCATTAATCAACGATAATGCCGCGCGTCCCCAGTCAGTAGCAGGACCCTTTGTGAATAGTAAAAAAAAAGCTATTCTCACCTGTGCCACGCCTCCCACCCCTGGTCTCTGCAGTCCATGCTGCTCACACAGCTCACACGTTCACTTATGGGTAGAGCGATCATGTGATCGCTGAGGCCATTTCCCAGCTGCAATAAACAAGTTTGCGTGTCAGATGATCTCTCTACCAGGAACTCAGTGGATTAGCAGTGTGGGCAGCACAGACTGCAGAGTCTGTGAGTGGGAGGAGCAGCACAGGATCGGCAGATTATCAATAGGGGCAATTTGGATTACTGAGGACCCACCTGGAGCCTTGGGCCTGTGGCTGTTGCTCTTCTTATAATCCACTCTTGGTTTTAAATATATATTTTGAGCAGAATATGGGGTCTAAAACTGCATGTTCAATGGACAGTGGAATAAGCCACTGCTAGACATGCTAGAACATTTTTCAATTCTTCAAGATGATGTGTTGAAAGCAGAAAAAATGGACAAATATAAGGATCTGAGTAAACTTTACCTTATGGATCTGAGTGAGCTTGATAACTGACAAAGTGTGATGGCTAGGCAACTGGGTCAAATCTCTGGTCTTGTGTGATGTTCCCAGTATAAAGGGTTTAGTACCTACCAAAAGTCATCCAAGAAAAGATAACTGGTAAACCAGTGACATTGGTGCCCAAGGCACATTGATCGGCACTTGGATTGAAGACTAGTCCATCTGGTCTGATCATACAGAAAAGGTACTATAGCTCAAATTGTTGAAAAATTACTCCTGGCTATGATAGAAAAGTGTCAGAGCACACGGTGCATCACAGTTTGTTGTGTATTGGGCTACATAGCTACAGATTGGTCAGAGTGCCTATGCTGACCCCCGTGCATTGCTAAAAGTGCCTATAATGGGTACGTGAGCAACAGAATTTGACCATGGACCAATGTAAGAAGGTGGTCTGGTCTGATTAATCATGTTTTCTTTTACATTATGTGGATGGCCAGACATGTCAGTGTTGCTTATCTGGGGAAGAGATGACACAAGGATACACTATCGGAAGGAGGCAAGCCAGCAGGGAAAGTATAATGCCTTGGGTAATGCTCTGCTGGGAAACCTTGGGCACCGGCATTCATGTGATACATACCACTTATCTAAGGATTGTTGCAGACCAACAACACCCCTTCATGGCGATGGTATTGCCTAATGGCAGTGGCCTCATTCAGCAGAATAATGCGCCTTGCCACAATGCAAAAATTGTTCAGGAATGGTTTAAGGAACATAACGAATTCAAGGTGTTGTCTTGGTCTTCAAATTGCGCGGTTGAGCTTCTGTGAGATATACTGGCAAAACAAATCTAATCTACTTCTCATTTTACAGAATTTAAAGAATCAGCTGCTAATGAACAGAATCTGGTCATGTGAACATTGTGAGCATGCTCATTGCGATGTTGACACAATAAAAAGCACAGCTTGCAGGTGTTAGTTACCGCAGGTTAGCACAAGTCAAAGAATGATGCAATGCTTGCATAGAAAAGTGATGATTCTAGCAAAGAGCTAAATAGGATTTTGCTTAGGTGCAGAATTCCTATGTTAGTGCAGAAGAGGTCAACTGTAAAAATCTGACAAAGTAATATATATTTAGTCATTTACATAATTCATAGTTTTTTGTCTTTGACAATTTGTAAAGATTGTTCCATTGATTTCAGCACATCAAAGAGACTTCTTGAATACTCACTCAGGAAAGAATGTAACAACTGTGTTTAATATATCAACTGTTTTCCTTTGTAATGTACATGACAGGGAAGATCATGTACTCTAATCACTCACTGAGAGTTACATCACTGGGATGCCAGTGGTCCACATCAATTCACACCAACACCGCTGCCGATAAATGCCGATTGTCATCATACTTTGGGAGATTTCCAGCCAGATATATTATGTTAGTGAGTAACAATCACGGGATTTTTATTAAATTAATTTTCACATTCTGTATAAAATAAGACATATTGATATATAGTACATTCAGGACAAGTTGAATATAAGAAGATCCCATGAATGGCCATTTCCATCTGGTTTGCTTGGGTTTTTCTTTAAGCTTTTGTTTGCAGGCAAGAATCCATATTACACGGACTTAAAATAACTAACCTGGGAAAATGTACTTTGCTGGCATTTTGCCAATGGCAAATTTTCATAGATTTTCATCTCAAGTTTATTGTGATCCAGGCCCATGTGTTCTGTCTGGATTCAGTGCTGCTTAATGATATGAATAGGCTGCCTTATGTAGTTTGCCTCAATATACAATAAATTAGCCTGTGCTTTCTACATATTTAGGGTCTATTGTCCAATACGTCCTGAGTGGTAATAAAATTTGGAGCATTAAAAAGCTAAAAAGAAATGGTAAAAATATAGTAACTCTTTCACGCACATAACTTTTTCAGCATTTTTAGAGACTTGTAAAATTGACTCTGAATTTTGAAAATTTTTCATAGCATTTTTTACCAGCATTTTAGCGACATCTTTAGTTTCAAAGATGTGAAACATGCATTTGATTTAATTTATTGTTTTTCTCACAATATTTGAAAATCATGACTATCCCTTCCCAATACAACTATAACTAATTGGGACTTATAAGAAAAAAAATAAAGGATCCATACAGGAAACCGGGCACTTTGATTTTGAGGCTCCTGGCATGCCCTACTTTTTATCCTATGCTCTGTGGCTCTAGACAGTCACAGAACATGAGATCTCATAAGTTATAGTGAGATCTAGTGTTCCAATTAAAACTGCTTTATCAAAGCAATAATCAATCAAAAAGCATTCATTATTTTTTTCTGAATAAAGCTTTTCAAGGGTTTTGCTGTGCCTTTGTTTAGCAATGTCCAATCATTTATTTCTCTGCACAGAGTCCAGACATGTGGCTCAATTGTAGCTAATTTTCATTCAGACTGACAAACTGTATCTGAATATACTTATTTTCATTATTAACCCCTTCCCGCCCCATGACGTAAGGGTACATCATGGGAGCGGGGTACTTCCCGCAAAATGACGTACCCTTACGTCATGGGGATAGCGCGAGATCATAGCAGATCTGGCGCTATCCCGCTGTGACAGCAGGGGTATCGGAGATGTGCCCCCCACCCCGCTGTTAACCCCTTTCCTGCCGCGATCTAAGTAGATCGCGGCAGGGAAAAGGTTCACAGAGCGATCACGCTTCCTCTGTGACTCCAGCCGGCTCTAGCGATAGCATCGCGAGAGCCTAGCTGGTTGCTATGGCAACAGGACGCTAGATACCAGCGTCCTGTATTGCCATAACCTGTGATTGCTATAGTAAGCGATAAGGCATGGCAGGAGAGAAGTCTTGCCATGCCTTATCGTAGCGATCTGTAGTGCTGCATTAAAAGTCCCTCAGAGGGACACAGATGGTGTAGAAAAAAGAGAAAAATAAAGTACAAAAAATAAAAATGTAAAAAAAATGTTAAAAAACCCTTTTCTATGCTTTTTCTCATATTAGCATAAAAAAATTTTCAAAAATTTAAAATCCCACATATTTGGTATCGACGCATCCATAACGACGTGTACAATACATTGAATGTGCTTATTATCCTGCACAGCAAAAAGCGTTTAAAAAAATGCTAAAAAACTGAGGCAAAATGCTAATTTTTAGCATTTTGCCTCCCAAAAAACGCAATCAAAGTGATTAAAAAAATTGTGTGCCCCAAAATGGTACCAATAAAAACTACAGCTCGTCTCACAAAAAATAAGCCCTCAGAGAGCTCGATCCATGGAAAAATAAAAAAGTTATAGCACTTTGAATGCAGTGGAAATAATAATTTCCAAAAAAAGGGTTTTTATTGTGGAAAAGTGGAAAAACCGAAAAAAAAAATATAAGAATTTTGGTATCGTTGTAACCGAACCTTCCCGCAGAAAAAAATGTAGGTTGTAATTTATGCTGCATAATTAACACTTTAAAAAAAAACAAACCAAAAAATCTATGGCAGAATTGATGTGTTTTCTCTCCCTACGATCATAAAAAAAATAATAAAAGTTTTACAATGTAGTCTATGTAACCAAAAATGGTACCAATAACAACTACTGTTTGTCACGCAAAAAACAAGCTCTTATACGGCCGTGTCGACGGAAAAATAAAAAAAAGTTACGGCTTTTGAAAAATGGAGATGAAAAAATACCAAAAATCGTTTGGTCCTCAACACCAAAATAGGCCATGTCCTTAAGGGGTTAAGTAACCTTTTTAACTGAACCAATAAAATTAAATTGTAATGTATTGCATTTATGTATTGAATGAAAGGACCACCAAACAGTGAGAAAGATGTGTACACAGCCCCACACATCATTATGTATTGTGCCAAAAGATATAGGGCCATCCATTTAGAAAGGTCGAAGTATGACAAATAACAGAATTGCTAGGAAGAGCTGCTCGAGCCAGGAAAAGATTCAGTTGTTGGCTGTGCATACCCCAGTCTTAATCAAACTCGAAACCTAAAAGTGTAAAACTGAGATCCCTTCTGAATGAGATTACAGTCAGACTTACTGCCAGAAATATTCTACTATATTAGAGATCATTGCATGTAAATGGGTGTCTGAATCGGTGGGTTTTGTTAATATGGGCAGGTTGTGGCTAGGGGGTGGGCAACTTAACACGGAATGTAAATGTAAGTCATATATTTGAGGAGACTGGCTAATGCTTCTGTGTATTATGTCGGTTTTTTTTTAGTCATTTGCCTTCAATGCTTTTAATTGTATGTTTACTTCTGATTTTTAGATTCCATGGAATTAACCCGCATTTGCCCTATTGAATATGAGCGTCTGGAGTTGCGAATGAGCAAAGATTTCACTAATTTTGGATTGTACATCGGGGCATGGTTTATTCTGTTTAATAATGAAAGATAAATATTGTCTGATGCAAGCATCTTTAGATGTCACTGTCCATATGTTATATCATGTGGTTGGTGATTGGAGGATTACTTGGCCTGGACACTAAGGTGTATTAGATTGACACCATTGCGGTGTTAGTTTTCTTAGCTTGTAGACAGATTGACTTCCAACTTACTGTGGCATATCGTAGGGCCTCTTTAATATTACTCTTTTTATGTGCACTTATGCTGGTTTGACTATTCCTTGTCACCTGGTTACTTAGTAAACGGTAATACTGGAGCTCGTATTGTGACGTGCGCACGGCTCTCTGGTTATGTGATCAGTAGTGATCAGCTGACTGGAAGTTTACCAGGAAAGGCCCTGACAATCTCTCTTCTTGGCTGGCCTAGGCACATGCGCGATGAGCAGCGGAAAACCCCCAGCGATGAATGCCATTAAAAGGAAGCACATTGGTTTTAGGTGCTGGTTTCCTCCATGGGCAGTAGGTGTTATTTAATTTTCACGCACTTGTACATGCTGTCTTTGATTGGTTAATTGTTTTTTTGCAGCTACACAATTTACTATGTATATGTGATACATGAGACTGCTTTATGCTTGATAAAGACCTTTGGTCGAAATGTTACATTATGTATGGAAGAATAAAGTTTGCTTTTCTGCTGCACCTGGGATGCTGTCACATCTTTGTTAATGATTGCATTTCGGATCTCTGGATTCTGGTTCTCTGTAACTTTGCATCATAGCCCCACTACTGAGGTGTTTGGATTGTGCTGCTGACTATTTTTGATTTTTTTTTCGTGCAAACCGAAATTAAGGTAGTCTGTATATCAGAGATTACAAACAATAAACTGCTCTTAATATAATAAAGTGAGTACTGATTAGTTGAAAGAAAACCCACCAGGCTGATCCTTAAGCCCAGACATATGCTCTACCAGCTTGTATAATACCTTAGACAGAGTTGACCTTCTTTGACATACCCAACATTTTTATCTATAAAGTGTCCCAATTATTCCACTGGACAAATAAAGAGGATATCTTCATTCTCTATTTCTTAAAAATACTGTAGGTGTTCTAATAGCAGTACATGTAAAAAGTTTTTATATTTTAAGTATCCCACGTGACATGACCTTTCTCCTTTCAATCAAAAGTTGCTAGTTTTAGCAGCACATATACTAAAATTAGAACTGTACAGAGAAGATTATCATGGTAGCCGATTATGAAAATCTTTCAAAGGATTATTCACTAAATACACATGATTTTTACAAGTTTATGCAAGTAAGATGCTTGAAACCATCTCATTTTCCTTTATCCCTCCTCCCCCTTTTACAAAATTGGATTTCAATTAATTCAATATCTAAAGGGGAATAGTTCACTGCTATAAATTCCTGTTGGATTCCTATCCAAATGATCTCAGGCCATACAAAGTTAAATGGAAAAATGACTTGGCGTTGTGCATATTCAAATTTTGCCTCTGTGTCAAAATGCTCAAATCACTTATTGCTCAAATTCGCTCAAAGCCGTCTTTTGAGTGAGAATTGTTGGCCAAGAATCATTGGGTCTAAATACACGGACATCGTGCAGTTTTCATTAACGCTGAGTCTTATCAGGACCAAGCGCTGAGTTCTCAGCGGGATACCTCTGATACTACTGTTTCAGCTGGTATCGCACTCGGAGAACACAGCCGGAGTATGCCGAAGACAAGCAGTCTAGCTGTCTTCTGTATACCCCGCTCGGAGCGCTCAGCTGTATACTAGCTGAGCGCTCTGTAAACACAGCAGGAGCATGCAATAGGCAGCGTTCCAGCCGTCTTCTGTATACCCTGCTTGGAGCACTCAGCTGTATACCAGCTGAGCGCTCTGAGAAGACAACAACTACTGTATGCAGAAGATAGTAGTCCTGCTTGTCTTCTGCATACAGCGTGAGCCTTCATTTACACACTTAAGCAAAGTGAACACTCAAAACTGTCACTCAAACTGCCGATTGAGTGAATTTTGAGCGATCACCTTGCCCTGTAAATGCACACAACGATTATCGTTCAAGAGATGCATTTTGACGGAACTTTGAGTGATAATCATTGTGTCTAAATGGGCCCTTAGTCTTGTGGAGGAAAATAGGTAGACGCCTTTTATTTGTATGTTATCTTCCAGTTATCTTAGATGCTGCATTGGCTTTACTAGCATTAAAAGTTAAAACATTTTCTCTCAGAAAACATTATTATTTTATGCATTTTTAGCTACTACGTAAAAAATGATTACATATTGGAAATCCAACAAAATAGCACAATATCCAAAATCATTTAAGGTATTAATCAAAATTGTTACTATAAATTCATGATTGCCTCTTCCTCAAACAGCAGTTTTATGACAGATAAGATGCTTGGTTGTCATGCAAACATAATACTGTGGTCCTTTAACAATCATTGATATTAGTTTACCTTGACACCACTGGAAGGTAGGGGTTTGACATAAGGAACGCCCCAGTCACACCCCTACCTCCCGATTGATGGCAGATGTCAAGGTCCTAAAAGGCTCAATTTCAGTAGGCAGTGTTCCCCCACGTGGTATGGGCTTCCCTGATCTGTAGGCTCCCTGCTGTCCGCTGACTGTGCAGTGACCTCCCTGATCTCCTTTTTCCCCCTCCTCCTTCTGCATGCGTGGGACGCTTTTCTGTGTGTGGGCCACGGCGCTTCTGTGTCAGTACTGCAGCAGCGGCAGGGAAGGCGCTTCAGTCCTCTGTGGGGTCCCTGCTCAGGGCTACACTCAGTGTCAATGTGGTGCCGGCGTGGAAGGAGATAAAGCGCACTGTCCTGTCCCTGCTGAGACTCCCCCTCAGCGGTTAATGGGCCCTCTGGTGATTGTGCTATTGCTTAACGCCACTGTGCTGCCGGGGCTGCCTGGCTGCAGCGAGGTCGCTGGCAGCGGTAGGTAGGGAAGTAGCTTAATGCTGCTGGCTCTGAGTGGCTGCAGCAGGAGGCGCAGGGTCACTGCCGGCAGCCGGCAAGTACCTTAACGCTGCTGTGCTGCTGGGGCGGCCTGGCTGCAACGGGGGTCTTTCCCCTATACAACGCTCGTGGGCTACCAGGACCTGCAGCCAATCAGGTAGAGGGGGCGTCACCTCCTTGTCAACCTTGACTCCACCACTTCTTCATGGTGGCGTCAAGATACACGAATACCACAATCATTTACCACACTTTAATTGTGGTTTTGAACATAAATAGAATACTCATGTTTACTACTATTTTCCATGAAGTAGTGCAGGAGACTTTCTGCTGGTAATATACTTCTTTGACAGGGATATGTTCTTTATTCTGGTTTTATGTTTATTTTCTGTTTATACAACATTTATAGTGGTTGTGCTACATATTTGTAGATTATTTGAAAATACTACAATAAATATGAATGTGAAAACAAGTTACACGTTGTTCCATTTAGGCTGTAAAGCCGTTACTTAATGAAGAAAATCCATTCTGCAAGACTACCCAAAGATAACAAAAAGACTCTCCTAGTGTGTTCTATTCTATGTGCCCATCTTGGTACACGGACTATGTCACAGAGTCATTTTTATGTATATTACTGATCCAATTAAATATCCCATATTTAATGCATTTTTGATAAATCCTAGATCTGTGCTTATTGACTATTTCAACTAAGGAGGTCTATAATGCCACTGCGAAAATATTTAGAATGGATATGACACAATTTTCTCCCAATAGAAACAGATTATGCAGATAAAACATATACTAAAATATACAGTGCATATAAATCACATAAAAATATATACTTAATGGTCCATAGAAAAGCCAAGAAAGTGAAGAAATGTGGTTAAGTGATTCACACCAAGGGACTTCTAATGTAAATGTGTTTGATAAATTTGCTTTGCAAGTGAACCTTTACTAATGTAGACATTTTACAGTTTAAAGCATGGCCTATAAACAATGATGTCATGAAGGAATGAAGGGGCCCAGTGTGTCCTTGAAAATGTCTTACAATGCCAAATGAGAGAATGCTTCTACCTATCATTTGTAGATACTAAGTGCAAAATTGGTGTGATGTTTTGACAGCGGACATTTTTAGATCGCATATATCCTTATGGGGACCAGAGCAGTGGTTTTAATATAACGTCACATAACAAGAATACTGTACTTGTAGTTGTGATGCTTCTTTGGTACTGTACATAAGGAAATAATGTATCAAGGTAACTAATATATAAATTAAATTTACTTCTAGGCTGCCATAGATCACCTCTGTATAAACTCCAACAAGAAAAGCCACAGTGTGGATAAGATACGGGGTGCAATTAACTTATTTGTATCAGGAATATGTGATGCTGTGACAGTAATAAAGCCACTTAAATTGTTGCTCTCACTAATTCCAGGGCCCAGCTACAAAAGGATGGAAAGTATAGTAAGTGGCTAATAAATGAAGAAAACACCAAACTCAATGAGAGATAAGTTCTCATTTTGGCCCATTGATTAATTGTAAGGCTATTTTCACACCAAATTTCTGTGGCTGTCCCATTCACATGAATGGGATTTGCAGAAGTCCATGCACAAGCTGCAGTGATAACCCCATTTACATGTACAGAATGGATTGTCACTGAAATTTTTACAAGTAATAAAACCAATCAAAAGAGGAACCGTGCTCTGGGTGAAGTGGGTAAAAGGGAGACGGAAAGGAAATGTGACAGTAGCCCACTATTGTGTTCCAGTAGTGTCATAAGAGACGCATTACAACTCCTGTCAGGGCAGTATGAGCTCCAGTAATCTGCAGCCATGTGTAATCCTCAAACATCCCCTTTCCAATCAGGACATCCATGTGGAGAGCGCTGTAGGTATCCCCCCAACAGACACTAGGTCTTGGTATTACGGTAATAAATAGACAAGAAGATATCAACGCTCGGCAGAATGTTCAGTAGAACAAAATAAAAGAAATATATTTAGAGCAGAACTTACTCTGCTAGGGAAATAGTGAATGCCAAGTCATCTATCCCCCCTTGTCTTCCACAACCACTTGCCAATATGCAAATAAAGAGCCGCAGATCCAGCAACCATACATAGAAAATGTTGCCTTTGAACCTCATGTTCCTTCCAGCTCCCGATATGCAAAATGCATACCAACCAGCGGCTGTAAATCTGCGTGTATTAACACATTGTCACCAATGCAGGTAGGTACAAATAAGTGGATTGTCTATACATGTTTTCTTCTGAATGTCCTTTTAAAGGAAGTTATCTTGTCCCCCTCCAAAATGCGTTGCATGCTTCACATCATGGCTACCAATAAACAGACTGTTAAACATTTTCTACTTATAGCTGCTGGCTTGGAGGCTCCTTTTTGGATATTGGCAAATAGTCCTGGAAATAAGGGGGGAGGGTAGATGACTTGGTTTTACTATCCCCCTTAGCAGAGTAAGTTCCACTCTCTTATTTTCATCTATCGAAGATTCTCCTGAGTGCTGATATTTTCTTGCTGTTTTACAACAAAATTATTCATGTAAGAACATACCTTCTCTGTTTCTTGCTTTTTAGTTTTCAAGACAACTCAATACGGCCACCTGTACACATAGTAGAATAATGAAAAACTACTCACACCGTATTCACATAAATCTATAATGCTGTTTTTATTTGCAGCTGAATTTTAAACACCATGTCTGCCTATAACAAAACACCAACTTCTTATGATTTATTTCTTAGTTATTTATTTATTGTTAATCTAAGTTACTGAGGCGGGGTGAGGTTGGTCTGCGGTTGATCTGGGATTGGCAGGGCCTGTTTTGGGCTGGTGTACAGCTTGCAGGAAGCAGTGGAAGAATTCCTGGGATCAGGGGTTCTGGGGTGTCAGATGGTGTGAAGGTACAGGCATGGCTCGGGGCTACATACTTTTCAACTTTTATTGGAAACAGGAATGGCAAACTTCGCCCCGAACATCCAGTAGATAACTTTGGTGATCAATAATGATAGGCAACTTTGGTAAAAACATCAGGAGGCAGCTTCAGTAAATAATTTTGGGTATTAACTTCAGTGTTGAGTTCAGGAATCAGGATATGCTCTCATCAAGTAGTTCTGTGCATCAGCAAACCTGTACAACCATGGCTTGTTTTTTGCACAATCCCTCCTTTGCATTGGCCTTTACAGCAGCTCACTGTGTATTACACTGCATTCTACACTAATTCTAAGCAGCCTTTTATATCAGTAGCTTCTGCCCAAAATATTCAGAGTTCTTCTGAACAGCCACTATGAGAGCAGATCCTGGACTCCAAAAACATGGCTGCCAGGTTAAAATGACCTGCATAAAATATGTTCAATCTCTTTTTATTAAGTTTTCAAAATATTTCACAAACATTAGAAAATATAGGGATAAAAAAAATGGAAGCAGGTCTCGAAGGACCTTCAATTCACATTGTACAACAATTAGGCACATCTTCATGTGAACAATAAAAAGAACAATCAATTCGTCTGGCCCAAAAATGATTCCCCAGACCACCTTCCTCAGGTCAACTATTCTCTTACCATATCAGCGCAAAACTGACTGAAAATAGAGGTGGGGTCTGTGTAATAATGAATGTTACTATTTATAAGATGGAAATCCCTTTCATTGGAAAGGGAAAAAAAAAATAAAAGGAAAAAGATATAGAAAAAAATCTAAGCAAATTAAACAAATATGACAGAAGAACAAATAACACACCAAGCACATATACACATAGACAAAAAAAAGGAAGTGGGAGGGAAAGGGGGGCACCTTGAGTGTCTTCTTGTCAGTCCCTTAGGCCTTATGTCCACGGGCAAAAGAAGAATTAAAATCCGCAGCGGATTTTAACTCTTCTCCCGCCCGCGGATCCACACCCCATAGGGTTGCATTGACCACCCGTGGGTAGATAAATACCCGCGGATGGTCAATAAAAGTGAATTTAAAAAAAATGGAGCATGTAAAAAACGCGACATGCTCCATTTTCGTGCGGGTCTCCCGCGGGGACGGCTCCCGCAGGCTTCTATTGAAGTCTATGGAAGCCATCCGGATCCGCGGCAGACCTAAAATAAGAATAACTTACCCGCAGCGGGCCGGGCACGTCTTCTCTTCCTCACGGCTGGATCTTTCTTGCTTTGGCTCGGCGGATGTGCCCGGCGCATGCACGTGGCACGCCGCCGCCGACGTGCCAAGTTCATCTGCCAGCCGAAGAAAGAAGATCCGGCCGAGAGGAAGAGAAGACGTGCCCGGCCCGCTGCGGGTGAGTTAATTCTTTTAAATTCTCATTTTAATGCCTCATGTCACATGACGCGGCGGAGGCGGGCGGGGAAGCGTCATGCGGGAGCGAGGACGCCGGATCCGCAGGTAAGTTTGGGGTCTCCTGGGGGGCACCGTGACGGGGCTCCACCGCGGAATTTCGCGGCGGAGCCCATCACGGCCATGTGCAGCCGGCCTAAGGGAAATGTATGGGCAGTTTGACTTTAAAAGGCCATATAAAGTAAGATATTAAAATGGAAAAGCAGAGGTAGCACTAATTAATGTAAATAAATAAAAGCACAATTTATTCATAGAATAAGTACAACATTCTAGATCCCTGCAGTCCCCACCACTGGGACACTCACAATCCCCAGGGCAAGGACCATAGTCCTCTGTTCTTCCATAGTAGCACAAGCACAATGAGCAGGCGTATTATGGAGCATTGCTCTGCGTTTCCATACTACTCCTTCTCACTGTGAACATGCTGGTTTTGAGAATCAGGATACTAAGGTTCACCATACTAGTGAAAATGGTGGGACCCCCAGCAATCTAGAAATTGGATAAGAAAAGGATAGAAGAAGAACTCATAATAAATATTTAATAATACATCATTTAATATTCAGTGAAAGCACAATTCTATCCTGAAATCAATAATGTCTATCAAATAATTGAAAAGGCAATATTGTAATGAAGTAGATATAGGTATTAATTTTGTAATATATATGAAAAATCATTAACATGAATGAACCGGTTTTAATCTAATTGGCAACTGAATTTGCATGGAGTGAATTTGACTGAAGTCATAATAACAAACAGACAGCTTGTGTGGTCCTGAATCCAATAATCAAAATAATCTGTAGACAGAAATGTGAAAAGTGTGTCTAGTTCATGACTATTCTGAAATATCAGTGTTAATCTTGGTCATTAACTTCAGGAATCAGAAATCAAAATATGCTCTCGTTAGATTAGATGAAGTAGTTCTTCATCTAATAACTTTTCTGTTCAGCAAACTTGTACAACATGTTTTCTACGCAGATCTATCTTTGCAATGGCCTTTACAGCTCCTCATTATGTATTACACTAAATTCTACTCAGTTGCATCAGTTCTATGCAGCCTTTTATATCAGTAGCTTCTACCCCTAACACTTAGGGCTCCTCCTACCAGTCACTGTGAGGGCATATCCTGGTCTGTAAACACATGACCACCAGCTTAAAGTGACCTATATAAAACATATATTAAAACATCACCCAATTAACAGCTTAATATTAACACCTGTTATACCCCCCTTCTTTCTCTGTGACCGTCCTGGGCATGACAACTTAGTTATTAAAAAACAATGGAGTATAAACTAATACTTGGCTAGATGAGTCTCAGTCCATGGACAAGTTGCTATGGGGTTCCTCAGACCATTGCCCTAAGGCATCAGGTGATAGCTGGTACACCTTCTTTATTACTGCCATCCCGGTAAGGCATTTTTTTCTTATAATTGAAAAAAAAGTCTTACAACTGACAGTCCAACTCAACAATAACACAAATCTCAGAGACTCAGTCACTTAAAACCCATTTAGACACATAGATTATCGCTCAAAATTCGCTCAAAAGCCATCTTTTGAGCGATAATCGTTGGGTCTAAATGTGCCCATCTTTCAGTTTTCTGCCGAACAACAGTTATCGGTTCTGCTTGAAAACTGTCATTCAGCAGAACAGCTGATAAAACGGACCGCACACTGTGCTCTGCAAGGGGATCGGTGATAACAGCTGACTGCATTGTCTCAGCTGTTCTCAGCTATTAACCCCCGCTGGCAGAAAAGGAATTTATTCAGAGACAGCGGGCGGTCCTTTGAATAAATTCAGCTCCCAGTGGCTCACACACTGCTAATTGGTACTAATAGGCATTAGTACCAATTAGTGGATTATGCAAAATGATCACTCAAAATCCATCTTTTGAGCGATCATCTGTGTGTCTAAACAGGCCTTAAGAAAAGAAAGGACCCATCCTAATTAGCATTATTATGGGGTTAGAAGTTACATAAGCCCTGGAGCAACTTTGTGCATAATGGCGACTTCTCTAGATGTAGCCCTTCTGTTTGGAAATACTTTTCCTTTCCTGACATCACTTGAATTACTGTTACAAATACATTATGCAGTAGACAATTCTTGTCATAGTGCAGTACGTTTTGGACCTCTTTTGGCGTCACCTCCAGTCTCCAACAAAGTGACTTCTCCAAATCTGGTCAGTCCCAGTTCTCAATCCAGGGTGGCTCTAACTTGGTCCATGAGGGTGAGCGACAGCCCCAGCCCATATCCCAAGCAGACCCTTTGATTCAATCTGAAATCAGTACTGCTTCTCTTACACCCACTCTGGCATTAGCTTATACATCTCAAACCAGTCAACTTTCTCCTGAGAAGGGGTTTTAAGTGACAGCTCATTTCAAATAACCTCTTGCTCCCCTTGTTCTTTAGCATCTGTGTGGGAAACTTCCACCCCATAGCTTACAGTCTGTCACATAGCCTCCTGGTCCCTGACTTCAATGGCAGGATCTATTGGCATTACATATTCAGAGCTCATCCTGCTGAACCATGCCAAAATGAAACAAGGTATCAGATGATCTTACCTGGGGTTGGTCTGCGATTGATCTAGGCTTGACAGCATTGGCCTTTACAGCAACTCACTATGCACTCACACTAAATTTTGCTTAGTCTCACAACTTCTGGGATGCCTTTTATATCAGTAGCTTCTGCCCTCAGAGCTCTTCCTATCAGCCAATGTGAGAGCATATCATTGCCTCCAAAAACATGGCTGCCAGCTTAAAGTGACATACATAAAATATGTATTAGAAGATCACACAATTAATTAACAGCTTAATATTAACACCTGTTGCATAAAAACCAATACAGCCCTTGCAGGAATTGCCATCAAGCTTTCTCAACACTGTTCCCACCCTTCCTATGACCAAGATGAATGATAATCCCAATAATAATTATATTGACGACCATATTTGTTCGCATCTCGTGGTCCTAGAAACAGATATAATGGATTTAGCAAAATGTATAGCATTTCTTATTAGTAAGGATATCTTTAATCCTTTCCAATCCACTGTCTGATGTCTGAAGACATTATGATTTAAGGCTGTACAGCTCCAATGTTGGAAGACGTCCGTCAGGGGTTCTCTTACTGTACACTGCCAACCTCTCTGCTGTCGGAGCCTATCCAACGTGTCACCTCATGCAGAACTGGCTTTAGTCAGCAGATAGCGCAGTTGTATAACGGCATAAAAACAGTAAGCCCCCTAGGAAAACCAGAATACAAATTGGATTGGAAAGGGTTAACATGGGCATGCTCTATAATCTAAGGGAAATTTATGGGCACTTTGACTTTAACAGGCCACATGAAATAAGATATTAGAATAGAAAAGGAGAGGTAGCATTAATTAATGTAAACAAATAAAAGTACAATTTAGTCATAGAATATGTGCAAAATTTAGGATCCCTGCAGTCCCCATCACTGGGACACCCATAATCCCCAGACCAAGGACCTCAGTCCCCTGTTCTTCCATAGGAGCACAAGCACAATGAGCAGGTGTATTATGGAGCAGCAGGTCGGCAACTCATTCTCACTGTGGACATTCTGGTTTTGAGAAACAGGATACTAAGGTCCGCCATAATGGTGAATATTGGTGGGACCCCCAGCAATCTAACATGTAGTACCTATTCTGGGGAATAAAATAGGATATAAAAGAATATTAAGAACTCATAACCCGGAATGTTATATTCAGTGAATGCACAATACTCTTCTGATATCAATGATGTCCATCAAATAATTGAAAAGGCAATAATATTAATATTGTAGTATATATAAAAAATCATTAACACGAATGAACCGGTTTTAATCTAATTGGCAACTGAATTTGCATGGAGTGAATGTGACTGAAGTCATAATAACAAACAGACAGCTTGTGTGGTCCTGAATCCAATAATCAAAATAATCTGTAGACAGAAATGTGAAAAGTGTGTCTAGTTCATGACTATTCTGAAATATCAGTGTTGTGGGAAACGTTCAAGTGGGAAAAGTTATACTATACAAAGAAATCTAATCCTTCCCACTTTATAAATATTTCCTAAAACATTGGTCTCCAAGACTCTTTGCAAGATATAAAGCATGCAGGAAAGTGGGGATGTAGCATAGGGCACACGGTGAGTTACGAAATGGCATATATGGCTTTTACAGCTTTAGTCCATCCAGAAAAAATAATGGTGGAGATGGGGGTGGGCGTTCAAAACTGGCCTTGGCATAGCCACCTAAAAGAGCCCAGATTTTTTTCCTAAACTACTCTGGATAAATGAAAGTGGCGCTGTGATAGACGGCTGTCGGCAACAAGAATAGTTTGCATTTCATAGCACCAATCATGTACACAAAGATATGCGGAGTGCAGAAGCTATAACTGGGAGTGGTATTCTAATATTTTAGTATAATAGGGTTCTTTAAAGTATATCTAGGACTAATTTTTAAGGTGTAATCGGTGATGGTTTATTAATATATTCTCTGGTGGAGATTTACTTATATGATATCTTTTACTTTTTTGGCGTCACAATTTTCCAGTAACTTTCACTGTGATGAAAATGGGTCTAATGATTTGGCTGGGGGGTATACTAGGTGACACGATCCACCAATGAACTATTATATTCTGTGTTGTAAGAGGACTCTTCTTTCATCTATATGATGCCATTGTTGCCAGGAAATTGCTGTCATGAGTACTAGACCTTCCACATACAGGTGTAATGTACTTGCAATCACTTGTAACTTTCACTGTACATATAAGATCTCCTTTTGGTCAATTAGTAGTCTTCTAAGGGTGCCTGTACAAATAGCTATAATGTACTGAATAGGCAAGAATCGCACAGGTTTGTAGAGAGTTGCCTTGAGTTTGCATTGTGGTTTTGGCCATGTGGTTTGCACAGGTGAAACACATCACATCCGTCTGACCTGGAACTATGAGCTAATTGCCTGCCTCCTGTTACCAACTCCTTGATCTGTTTCTCTCATCTTTACTGCTGGCTGCCTGTAAACCTAAATCCTATTGTGACTAATCCCTGAGAGCTGAACTGGTAAAATATTTATATATCTACTTGTTGTCCTTCAGGTACCAGTATGTTCACAATGAAATTCTTAGGTCTGGTACCAACCAGGTATCAATGATGTTATTAACTTATAAGGGGGTGCTATATAAAATCTAGGCTGTTATCCCTGAACACTCGACCCTGCCTTGAAAACCTTTCACTGTGGTTTGAGATATAATTTGTGAGAATTGTAGAATATGTAAAATACACTTTTGACCTGTAAGTGAGGGAGTGATGCCCTTTTACCAGATGACAGCGGCTCCAGGCCACGCTAAGATCCGCCACCCTGCACTAGACAGAGCAAGGGGAAGTAGAGAGCAGAGGACTTGCTGGGCAGCAGAATCAAGTGCATTAAGCGCTTGAAGAAAATGACAGTCCTTGACAGTGCTGATGTGTTAAGCGCCATCCCCTTAGACAACAAGCACAAATCTTTTAGCACCCTGTAAGCACCCTATCAAAGGAGTTCTTGCAGTGCCATAAAGAGGGGAGTGTAGGGACTGATTAATTAAGCAGAGGTGTTGTCTGCGAGTTGTCGAGAGTGGGATAGTCTGCAGAGCCAGGAGTGTGGGTCTGCAGGTGGCCTAAAGACTGTTAGGTACTGTATAGCTTGCTGCTCCATTGTTTTAGAGAAAGCAAGGAATCAAAGCAAAGAGTAGTTTGGAGGACAGTAAAAGAGTGCTGGACTGCGTTTGTGGCGGCCGAGCTGTGGACCCGGCTGTTGCGGGTGAGACCATGTGGTTCTTAAGGTGGTTGTCACGAGGGGCTCTGCGATCTCTCCCCGGCAAAGGGGGAAATGTGGCCTGCTTAGTCGCAGGCAATGTAAAATAGAACAGTCAAATGGTAAACAATAATAATAACTCCCAAATGGTGTTGTCACGTGACACCAGTACCTCTGTTCCAACAAAAGAATGCTCATTGTTAAATAAGAGTCCGCAAACCAAAAAGATAGGTTTCAAACCAGAGGTACATGGTTTCTCTTTACTCACTGAATCCAACTTTGATTCTTTCAGGAACAACACAAGTTAACAGTCTTAGATACAACACTTCTGACAAGCTTCTTCTACTTCCATTTGGTTACTCACACACACACTCTTAGGAGGCACTTTTCCTTCCCGAAATCTAGATGTCCTCAGTCCCAGTTATCTGAGGTATGATCCCCGGGGGTCCTCTCCTCACACTGTGGGGCAACACACAACGTTTGTGTCCTTTCCTTGCTTCTAGCTACTCCTCATGACTCATGATAGCAGGGGTTGCTATGCTGTGTTTCAGTTCCTGAAGGGAAGAACATCTCACGGCAAATGAGATAGGCCTGCAGCTCTGCATAGGTATAAGCAAAAGCAAGCTTCAGCCTCCCGCAGACACGTCCTCCTCCACCAACTACATATCTGCACACGCTCCTTCTCACTCCCTCTGACACCACCTACTTCTGCTATATTCCCACAATACAACACATAACGAAGAAGTTAAGTGTTACAAGACTGCCACAAGAAAGCTTGTTAGCACTAGACAGACCACAAACTAACACGGATGCACACATGTACATAAAAAACAGCTTACACTTAATGAACATACAACTATCCTAAAGACACCCCACCGATCTGCCCATGTTTCTGCACGATAATACAGCCGCACCGCGTGCAGACAACTCTCTGCATGACCGGCTCCATTGCCGGCCATGTATTCTTTCTTCTGACCAGTGCGGAGAGTCGTCCGCACCTGCAGTGCAGCAGTCTTATCGTGCAGAAACACGGGCGCATAGGCGCCCGTGTGACTGAGCCCTAAGGACACAACGATTTTTGTTGGATTTTCATCTTCATTTTCCTAAAAGTCATAACTTTTTTATTTTTCTGTCGACACAGCCGTATAAGAGCTTGTTTTTTACGTAGCTAACTATAGTTTTTATCGGTGCCATTTGTGGGTGCATAGACTATATTGTAAAACTTTTTATTTTTTCTTTATGATAGCAGGGAGAGAAAACGCATTAATTCTGCCTTGTTTTTTTTTTTTTACAATGTTAATTATGCAGCATAAATGATAATACATTTTTTTCTGCGTGCTAGTACAATTACCATACCAAAATTCTTATATTTTTTTTACGCTTTTCCACTTTTCTGCAATAAAAAAAACATTTTTTTTGGAAATCTTTTTTTCTTTCTAAATCGCTGCATTCAAAGTCCTATAACGTTTTTATTTTTCCATGGACGGAGCTCTGTGAGGGCTTATTTTTTTGAGACGAGCTGTAGTTTTTTGATTGTTAACATTCTGGGGAACATACAGCTTTTTTGCTCCCTTTTATTTAGTTTTTTGGCAGACAAAATGTTAAAAATGTGCATTTTACCTCAGTTTTTTAGCATTTTTTTTTACGCTTTCTGTCGTGCAGGAGAAAAAGCATATTCAATTTATTGGACGCATTGTTACGGACATGACAATCCCAAATATGTGGGATTTTATTCATTTTCAAAATTTTATGCTAATGTGAGAAAAAAACACGAAAAAAAGCGTTTTAACATTTTTTCTTTACATTTTTCTTTTTTGTACATTGTTGTTATCTTTTTTTTTTACACGATTTGTGTCCCTCTGGGGGACTTACACTGTAGCACCGATGATCGCTATGATAAGGCATTGCAGGATTTCTCTCCTGCAATGCCTTATCGCTTGTTAGGGTGCCTACCCACTACAGTTCTTTTTCACTGCAAAATTCGCAGGGTTTTTTTTTATCCAGGGGTCTATTGGACTTGTTAATGTTAAAATCGCGATCACGCAAAATCACGATTTTGCGGTAAATTGCGATTTTGCGCGATTTTAACATTAACAAGTCCCATAGACCCCTGGAGAAAAAAAATCCTGCGAATTTCATTGTGAGAAAGAGATGTAGTGGGTAGTCACCCTTACAGTGATCATAGGCACAGGCAATACAGAACGCCGGTATCTGGCATCTTGTTGCCATGATAAACAGTCAGGCTCTCCACGATTATATCGCAAGAGTCCAATGACATCACAGAGGGAGCGCGCTCCCTCTGTGAACCCTTCCCATGATGTGATTTACATAGATTGCAGCAGGGAAGGGGTTAACAGTGGTGGTCGCTGCTCCGATGCACCTCCGCTGTTGCAGAGGGAGGCCAGCTATCAGTGCCGGATAGCGTGAGATCTCCTCTGATGTCGCGCTATTCCGAGGACATAAGTGTACACCCTGTTGCAGGAAGTAGCCTACTGCCAGAACATAAACGTACGCCCTGGAGCGGGAAGGGGTTAACAGTAGTCATCTGGTTTCAGCATTCTTGATACTATTATACTGTTTGCCCACATTGATATTAGTTCATACTAAGTACAAAGTATTATTGTTTACTTATCATGCATAATGCAATATTAATCCTAGTGCTTAGTTAGCCATAGTTAGTGATTGGAAAATCCATGCTAAAAGGTAAACTGCTTGCTTGTTATTAGAACTGTATTCATTTTCATTCCTTTGTTTGTGAAATGTGATTCTTCTCAGTAAGAGAAACCAAGTAATCTTGTAGATATGATACCCTGCAATGGCTGACGAAGAGATGATGTTACAGCGAGCTTTCAAATCTACTTGGAATTCTTCATTAGGCAATAATAGGAAATATCTGAAAAACTATATATATATATATATATATATATATATATATATATATATATATATATACAAAATGACATGGTGTGATACACTAAAACAGTAACAGAACAGGATGGGGAGAGCAGTAAAAACGTACTTAATTAGTTCACTGATAAGGATGTGATTATTTTATGGTCTCTAAATTTGGCATTAGGGGGGTCACGATGCCTGTGTATTACCTGTGCACCAAATCCATCAAATAGCCCACCCCATCATCAAACCCTGAGAAGTATTTATGCCTGTATTGTGAGAATCAATGATGTTCATACACTTGTACTCCCAAATTCTTCTATGATGTTGAGATTTGAAGTTCCCTTTTAATATAGTAACATTCATATGTTCTATGTTGTGTCCTTGGCTACCAAAATGCTCCGCCACAGATAACACAGTCTTTCTTTCTTTAATTGTGTGGTGATGAGATCTCATACTCGCTTCCAGTTTTTATCCTTTTTCTTCAATATAAAGACTCGCAATAGAATATTAAGTGCAGAGTCACGCACACAACATTAGACGTATGTGAATGTCCCAGGGATCCTATAGTCCTGCTGTGTGTTTGGAAATTTGTATTCTGTCTGTGGTCTGTATACATGAGCAGATGTTATAGCACTTTACACACCTTACATTGCAAAAATAATTTTCTTTTTGTGTGTCTGAGGGCAATGCGCTCCTGACCATAAAGTTCCTCAAATTTGGAGGTTGCTAGTAACATAGGAGAGGAGGGCCTGGGAATATTATTTTCAGGCATTCATCCTTGTGTGGGGTATGGTGGAGTTTCTTTGCAGCTTTTCTTAATATCTATAGCTATAGATTGTAGGTCACTACTAGAAATGCACGGTTGTTTTCTTCATTTTCTCTATAATGGATCAATTGACTTCTAGGTATCTTGGAGACTCTGATGATCATGAATTGAATTTGGATGGTAGCCCTAATTTAAAAATATCCTTCTGAGATGCTGTAAATGTTCATTACTATTTGTAGGGCTAGAGCAGATCCAGTTATATGTGTTGGCCTGGCCGTAGATGTGTTTGGGGTGGAAGCTATCTCATCAGAGGTATGTGGACCAATCAATAGGTTTTCGGTACATGGATGTCAGTAGCTCACTGCCAGGTTTATGGTGGGGTGAAATGCATGTAATCTTTCATGGAAATTTATTAGTTCTTGTTCGAAATTGGTCTAGATCATCAATGTAGCAGAAGTAGGACAATGGAAGTCACTCTTCAGTTTTGCCATGAAAAGGTTGGCATGTAATGGTGTCATTTTACTTCCCATGGAGGTTCCAATGATTTGAAGATATATCTCTTTGCGAAAGGAGAAATAGTTATATGTGAGGACAAATCTTGTGAGCTGTAGCACAGATTAGGAGGCAATGCCATTAGCCTCTAAATGTGCCTTGCAAGTATTTATTCAATCCTTGTGTGGGATGCTGGAATATAAGGATTCCACATCCATGATGGCGAGGATGGTGCCATGTGGGAGGGGACTTATGGAGGATAGTTTGTTTGTAGCTTAGTGGTGTCCTGTAAGTAAATGATTGTATTTCTCACCAGTAGTTTGAGAACACCCTCTATCCTTCTTGAGATTTCTTCCATGAGGGTTCCTGCACCTGAGATGATTGGCCTTCCTGGATTGTCAAGTATGTGCATTTGGGAAGCATACAGAATATTCCAACTCTGGGATTCTCAGGTACCAAGTCTAAAAGTTTTGTGGACTGTACAGACAAACTCCTGATAACCCTTCTCAGCTCCCTTGTATATTTCTGAGTTGGGTTTTGATCTAGTTTAATGTAGTATCTGGTGTCAGTCTGCTGTCTGTCTACTTCTTCCAAGCAGTCTGATCTGTTCATGAGTACTATAGCACCAACTTTATCTGCAGGCGTATTTCAGGGTATATATGTCTCTTAAGAGTCAATGGATTTGTCAACATAGAAGTCAATGAATTTGTCCAAAGTGAGATTGCGACCAGGTGGTGGTGTCCAATCAGATCTTCTTCTTGGACTGTAGTTTCTCCTTTATTTTGGTACTTAAAAGTCCTTTCTCTTCCTTGTCATGGAAGAACTCTTTCAATCTTAGTTTCTTGAAGTATTCCCTAATATCTCTGTAGAGTTCTGCTTTATGAAGAGTTTTAGTAGGACAGAATGTGAGCCCTCTGAAGAGCACACTGAGAGCCACATTAGTCAGTTGTGAGATAACGGGCTATACTTCTGTCTGTGAACTGTTAGGGGAGGGAGGTGCTGTGTCTGTTGGTGGTTCTGTTCCAGACTTGGGGTGTTCTTGATTGGTGTTTGGGTATAGCTCTGCTTTAAGTAGAAATTTGTGGAGTTTCATTCGCTGTTCTTTATTAAGCTGAACCATAAGGTTGCATAATGCTATTATATTTTCTGTTTCAAGTCTCTGTTTATAAGTGTGCTCCTTAAAGTTTTTATCCGCATTAGGGCCTTATTCTAGGTGCTGTAGAAGACATAAATAAGGTGGTTCCGCAGTCTCTCAGACGTCTTGTAGCATAGATGGTGAGCATATTGTGTATTATAGGTGTGCAGAATAGGATTCCTTAGGCAAAGTCCTTTGGGGAACAAATGTTCCTTCTTGTATTTGGTTAAAAAGGAAATATCACTGTCCAGTTGTGCCAATTTCTTCAGAATATGTTTTACCTTTGTCACTCTTTCTGCTGCATTGAATCCTAGGTACATATTGTGACACCACCTACCCACGACAGATCTACTATAGTAGTAATCTAATATTCTACAGTGGAGCTCAGTTTGTTAATATTGTATATGATTAATCTTCTGTCTACAAGTTTCCATGTTCAGTTTGTACAATAGCCACTGCATATAAAATGTTTAGAGTAAAATTGGAAATAAATGTGCAGAAATAACAAGCAAGTATGTTCTCACTAATTCAATGGGTTGGAGATGCGGCAGTTCTTTAAGAACAGGGTGCAGAAAATTAAAGGAAAGAAAGAGAAAAGAAAAGATCCTGACAGCTTAAAGTGTAATTAGTAAAATGGAAAACTTATATCAAGAGAAGAAAGTGCTAAGTGTTTGTATATTGAAGCTAGAGTAATTTCATTTCAAAGTCTTTAGAACTTCTAGGGGAGATGACAAGTGGTATTACAGAGTAGCTCAAGCATGCAAGTGTCTGGCTTGTATCTCTTTGTCAATGTTATTTGATCACATGAAAAAATTTCACTTACATTAGTAAAGTATGTGGCAGGGCTTCAAAACATGTGAAGCAAGAAAATAAATACACAACTAAAACAATTATTATAGTAAATTCATGGTTGAACAATGTATTAGGCTCATCACATATGCATTGAAATCTCTGTTGAAGATTCCATTGTTTTTGACCATTTTCACCATGGCAGAATTTGATAGGTACCATTATGAGTTTATATGTTGTGTTGAGCCATGTCAACCAGAAAGGAAAGCTGCTGAAAGATAGTGGGTCTGTCAATGGCAGATTTAAGCCATCATTGCTTTACATGTAATAAAATTAATAAATCTTGTTATTTGTACAGCACCAACATATTTTGCAGCGCTTTGGGGTAATCTATTTATTAACCCTAACCAAGTTGGGTATTCATTTTACTGACATCAGAAGGATGGAAGGCTGATCAACCTTGAGCTGGTTATCTGAACCATACTGGGATTGAACTCGCAACCTTCATTTCTGCTGCCTTAACACTCTGCGCCACACAAGGCTCTACATAATACAGAATTTGCCCTGTCATAGCCACTGCAGAGGAGATATAGTCAGCTGAATCTTCACCAGACAAGCTCAGATGTTTGTTGGAGATCTCAGGAGCCAGCGGTTCTCATATTATTGGGATTGCCTGTGATGAGCCTATCCTTTTAATATGATTAGGATTATAGCTGTCTCTTTACCTATATATCTGCACACAGGGGCGTAACTAAAGGCTCAGGGGCCCTGATGCAAAACGTGAGCTGGGGCCCCCGTCTATCTGTATCTGTACCTGTACCCATACCTAAACCATGCTGCACAGAGACATAACTTGAAGCTTCCGGGCCCCAATGCAAAACCTCTAACAGGGCCCCCAACTATAATGCTTTATTCATAGTACTGGGCTCCCTATATGGAGAAGAGAGGCCTTATGGGCCCCCCAAGGCTCCTGGGCCCTGGTGCAACCGCATCCCCTGCACCCTCTATAGTTACGCCCCTGTCTGCACATCAAGTAGAGATGTGATTAACTTTGAATATCCATAAGTTAATTATATTTTTCTCAGGCAAGGCAATAGAGGCTATAAAATAACTTTTCAGAACTTGATCATCTCTAATAGCAAACTTTTTTCTTTCACTGTTAAAAACGAGTGGTAGGCTTAACACAAACGATATGAAATGTTTAGAGTGGCAGCTCTATGTTCTGCTCTACAAGGCAATTAGCAGCTCTACAAAATAGCATGAAGTGGTTCTCGTATACAAAAATGACTGACAGCTCTATATAGATTAACACAGCAAGGAAATGAGTAGAGCACAATAAAATCACAAATATTTTATTAGGAACATAAATGAAACCTACATAAAAACAATAGACAATGAGACTACAATAAAAGTCACAGATCCAATTGGTGTAAAGTTATGGTGTATAAAAAATCTGAACAATGTAATATATAAAAACTATGCAAAGAAAGTACAACAAACTGCAGAGACTAATATTAAATAAAGGCTTGAAAATGTGAGTAAGCCAAGTCCAAATGGGGGATATACAGGGGTGGACAAAAATATGGAAATGCTGTGCAAAATGCATGCCTTAAGTTACAGGGGATTATAAATCATATTTCATAATACTACCAGTATATTTTAACTATATCAAAAGGTTCAATTAGTATATCAATTAATTCAGTGCTAATGATTAAAATCCCATACAGATCCCCCCAATGCTCCGGGATCCATACATATGTACTACAGAGACATTAGTAGACATTGCTGTAGTTGTTGCCTGATGCAATGATCTGTATAACAGCACCAACACGTGGTAAGCATCATTTGTCTTTGAGACAGCATTCTGCACAGTTGTGAAGGAATCATGGCAGAGCTGATGGAATTCCAACGTGGTCAAATTGTTGGGTCCCGTATGGTGGGAGCCATTGTAATAAAAGTAGCTGACGTTTTTGCTGAATCACAAAGCGCAGTATCCAAAATTATGACCACATACAATATACAATAAGACTGGAGAAACCACATCCGAAAAACACCAGCTTGGACGGAATGTGTGTTGGGTGACAGAGATAGACAATCATTGTGTAGAGTTGTGATGAAAAAGAAGCAGACTACAGCTTTGGTGTTTGGGCTTTCCAAATTTTTGTCCACCCCCTGTATATAACAGTGGAAGAAGTAAATATCAAAAAATATAAATACCCCTGAGGTTCGTGGTAACTATGCAGTATTATGAATGAATTAAAATAATAATAAGTTACACCATAATCAAAGATAATGCAAGTTCATATAACACCAATAAAAAAACAGCAAATATCAACAAACAAATATGGCAGAGATATAAATTCATGTTGTAAATATTATACAAGAAAATGTGAAGTTGTAAAAAAAAGTGAAGGAAATGAAAAAAAAAATTATAATGACTATGGTAAGAAAAAGAGAAGAAAAGTGTAAATATAAATGTAAGTGCATGTAACACTAGTGTGACTATAAAAAAACAGCAAGTGTGAAAGATGGGAAAAAAATCCATAGTATACACCAGAAAACTGGTAAAAGTGAATATTAAAAGGACAAAAAAGTAAATTAGATGCACAAAAATGTGCAATGAGAAAAAGAATAGGGGGGAAGACACCAAATAACTTAAAAGTCGTCAATAGACATAAGGTTCCTGGTAACTGTACAGCACTAACATGGTGCACCCTCCAGCATTATAGATAGCACATGGCAGTTAGGAGGCCCTGTTACAGATATTGCTTTAGCACCGATATGCTTCATATTATGTATCCATCTTCTATGTAGTTATTGTAAAACATGCAGAGACATTTCATTCTTTCTAGTATCTGTTGATTATAATTCCTTCACATTCTTTTTTTTAGAAATGTAAATAATTTCCATTGGAAAATTTAATTTTCTTCATAGGATTTTTTCTTAACCCATTAAGGACCAGACACCATAAATTTACTGTGCCTGGTCCTTAATGGGCGTAAGACCCCACCGATAGTAAAATTAAGGTGGCGCTTTAAGCCTCCTGCCTTTGCAATCAATTAGAGGCAAGACGGGTTATGAGCTGTTAGTGACAGGTGATAATCCGGAGGAGAAGGCTGGAGGGGGTTTTAACCCTTTCTGCCTTTTCCTTCCCCGAGTACACAGTGCTCAATGAGCACTGTGTACTGGAAAGTGAAAGTGGAAGGGTTTCTTCCACTGTGGGAGCTGGGGGGGGGGGGGGGGGTGTCATGTGACCGCCGGGGTTCCCTGCTACAGCAGAGCTGGAGGGTGATACTAGACCCTGGGCAGTTCTGCCAGTGACTAATGTCACTGCAGGGGTTGCTTTCCCCTGTAACTGGGGCTCCTATGGATGCCCCAGCTACAGTGGGAATGTGTCAAATTAAAAGTGTCCCCCATAGGTCTTATGTGACATCATGGGGGACAGATAGTAAAAAAAACATGATGACACACAAATAAAACAAAATTACAGAATAAAATAACAATATATACATAAGAAAGAAAATAACACAAAGCCGACGCCAACAAAAACCGTCGCCTTATGGGCCCTGTAAACCAAAACCATACATACTATATATCAAAACGTCCGAAACAAATAGAGGAACCTGTTCCCATACTTTACTTTAGCATAATTATACTAATTTAAAAAAAACTATAAATGTTAAGAAAATCATTTTTTTAGTTTTTTCCCCCCAATAAAACTTAAAAACGAAAAAAAAAGTCAGTAAAAAAGATGTTTAAAAAATCGCCTTATACGTCACGGAAAAAAATGCAGTAAAAATAATTTTGGTAGCTAAAGGAAACAAAATAGGGCAGTAAAACCACCACATGGGTAAATCCCTAAAAAGTGTCTGGTACTTAAGGTGCAAAACAGCCTGGTCCTTAAAGTGTTAAATTTTGTGTGCCATTTTGCCCTGTTAATTAGTGTTGATTGAACCAAAATAGTCGAGCCCTGTTTTGGGTCAAACTTTGCTAAAAGTTTGGCTTGCGCATATCTACTAAAATACCTTTTCCTCCTCATTCTCCTCTTCCGGTATTTGTCGTCATTTGGTGAACCAACCAGACTGAACTTCTGAAAAGTTTACTCATCACCACTGTTAATTAGGCTGTAACATATAAAACTTTGGGATAATTTTTCTACAAAACATCTTTCCACATAAAGCTAAAATAAATGTAATAAATTCAGGAAAAATGTTTTGCCTGGAGTCCACTGAGTATTTGTACAAGAGTGGGTATATATGTGTATAGCTATTATAAACATTCTCTCCTTCCAACCATGAAAAATAATATATTTAAATTAATATTAGGTTCTAAATGGGGAAAAAAACAATTATGAAGAAAAAGTTGTAAGAGCGACTACAACAATTAACAGAGAATCTCACTCTTCTCATGAATCTGACAATGTCTCTTGTAGACACGCAGAAGTAGTATAGAATAAATTCCCTTTCCTTTAGCTACAAGTTCCATTTTATTTTAGACCCACTTGGACAAGCTCATACAAGTGCCCAAACCACAATCTATGGAGTTGCCTTACGGAGGTATGTTCATATGCTGCAGTTCTGCTGCAGATTTGTCACAGTGGAAAATCCACAGCAGAAAATCTACGGTGGGTTTTTGTGCAGAAACCTTGTATTTGTTGCAGATTTCATTCATTGCATGCCAATCTGCACTTAAAATCCACAACACAATTTGACATACTGCAGATTTACAATCCGCACCACAGGTGAATTTACACACAGATTTAGTGTGTATTTAGTGTCTATTTTGCTGCTATAGTAAATGCTGCATATTTCCATGCAGAATAGTGTCATCGTTATATATAACATAACAGCTGGCAAAAAGCTCAGGATGTCGTGACTTTCTGCGGTAGAGGGAGGCAGGATCTGTAACGGATGCCCATGTAGTGTTTTTCCCACAGAGGCTCCTTACGGTCTGTCCCAAGTGCCCCCTTAAGAGTCTTCCCCAGCTACTCCCTTTAATACCTCTGATCAAGGTAGGGTACTACTGCTAGAGACTGTAAACACACAACTTAAGTATATCCAGTGCCCACACCTCTAAGGCCTTAGTCAGACGGGCGTTTTTTTGCGCGATTTGCGGATCGCATGACGGATGCGCATCCGCAAATCGCGTGACCGGTGCCCGAAAATCGCCTGAAAATCTGCTCCTAGCCGCGTTTCATTAGAAACGGGCCGGAGCTGTCCAGCGCATTGCATTCAATGGAGCCGGCAATACAGCCCGCTCCATTGAAAGCGATGCGCTGCGGGCGCGTGTGGGATGAATTGTCGGGAAGGGCTTAAATATATAAGCCCTTCCCTGCAATTCATCCAGAAAAGTGTTAAAATAAAAAATATATATATACTTACCTGCTCCCGGCAGCCGGAGTTCCACGCGGCCGGCCTGCAGTGGGTGTGAAGGGGGTGTGTCAGACCTGCCCCCTGATTGGCTCAACGCTGAGCCAATCAGGGGGCAGGTCTGACTCACACCCCCTTCACACCCACTGGGTGTGAGTCAGACCTGCCTCTGATTGGCTCAGCGCTGAGCCAATCAGGGGGCAGGTCTGACTCACACCCCCTTCACACCCACTGCAGGCCGGCCGCACGGAACTCCGGCTGTCGGGAGCAGGTGAGTATATATATATTTTTTATTTTAACTCTTTTCTGGATGAATTGCAGGGAAGGGCTTAAATATTTAAGCCCTTCCCGACAATTCATCCCGCGCACGCCGGCAGCCCATTGCTTTCAATGGAGGCGGCTGTATTGCCGCTCCATTGAATTCAATGGGCAAACATCGTTCTTCTCTGCCACAGCTGTTACAGCTGTGGCAGAGAAGAATGATTTGTCTTCTATATGTTCTCAATGGGGTTGGCGCTGCTGCCGCCGGCCCCATTGAGCGCATATAGAGAAGAGAACAGGAATCGCAGATAGGTGCGATCTGCGATTTCTGTTCTATAATTTATCGGACGAGCGCATAAAAAGCGCTCATGTGTCCGATACCATTGCAAAGCAATGGTTTTAAAAAATCGCCGGACACATGCGCATGCGCAAATCGCGCGAAAAAAACGCCCGTCTGACTAAGGCCTAATGGAGGTTTTTTTTTGGTTTTTTTTTAAAGTATTTATAGACTTTGTAATTATTTTACAGATTAGAATAATTAGCTGCATGATCATAATTAAAGAGGTTTTCCAGTCAAAAATACTATTGATGACCTATCCTCTGGATAGGTCATCAATAGTTGATCGGCCGGGGTATGCCGCTCGGGTCCTCGACCAATCAGCTGTGTGAGCGCAATCTGTCAGCGACACAGTAACAGAGCAGCGGCCACTATATAGGAGATCGGCGTGGGGGTCTCTACTCCGACCTCTGTGTATTTGGAGTGTAAGTCACCGCACCTGCACTGACCACTAAATCTCCCATTTAGTGGTCAGTGCAGGTAACTGCAGGCACGGCCCTAATTGATTTATGGGTGTCCATACCCATACATATTCGATTGGCAATAAATCTGGAGACTGGGCAGGCCATGAAAGTGTGATAATGTTGTGGAGGCATTCCTGTAACCCCCTTACTTTGTGCGACCGAGCTGCCATGAGAGACAACACATGTGGCTGCAGGATGTCCTGAACATATTCGCTGAGCTGTCAGTGTGACCAACTGTGATATACGATGGCCTCCCAGACCATCACACCAGCGGTGGGGGCAGTGTGGCGCTCCACAGCAAAGGCAGGATTGAGGCGCTCACCCTGATGTCTTCAGACATTAACAAAACCACTGTCAGTGCCCAAACCAAACCTTTGTATGTCACTGAAGACAACCTGGTTCCACTCTGTAGCAGTCCAGTTTCATCATTCACGACACCACTGCAAACGGAGGCAGTGGTTTGGGTAGCACAGCCCCTCCACTAGCCTGCTGCCTTTTGGTGAACCAACCTGCTGTGAGCGGGGACGTCTTGCACTCTAAGGAATTTCTGAGCCATGACAATGCAGGGGCTTTCTGCAGGGACAGTAAAGAGTCAGTACATTGTCTGTGGTGGTGGTGGTGGTGGGGGTGGGGGGGGCACATTACTGAGGGGTTTCTCAGACATGACGATTTAGGGGCTCTCTGCAGTGACAGTAATGATCAGGATGAAACAGGATGATCTGTTAGGTGCAGCTGCCCTACAGGTTGTGCTAGCGATAATCGTTCCTGTACTTTTACACAAGAACGAGCTTCAGTAGTGAATGGAGGCAGAGCGGGCCGGGGATCGCTCTGGCCCACCCACCTCCATTCACAATAAACAGGCAGTGAACAACTGCGTGTTTACATGGGCCAATCTGCTTTTTAGTTTTCTGCATGCAGAAAGTGAATGATGAACAAGAAGCAGATTAATTCTTGTTCCTCGTTCAGTCGAGGCATACATTTACACTGAACAGTAATCTTGAGATTCCTGCTCGATCTGAGCAATTTTTTGTCCCATATAAAAGGCCCTTTGGCTCAGCTTTTAGTCCAGCTCCTCTCCCCCCACATTGTCATTTGATTTAGAGATAGCATTGTATTGTAACCATCTACACCATGCTTATCTGTTCCATTACTACCAATCTATTCCCCACTAGTAAAGAGATAGATAGAATGATAGCATTGTGTAGTTCTGAGTGGGCATGGATATGCTTCACAGCCTTTGAAAGAGGAGGCCGGAGGGGTAGCTGAGTTTTTCCACCTTCACAAGAGAAACCACCTGATACTGCTGGGAATGCCTCCAGCCAGGAACCTGAATATAACAGAGCCTGCATATTAAGTATGAGGCTTTTTGAATGCATGAGAAGGTAAACTTAATGCAAAAAAAACCTCCAGATAAGTGCATCATTTTTTTTTTGCAAGTACTTAGTACGTTAACTGTATTGATTTTTCATGCGCAAAGTTTTTGTAACCCTTAAATCTATATCTATGCAGGAGATTTCCTGCTCTGCTTTAGAAAAACAGGGTGCTAACAGCTATAAAACATATTAAGAAATTTAGTAAGTGCAGAATGTTATACCTAAAGGTGACATATTGATAAGAGGTTCACTGAAAAGCTTTTAAAATGTTATATACTAGTAGGTAATGGAAACCTGGCTTGATTATAGCCTAAGCGTGTGCATCACGAATCTAAAGAAATTTCCACAGCAATAAAAGTATACCAAAAGTGTTAATATTTCTTCTTGGGAGATGCTTACATACATATGTATTATATTTACGTATACGCACTTTTGGCATGTAGATGAATACATTATGACCTAATGATAACACAGGAATAGTACTTTTACCCAATTATTTGGCTTTCAAACATCTCTTAAAAATGTTTGACATTTTATTTTTATTCTTACCCCATGTGTTCTTTATAAAGTCTTTTACTATCCCCTGCTGGGCTACGCAGATTTTTAGATTGTCTAGTTTTATGATGCTTTCCAAATATTTAAAGCAACTACAGGGATTCCAACCAAACCTCACAAGAATATAACATGTGAGATTAGTGGCTTTCAAGAGTCGAAATACAGGGTCAGATACTTTGTGCTACTTCAAAAGAAAGGCCTAGTTGTAATGAGTTATTGATAATGTTAAACTTTCAGCATTCCCGATGTTGTTAGAGGAATCGCTCTATAAGGGTTTACATATTTTACTGCCTACTGGATGATTAAGACCATGTCCAATGTTAGCTTATACAGATCAATCTGTACTTTATAAGCCCAAGTATTCTCAACCAATTAACTTATGATACACTTCAGTAAGAGCAAACATTTCAGTTGCAGTTATTCATCTCAAGTACTCCGCATAATATTTCCACACATTTATTTATATGCAGTGAGATATACAGACATTTGGGGTGTGAATATTACCTAACCTCCTAGCCCCATAAGTACTACGGTCATGGCTGCCTGAATGTTCCATCTTAAAGGGTGTTTCTGTTAGGCCATGTATCCCTGACAAACACAGCACCAGCTGTTTAGATCAAAGGTGGATTGGCACTTTACTGACAACTGAGAAAGGGAATAGCAACTTGGCAGTGTCAAAGTCAAGCCATTGATTTATAGCAGAACTGACTTTTCCATGTTCTATTGAGGAACCATATTGAATCACTAATTTGCCAGGAGGGATTTTCAGAGAATCATATCGCAGTATAATGTGGATCAGTCCACTACTGACATCACAAGCACGCTTCTGTTGCAAATCTATGAGTGAGCATTTCTAAATGAGACATGTCTGTGTTTTTCAGGGATTTCTAGGCTTATAGGTCAATACTAGAGATGAGCAAGCATACTCGTCCGAGTTTGATGCTCGTTCGAGTATTAGGGTGCTCGAGATGCTCGTTACTAGAGACGAGCACCACACAGTACTCGTCTCGATTAAACGAGCACTGACCATTGAATTCAATGGAGCCGGCAATACAGCCGGCTCCATTGAAAGCAATGGGCTGCCGGCGATCGCGGGATGAATTGTCGGGAAGGGCTTAAATATATAAGCCCTTCCCTGCAATTCATCCAGAAATGTGTAAAAATAAAAAAAAATATATACTCACCTTGTCCCGGCAGAACGATGTTAGTCCATTGAATACAATAGTCTGCCGGCGATCGCGGGATGAATTGTCAGGAAGGGCTTAAATATATAAGCCCTTCCCTGCAATTCATCCAGAAATGTGTAAAAATAAAAAAAATATATATACTCACCTGGTCCCGGCAGACGGAGTTCAGCGCGGCCGGCGGCAGTCCTCCTGAACTGCTCTGAACAGCTGTGAGTAGTATTCAGCAGCCGGGGATTTAAAATCCCCGGCTGCTGAATGAGCTGCCTCTGATTGGTCACAGCCTGACCAATGAGAGGCAGATCTCACTCACACACCCATTCATGAATTCATGAATGGGTGAGTGACTGCTGCCACTCATCTGATTGGTCCCGCTGAGCCAATGAGAGGCAGCAGTCACTAACCCATTCATAAATTCATGTGTGTGAGATCTGCCTCTTGCCACTATTGTGGCTTAATAGTGGGACCTGGGAGCTTGAGATGCATCCCAACATGTAGCCCCTCGCCTGCCCTATCCGTTTCTGTGTCGTTCCTATCACTTTCTTGAATTTCCCAGGTTTTCGCAAATGAAAACCTTAGCGAGCATCGGCGATATACAAAAATGCTCAAGTCGCCCATTGACTTCAATGGGGTTCGTTACTCGAAACGAACTCTCGAGCATCACTGAAAGTTCGACTCGAGTAACGAGCACCCGAGCATTTTGGTGCTCGCTCATCTCTAGTCAATACCTAAAAAGAATATGTCACAGATATAAGTATTCATAGTGCAGGAACTGTGCAAGGAGGGCACTAGTGAAGAAGCTCAACAGACTATGACAGGTTTTCATGGCTTGCATGGGAAAGGCTGTAGACTGATTAGATATAAAGTTATTTTTTTAGCTAATGAAAAAGAAAAAAATGCTTTATTTTATTAAAGAAAATATTTGAAGGAAAAGGTTTAATAAAATGCAGCAGAATACAGGGAAGTCCTGAAGATAAACTGGCTACAGGTAGAGATGAGCGAGCATACTTGCTAATGGCAAATACTCGAGTATTGTCCTAAGCGAGTACCTGCCCGCTAGTGAGAAAAGATTCAGGGGGCGGGGGGGGGGGGGGGGGAGATCTCTCTCTCTCTTCTCCCTCCTGCAACACACCGCTCACCCCCGCTGGCACACGAATCTTTTCTCACGAGCGGGCAGGTACTCGCTAAGGACAATACTCGCTCGAGTATTTGCCCTTAGCGAGTATGCTCGCTCATCTTTAGCTACAGGCTTTAAAGGTCAGTCTAGGAAATGATAAAAATAGCTGCCATCTGCAACCTGTGAAAAACGTGTTCTGGAATATAACTAGGATGGGTTGATGAGGCCAATGGAAGAGCGGACAGAGCCTAACTCCACAGTGTTTGTTACTGTCTGCCAGCCCTGATTGTTGCTAAAGGGGATCTACAGGAACAAGATGGGAATCTACTGATCATTAAATTTGGGAATTCAGAAATTCACTCGCATTTTCTCCCTCCCACTGTGGATGTTTACTCAATCTACTCAATAAAAGCCATGTGCAATACAACTGTTCCTGTGTTGTTTAGTTAGAGTGTGTTATTCTGTTATTGAGATTTGGATAGCAATCAGACATTTTATTAGTAATCAATGCAGAAATCCAGTTAATTCCAAAGAGCGCACTTCTTTTTCTCCCTGCACTGTGAATGTGTAATCAGCGGGTCTTATTTACTATTGAAAATGCAATACTTTACTGGCACCGATTGAACCAGAAAACTGTCAGACAAGCTTTGTGTAACATTTACTTTGTATTTCAGACACTTTTGGACATTTTTGCTGCATCCAAAAAAGGAGCATGGCTTAAATTGTACAAAATTGCACAAACAAAATGACACTAAGTTGAGGCAAATTGCGCCAAAAGTTTGATGTAATTTTTGGCATCAACTAAGCCAATTAAAAGGTTGTCTAAATTTAGATTATACAGTCTTAAAATTCAACAGATTTATCATTCAGCAGAGTCACTGTGATATTTGTGGCACTGCCTAACTTTTAGAGAGTATTAGTAAATAACCCTAATGTGCTTTATAAAAGCATAAATAGTACCTCTGTGTGATAATAGCTTAGTTTAGTTTTTTTTTTTTGCAGCATTACATTTTTCATGATGATAAAAGGTGGAGATTGAGTTTACAGGGCAGAAGCGAAAATAAATGGTGGGTGTTAGATACGCTAGGACACGATTGGGGGACCGGGAGAATCAGTGGCAATGCGTTTCAGTGCTGGATCGGCGCCTTAGTTTGGCTGTGGCTGATCACACCATCTGAAGGCAACTTGTAGCAAGAATTCCACATGAGCAATGATCCCAGTCCTCCCGGGAAAGATGCCACCCTGTGCGAGAAGACACCAGGCTGGGGAAAGAAGGAGGCAGCGGGCGGGGAGGAGATACAAAGTGCACATGCAGAGTTCTGTGTAATCAACGGGTGATATTGTTTAATCTTCTTTACAACTAAACTCGAAATACATAAATGTATTGAGTCCAGCAGTCATTCCTTCACTTGAAGGTCCACCATAGAGGACATAAAGTAGAAGCACACATGCTCAACCACTACTCAGTACTCTTTCTCATCTTAGCTGATTTGGTGAGGAGGAGACATGGGGGACCTGCTTTCTAGATATCTGTGGGGATACCAATGGTTGAACCCCAAGCTTTATAACCTGTATCACCTATATTGTGGAGAGCTGATAAATGTTAGAGGTGGGAAAATCCTTATTGAAAGAAACTGATGCATTTATCATTGGTTGCATGATTATATGCAGCTTGTAAACCTGCCAATAACCAGAATAAATCAAATTATAATTATTAAAAGTTTAGTTATATAACACATACCTTAATGTGTTTTATTTGTGGAACGAACAGATCAATTCAAGCAAGTCTTATTCCTTCAGTGTTGATATGTATTATCACTCAAAGGTGTTTTCCAGGAGTAAATTATTCATGACCTCTCATCAGGATGGGTTGCCAATAGAAGATCAGGTCTGCTGCTCGGACCCCCACAAATCAGCTGATTGGAAGGCGCTGCAGATGGAGGAGCTGCCTTATTAAAGTGAATGGGATAGAGCTGTTTTGTCCTTTTAAAGCTTCTTCTAATCAGCTGATTGGTGGAGGTCCCAAACGGTGGACCTTGCTGCTCTCCTATTGGTGACTTATTCTGAGGTTAAGTTTTCTCCCGGAAAACCCCTTTAAGTGTTTAGATATCACCAGCATTTATAAACTGGCATAATTGGTTGCTTTTTGCCACAGTAATATAACTGCAGTCTAAAGTTACCTAAAATAACCTACAGTGTACATGTGCAATATAAAGCTATGTGTTCAATAAAAAATGGGCATGTTTACATAAGCTGCATAAAACTTGCAAGCTGTTACTCACTGTAAAAATATCTGCAACATAAAACATATTAGATCAAATTGGTTATGACTGCTGGAACACACAGAAATCCCATTGGTCTTTGACTTTCTAGTTACGGCATGTCTGTCATATGTTCTGCAGAATGTACAGTTTTTATATTGGTTAAACAAATTCTTTCTATTGGCAAAGCACGTTGTCCTCCAGAGCTTTATCTTGTTCTTGTCTTTCATTTGTATTAAAACAATATATTGTGCAGGCGAAAGTTAACACTTAAACTGATACAGTGTGTTATGCCTACTGCAGGGCCTATGGCCCAATGTCCATAGGCAGATTGGATTCCGCATGCAAGAGCCCGCAGCAGAATCTGACCCTGCCCACAGCCGAGGACACTGCTTACCCGTCTGGGTTTTCTGTTTTCTTCACTGTGAATTTGTGTGGAAGTGCTGACCGCTGGGTATTGTAGTCCATCCATTCCATTAACTCTTTGCAATCCAATTTTAGATTCAGGGTTTCCTAGGGGGCTTTCTCTTTCTGCCATTATACTATGGCGCCATCTGCTGGCTAGAGCCAGTACTGCGGTATGCGACATGCTGGAGAGGTCCCCCGACAACAGAGCAGCCAGTAATATACAGTAAGAATACCCTGCTGGACGTCTTCCGACATCGGAGCTGTACAACCTTCAATCAGAATGTCTTTAGATGTCAGACAGTGGATTGGAAAGGGTTAATAAATTTAGTTGCCTACCTTTCTACTCTCTCAAGCTATGATAAATCCCTCATGGGTACTGGTACCCATAATTGTACACAATATTCCATATGGACATTTTGGATGGCTGCCTGGAGCTCTAGGCAAAATAGGAGCTCACAGCCACCCAAGCTGTCCAACATTTGAATAGAGGTACATTAATTGTTAATAGCCAAGACCTGCAGCTGCCATAGTGGTCTGGCTGCGACCATGGCGCTGCTTATGTAAAAACTGTACACTTTCCCCTGTACTGTCTGCTCTCCGACAGTTAGTGTCTGAGCTCAGGAGTGTGGCTGGCTTCCATTTACACCCTCAGACATTTTTGTAGAGGCTGATTTAGACGCAACGAGAATCTTTTGAGCGATTCTCGTTCTGTCTAAATGCATGGACATCGTGCAGTTTTCGTGCACGAGTCGTTGATCGCTGAATTATAGCTTGCTATAATTGAGTGATCAGCTGTTATCAGCGGAGCAGGCTGTTATCAGCCGGCTGCACTGATAAGATTCTCTGTACCTGTGTCCTGCTGTGAACTCACAGCGGGGCACAGGCAGTAAGCACAGAGAACACTACAGTTGTTTTCTTATGCAAAACAGCTATAGTATTCGGTGAGAGATAGCGTCGGTGTCCCACTGCGCCTGCATAGCTGTACAGTAGCTAATTAGCTGCTATAAAGTATGCAAAGATGATCGCTCAAAACTGTCACTCAAACTGTCATTTGAGTGACTTTTGAGCGATTATCTGTCAGTGTAAATGGGGTATAAGACAGGAAAATGGGTAAGCATCTCTCTATTATCTCCACATCTATGAAACGTTGGTGAGACATGGAACTGGATAAGCTTCCCTCAAGTCCAAAGAAGCCATGACATCTTTTTTAACATGAAGATCATGAATCTGATTGTCTTGATTCTGAATTTCTACTTCCTAAAGAAATATTTGATGATTCTGAGGTTCATACTTGTTCTACCATGCTGCAAGATAAATAGAACAATGCACTAAGTACTCAATCAAGTGCAAGTGTGCTCAAAAAGGAAGAGCAGTAAAACCCCACTTTACATAGTGGGAATTAAAGCTAAACAGAGATAAGCCTCACCTACAGCCCATTAAAGGGAACCTGACACATCCTCACAGCACAAAAAACTTATGGTGCTGGTAGAGGACGGGACAGGTAGTTGGGAGATTTATTTTTTATACTCATTCGATCCCGTGATCCAGCACTGTCATCTACTAAAGTAGGTGTGCGGTATGAAAATCCGACTCTTTTCAGATGCCCATAGAGTTTACTTAGTTTTAAGACACCTAGCTCCAAGACTGCTAAAGTGTTTTAAGATTAATGATGCAGATGTAAAAAACAGAAGAAGCTTCTTCTTCTTGAAAATATTATTTTCCTGGGAAAACATTTATTTGAGAAAAAATAATGAAAATTAAGGGTTTCTACATCGCAGCCCATCAGAATGCCCTGAAGGATGTTGTTTTTGCCTAAATAAGAAAAAGAAAGTACATTTACATTAGTGCAACAACAAATTAATCAAAAATCTGATCTGTCCCACTAGTACACAGGGGCAGAAATACTCCCATTATTGTACTTCTGATAGAACATTAGGGAAGGGGGGGGGGGGGGCATTCCAATTACAGACATTTATGCCTAATACATATATTGTAGTTTGTGGCATAAATATCTGAAAGGTGGGGATCCACCTCTGAAACGTCATTCTTCGGGAAAAGGGGGATCCTATGTAATATCCTAAAGAACATTCCGTGGACATATTAGAAGACTGCCTGCGTGAATGTTACAAATCTTCAGAATAAAGAAGTCATGGCACTCTGCTGATAAATATGCCTCTTCAAGTCTGTGTAGGCATACTTCTATTTTGCCAGTGCTATCTTAAGGGAAGTTTCATAAATGTGTATACGTATGTACAGAGGCACTTGAAGCTTCTGGGCCCCAATGCAAAACCAGTAACAGGGACTCCAACTATAATGCTTTATTCATAGTTCTGGGCTCCCTATATGGAGAAGAGAGGCCTTATGGGCCCCCCAAGGCTCCTGGGCCTGAGTGAAGCCGCATCCCCTATAGTTACGCCCCTGCGTATGTAGCTATTCATCTTGTCCCAGGTAGTAAGGGGTATTGTATTGTTAATCGTCACCAAAAGGAGGCCCCAGTTCAATCTTTGCAGCCCTCTCATATCAATGTGTTCCCCTGCCTTCTACATAGATTTTTTTTTTTTTAGAAATTTTCCCCTCATTTCAGAATCATATGTTTCTTGCATCCCAAGTTACAGGTTAAAGTGTTGAAAGGAAACATTAAAAATTGCACAAAAGGGATTCAGATCTGGGCACAAACCACACATTAAATAAGTAGTGCGTCAAGAAGTGCACATAAGGTTATCTGCAAGATTCTGCTGAACATCAAGTGTCGGTACAAGTTTCTATATTATCTGTGTTGATACATATGCAGATCTATGGGAACTTCAAAGTAACTCAGTATTTTGTAACGCTACGACAAAACTAAAGAAGGAAGCAGGACTGCGATTAATATAAAACACGCAGCTTGTAATTACGCTGCTATATGACATCTGTCCGTCCCTCCGAAAACATAAGTGGCAGCAACATACTGTATTGACCTCATAATGTGAAGTATCATCTACTAAATCTCTTCCTCTTTATTTTCTTTTAAAGTTCGCTACTGAAAGACCTAATCCCTGCTAGATTCCACGGCAGAAATTCTTTGTGGAGTCTCTGTAACTTCACATTTGAAGCCGCCATCTGTTCCATTTCCTTCATGTCTTAGTACACAAACAGTTGTCTAATTTCACAAAAATCAGAAAACCCATGACTATAAATTATATTTCTTCTTATGGGTTTGTTGTTTGCCAAATGTGCTTTATTGAAGAATTGGGCAACAGAAAATAAATCCCAGAGATAAATATGTTGCAGGTATGAGACAGATGTGTGCTTTGATATGTGAATTGTATTTCATGAAGGCTGCTATTACGAAGATTCCTTTATTTTCATTTTATTTTTAATGTTGCTCCCGGGATTGGAAGACACGATTGAGTCGTTTGAATCCTTTGAAATGGTTTTGGCCATGTCTTTCTTTGTTATCATAGAATTGTGCATCCAGTTTTAAAAGCAAATTCAAGACACATGTTATATGAATATTAGTCTGTCTGCCTATCTATCTATCTATCTATCTATCTATCTATCTATCTATCTATCTATCTATCTATCTATCTATCTATCTATCTATCTATCTATCTCATCTATCTATCTATCTATCTATCTATCTATCTTTGTAATCACATGGAACAATAGCAATTTAACATGAGAAATTATCGACAATTATCCCAAACTGGACATTTCTCTGTAGCAATTTCTTTCTATTCTAGAACAATTGAAATGTAATGTTGCTGGACAGGTCTTTATTATGTGAGTATGAGTCTTGACTGTCAATTGTCAAGTTCTTTCATCTGCCTTTTATGTAGTAAACCATTACAAGGATATTTCACATTCCACATAAAATGTCTTCTACAAACTGTCTTGTCTGGAGTTTTTGGAATAAGAAAGAAGAGCAAATAAAACGTACAATGGAAACTTCATGACTTCTTTTTATGTAAAAGAGCTGTGTTTAGTGTATAATATTTCACTATATATCAGAATTCAGTAATAACTTCCTTTCCTGTTTATAAGAAAATGAAATTATTTCATGAATTTGGACACGAACAACCGTCCTGCTATGTATCTGTTGTGCTAGTATGTAACTAACAACATTATAGGAATACACCACTCTTACAAGTTTCTTGTGCTAATTAAAGAGGCTATGCAATTTTAAACTATTGATGGCCTATCCTTAGATTGAAGGGAGTCAACCACCCAAAATGCTAGCCTATGAGCTGATAGTAATGAGCTGATTTCTGCAGGAAGCAGACAGCTTTGTTCTCACTGCAGTGGTGAAGCCTGGTATTACAGGCCATTCACTTCAATAGCAACTTTGTAATGCAAAGTCTGGCTAGTGTAGACATCAGCTTAGTGCATGAGCACACTGGCCTAGTGAACAGCTTATCAGTGGGGTTCTGAGCACCTAAGCCCTGCTCAACTACTATTCATGGCCTAGCCTGATGATAGGCCATCAATAGCTTACAACTGAACAACTCCTTTAAAAGTGTGGTACAGAAGGTTATTATTAATGCCATCTAGTGTGTATAGAATTCCACAAGTCAATTTTCAGTTTCTTGTCACTGATAAGATTCTGTCCTATTTGGCATTTTATTTAAGAGGCAAAATGTAAGTCAGTTTCATAATGTTCCTCTTATGTAGTATTATAAAACAAGTGAACCTAATATACCAATTTACTGGTATTCTCTGCATATAATAAATAATTTGTTTTACACCTTCTCTTTTCATTATGCATTTACTACTATGAGTTTTTAACCTTAAAGGGGTAATTTGGGCTTTTACAACTGATGACTTATCATCTACATAGGTCATCAGAAATTGATCTATGGAGATCTGGATGTCCAGTTCTGACCATAATGAGGAGCAGGAAGTGAAATAGAAGCACAGTATTCCCATTGATTTCAATTTGAGTGAAGCTGGCGCTTGCACTTCCTCCCCTAAACACGAATGATGACATCCACCCCTGTTGCACTGACAGCGGGCCAGAAAATCAGCTGATCGACTAAGATCCAGAGTGGCAGGTCCCTGTCAACCAACTACTGATGACCTATCCAGAGAATAGGTTATCAGTTGTAAAAGCCTGGAATACCCCTTTAATAGACGGTTTGTTATGTTCAGCAGGACACTTTAGGCAAAGTCATATAACAAGGAAGTATAAAAACATGAAAGAATGTAGCAACTACCAAAGTAGCACAAGACTCTTATCCACATATGTCAGTATCCACTCTTATCCAATTTGTGGTTCAACCAAGATTTCCTGCCTGGCCTTGCCAACTCCCCATGTCTTTAGTGGTGGAGATCCAAAGGACTCAGTCATATATACCATCTCTTTTTCACTATATAATTTGATCCCTTCTACTCTAATTAAGACGTCTCCACCTTGTTGCTTCTACAGTTGTGTATTGCAAAAGTTTCCTTCACATATTAATAAAAACAATGTAATCTAAAATAAGTGTATTTTGCACTGTAGTCTTATCCTTTTAAAATATGTGCTAGTTTTATAGATTGCTATGTGTATTATTTGTGCTTAATGAAATGTAATTTTAGCGTCCATAGGTTTACAATATGATAATGAATAGAGATGAGCGAACGTGCTCGTTTAGGACAATTACTCGATCGAGCATCGCTTTTTTCGAGTAACTGCCTACTCGGGCAAAAAGATTCCGGGGGTGCCAGGGGGCGGCGGGGTGGAGCGGGAGGTAGCAGGGGGGGGACAGGGGGGAGCTCTCTCTCCCCCCCCCCCACTCCCCACTGCAACCCCCCGCTCACCCCCGGCGCCCCCCGAATCTTTTCGCCCGATTAGGCAGTTACTCGAAAGAAGCGATGCTCGATCGAGTAATTGCTCTAAACGAGCACGTTCGCTCATCTCTAATAATGAATCGTAGAGATAATAGAATCAATTCTTCAGGTTTCAGTGACTTGCACGTTGGGGAATCAATGGAGAAGACTACTTTTAAATATCTGATTACCTGCAAAGATGGCGATATCAATTGTCCAGGCTTGAGATTTGCAGGAAATCATAGTGATCCTCAGTTTGGAGAATCAATAGGATAGAGAATTTTTAAAAATATACTCATGCCTAAAAGTGAGTCGTGCTAGCATTGTGTAACATCACAGCTGATGGAAAGCTATTTTCTGGCTGCTCTTCTGATGTTAAATTGGATGCTTGAAGTCATTTGGCAGCTTTCATTAGATAGGGTAAATCCCCTATTACATGGACTGCCAAAGCTTTGGAACAATACTCATTTCTGGCTGATACCGCTCATTCACTCTGTACAAGTTCTAAGACACATCTTTCTCTGGTGGCTTTGATCTACCCTGTAGCCTAAATCAAAGTGAACACTGTCATTTGACTTCAGTGGTAAACATGGATATGCATATTTCACATACCGAAACATGGCATAAAGGTTGTTATGTGCTACAGTGCTTTCATAGAACCGAACTAAAAATACTGTGTATAGTGCTAATTAAGTACAAATGTCAATACAAGTGATGAATTCATATAAAGATTAATAGAGCAATAATTAGTTATTTCCCTCTGGCTTTTAACTATCTAACTTTATGTATTCTCTCATTTACCCTATTCCAAAAAAATTGCAAAATCAACAATAAATGTATACAAGTTATCGTGTTAATTTAGAAAAAACAATGGACTTGTTGTCTAATTGTAATTGTACAATACCAACAGAACTGAATGGCATTATGCCACATCAGGACAAGGAACACAGGGATATTACAAGAAATCTGAATCTAATATCTGCACAACTTGAGTTCTAATCAGTTTTAATCATTTGGCAACTATTCAAAGTCCAACTTTCATTTCAAAATTAAAACATAGAAGATTAGGAAATATACTGAGTAGTGACATCTGATCGGAAGACTCTGCCCACAACGCTCTAAATTTCTCCACACTGTTTTTAAGACATGGCCCCACATGCTCACTAAGGGTTGTGATCATTGTAGCATGTAGCACTTTGTTTTAGGGGTTTTGGAAACACCCTGAAAATAAAAGGAACATAATAGAAATTGACAAGTGCTTAAATTAAAGGGGTTGTCTCGCGAAACCAAGTGGGGTTATACACTTCTGTATGGCCATATCAATGCACTTTGTAATATACATCGTGCATTAAATATGAGCCATACAGAAGTTATTCACTTACCTGCTCCGTTGCTAGCGTTCCCGTCTCCATGGCTCCGTCTAATTTCGCTGGCTTCTTGCTTTTTTAGACGCGCTTGCGCAGTCCGGTCTTCTGCTCTGAGCACGAGCCGCTTCAGCGTACTCGCCGCTACAGCTCTTCTGCGCATGCGCAGACGAGCTGTAACTTCTCAGGAGCGCGCTGGAGCGGCCATTCTGCTACCATCCTCTCTTAGAGAGGGGTGCAGAAACTTGAGCAGCCCAGCAGCTCTGCCGTGAAGCCGCCCAGTAGCCCTGCCGTGAAGCCGCCCAGCAGCCCTGCCGTGAAGCCGCCCAGCCGCCCATGTAAGTGAGGGGTCGGGGGTGATGTGTGCGCAGGGGGGACTGTACCGCTGTGGCCCCGGAGCCTACCGCTGGGCCCCCGGAGCCTTCGTCTGTTGTCAGGGGACTGCCGCTGTGGCCAGGGGCCTACCACTGGGGCCAGGAGCCTACCGCTGGGGCCAGGGGCCTAGCACGGGGGAGCCGGGGCCTAGCGCGGGAGAGCCGGGGCCTAGCGCCGGTTACCTGCTGCCTGGCGGTGGGTGACTGTGGCCCAAGAGCGTGTGCCGTGGTCGGCCGCGTTCAATCCCGAGGCCCGGTCGGTGGCTGTGGGGTCCGGTCGGCAGCCGCGGTGGGTCCGGTCGGCGGCTGCGGGGCGTCTGGTTGTCAGGGAGACACAGCTGGTAGCGTCTCGGGAGCGCGCACGTCGGGCTACAGCAAGCGCGGTGCACCATGGGAGAAAACCGCGGTGCACCTTGGGAAAAGAACTGGCGGCCATCTTTGGGAACCATTTTATAAGTTGATGAAACACCAGAACTGTGAGTAGAAACCGGCTTAAAAGCTGTTTACACTGCTGCATAGTAATGTATGCTTAAGAAGGGGGACTGGGCAATAAAAAAATCACTGTTGCCTCGAGACAACCCCTTTAATGATGACCGTGAATAAAAAAGAAAGCCTACTGATGATAATACAGTTTAGTTGAGGAATCCTGTGGTTTAAATATAGCAAATAGCACCTATAATGTAAATTGCACAATTTGTTTTATATTGTTATGGCCAGTGGCACATGAACGGATTTGCATTAGGGAATCCATGGTCGGCGTCCGCACTGCGGATCTGCAGCAAATACTGTTCAGAGCATGCAATATAAAATTGATTTTTCTTACACACTCACAGAATCGAATTGCAATTTCCGTAAGCAGAGGAAAAATTGCAGTAAGCTCTATTTTCATGCGGATTCCACACGGACAGCTTCCATTAAAGTTAATAGAAGCCATCCGACCCACGGCTCTTCTACAATTGACATTGTGGAAAGATTGCGCATTACGCATCATCACCTAGCGACAGCACAGGGGAAAAAAATGAAAAAAAAAAAATCTGTATTCCGCTTGTCCAGCAGTGCAGTACAGATAATTTCAGTTAAGCACAGACGCCGGACAGGAACAGGGTCGGATTCCGCTGTGAGCTTCCTAATGCAGAATCTAACCCATTTGTGTGCCACCACCCTGACAGAGAGACAAAAGGAGTAAAGTGCCATAAAACTATAAATATTTTATTAAAAAAATGAATAGCACACTCGACAATAATACACAGACTACAATACAAAATCACAGATCCAATAGGTATAAAACTAAAGTGCACAAAAAGTCTCAGCAATGTACTAGGAAGAGCGGGAGCTCTCATAATTCTTGCCGACACCTTCAGGCCTCATGTCCACGGGCTTAAAATCCGCAGCGTTTCTCCCGCACGCGCATCCACGCCCCATAGGGATGCATTGGTCACCCGCAGGTAGTTAAATACCTGCGGATGTCATTTTTCCCGTCAGGCTCGGATCCGCGTGTGGGAATAAAATGGACATGCTCCATTTTTGTGCGGGTCTCCCGCAGGGACGGCTCCCGCAGGCTTCTATCCGTGGGAGACCTGTACCAGAATTAAACTCACCTGCTCCGGACAATGCGGTTCTTCCCTTCTTCGCGGCCGGATCTTCTGTCTTCGGCCTGGCGGATGTGCCCGGCGCATGCACGCGGCACACCGCCGGCGTGCCGAGCACATCCGCCGGGCCAAAGAAAGAAGATCCGGCCGCGAAGGAAGGAAGATCCGCATCGTCCGGAGCAGGTGAGTTTATTCTGATTTTTAGGCCTCATGTCCGCGGGGCAGGAGGGACCCGCTACGGATTCTACATGAAGAGTCCGCGGCGGGCCTGATTTTCCCCGTGGACATGAGGCCTCAGGAGGTGAATTATTAGAGCTCCCACCCCTCCTAATATACCCCTTCAGACCAACATGTGATAAAAAATGGTGCTGCAGAGAGAACGGTGAAGGGTTTCATGCGCAGACCGTGAAGGGTAACACACACCAGAAACAAAATGAGGCTGGGTAGCGTGCACCCAATAAACACAACCCAGCGCACACGCACAGCCATGCAGCGAACACTTAAACCAAATATCGCCATGGATGTAATACAGCAGGAGGGTTATCTTATATACATATCAACAACAAAAATCTAAACACCAATCTAATAAAAATACAGAGTAACCCTAAAGTGCCAACCACCCAGGGATTATATATAAATTATAAATATACACAGTACAGAAATAAGAGTAAATGGAAAAAGAGTAATTAATCATGATTATATAAATGTGAACGTAAATTGATATAACAGCAATATAAGTAATCTAAATGCAACATTTTTTTTTATTATGGTTAGACCAGGTTTTTAAGGTAGACTTTCATTTCATTTTAGCATACTACAGATTTTGAGGAATGTATCAATAAATTAAAAACTCTATTACTTAGAAGAACTAAGATTTAGTGGAGCAGAGCTTTTTGGAAAAAATGGAAAGAAAAGTAAGTGAAAAAAGATATTTAAAAAAAAATAGGCCTATATGTTATGGGAAGAAAACGGAGCAAAAATAATTCTGGCAGCTGAAGAAAAAAATAGGGTAGTAAAACCACTACATGGGTACAATCCCTAAAAAGTGTCTCGTCTTTAAGGGGTTAGGAAAAGAATACATCTGTTGTGGGTATTCTTAAAGAACAAGGGGCACCACTGAAAAACTCCACCTTTCCTTTGTAGACTTATTATCCAGCATCTCAGAGCTATGCATATTTCATGGTTCAGCATCAAAAGATTTCCATAGAAATCTTCCTGCATATAAAAACTTGTACAAAAAGTGAAGTTGTTGCTCATAAAAAACCCTAGTAAGTCAGATCTTATTTTCTAGCATAGACAGTAGTGACCTGACTGGTTGCTTTAAGCAGCAACATCTGTTATGTTTTCTATTCTAGTTTTCATAAGTGAGGGCCATGTTGTTTTCTTCTCTTCTGTTGTACTTACAACTGTCTATAGACTACTATTTCAGTAATACTTTCTGGCATAGTGTTGTTAGGTCCCAAACTATATAATGATTAGTTTCTTACTCTATCCTTATAGCAGTCCACATAGTTTATTGATACATAGCTTAAAATCCTTGCTTCTCATGACATAGTCATTTGGTTAAATGATAAATTACTGTCTGCCTTTAGTCACCATTACAACAGTTTTGTAAGACCATTTGAAAAGTTTTACTTGATTTTGATAACTTTCTGCAGCACATTATCTTCAGGCCCTTTTACACGCAAAGATAACTTTTCAAACAACTGATAAATTGAGCAATCTATTTGCACAAAGTATTAATGGCAATTAACACTTTATCATCTTCATTTACATGTAAAAAGACATCCAGGAGTTGTTTACAGAGCCCAGCATGTATTTAAACACACTCCCAGCTGTGTAAATAGTGTTTCGGCTTGCAGGGACAGGTGGACAGGGGGTCCCTATGCCAGCCCTCGCCCGTGTCCCTACCTACTTGCCCCCCGGGCTAGGCCCAAGCGCAACAACTGGGCAATGGTCCCTGCGCTGCACTAGGGACGAGATCCCAAGAATGGAGGGACAGGGAGACCGGCAGATGGGTACCACGTAGCTGACAGGATGCAACTAAGCAAACAGAGAGAAGTCGGGAAACAGGCCAGGTCAAACCAGAAAGGCACGTGCGCAGTACAGGAGGACAAACCAAAAACAGAGTCAGAATAGAAGCTGAAGTCAGAACACAAGATGTCAGGTCAATAATGCGGGTGTAGCCAGACGGAGTCGGAACCAAACACTGGCAACCAGTGTCTGGCCCAGCCAGGTATATAAGCAGAACTCTCCGCCCAGAGGGGCAGGGAGAAGTCACATGACACCAGAGGGATCACAAGGTTGCCTCCCTCCGGAGGTGCACACCGACCAGAGCGCTGCGCGGCCGACCAGCGGACAGGTGCGCCCACGCACGACACAGGGTGGGCCTCCGGCTGCCGTGATCAACCACCAGAGTGGGGGAACCCCGGACACGGCTGCCAGGCCGGGCCCCAGCAGCACCAGGACGAGTGTTACGCCTCACCCGGACACTGGCACCCCCAGTGGTAACCCCATCTTTAACAAATAACTGCTGAAACATCCCTTTGTTCTCCTCGCAGCTGTCGGCAGATTGCATTGTTATCCTCACGGCTAGTATAAACATGCCGCGGGAGAATATCGTGCAGTCCACTGAAAGATGAGTGAAATACATACAAATGGAATGTATTTGCTCAGTCTTTTAGCGGCTGAATGATTGATTTTAAAGGAGATGTCCCGAGGCAGCAAGTGGGTCTATACACTTCTGTATGGCCATAATAATGCACTTTGTAATGTACATTGTGCATTAATTATGAGCCATACAGAAGTTATAAAAAGTTTTATACTTACCTGCTCCGTTGCTGGCGTCCTCGTCTCCATGGTGCCGACTAATTTTCGCCCTCCGATGGCCAAATTAGCCGCGCTTGCGCAGTCCGGGTCTTCTCCTGTTCTCTATGGGGCTCTGTGTAGCTCCGTGTAGCTCCGCCCCGTCACGTGCCGATTCCAGCCAATCAGGAGGCTGGAATCGGCAATGGACCGCACAGAAGCCCTGCGGTCCATGAAGACAGAGGATCCCGGCGGCCATCTTCAGCAGGTGAGTATGAAGACGCCGGACCGCCGGGATTCAGGTAAGCGCTGCGCGGGTGGTTTTTTTAACCCCTGCATCGGGGTTGTCTCGCGCCGAACGGGGGGGGGGTTTAAAAAAAAAAAACCCGTTTCGGCGCGGGACATCTCCTTTAAGTTTAACTTAAATCTATTGTTCAAACAAAAAGTACACAATACCCACGTTTACATGTAACGGTTATCGCTCATTTTCGGCCATTTGGATGAATTTTGAGCAATAATCGTTGCGTGTAAAAGAGCCTTTACTGTTGAGCAATTGTAAAGCTATTTATTGTCCTAACACAACAAAAGCAATTAAAAGTATAAACAAACTGAAAGTTATTATAACGTGTAAAAAGTCAAGTTAAACTCTGATACTTCTACGCATATTAGTCTTATTCAATAAGATCCTACCCTTCCTTTAGTGGTGGCTGCAGGCAACTAGAAATTTAAGATTTCACTCTTTGTCTTTGAATTTGGAGCTTTGGATCACAAAAACCTCCAACTTCTCATTTGTACAAGACAGAATATTGAACCTATTTTGATACAAAACATGGGGTTCAAGAGTGCGCATTTATGTCAAAAGAGTTTTCCCACTATAGAAAGAGATGGCATAAAGTTAGTATATGCCATCACTTTCTGATCAGTAGGGGTCCAACTTCTAGGACCCCCACCAATATTTAGAATGAAGGGACCACACCACTAGTTAAAGAAGTTCACCAGGCAAATAGTATTGAGTATCCCCAGGATAGTTATTCAATAGTTAAACGTTTGTAGTCCACCGCTCAGGACACCAGCTGATCACTTGATCGGGCACCTGCTGTCAGCACTACAATTCACAGGGGTTGGATCAGAAGTAGTTAGTTCCAATCCTTGTGTAGTGGCTGGCATGAGTAATTGCAGGCACAGCTTGTTACCAGGCGGTGGTTGCTGGTCCTCCTGGGGCGGCAGTGTGTGGGGTCCCGCGGTCTGTGCGCGTCTCCTCGGCTTGCTGTCCAGCGGCTGGGGGTGCGGATGCCTGGCCGGCGTGGTGCTGGTGGCGCATGGCGCCATGCACGCGCACACCTGTGAGTGCAGCTGACGTGCACAAACTCCCTTTTAGTATGTTCTGTTGGGAGTTGGCTGTCTCCCTCTCTCCGCCCAAGGGCGGAGGCTTTTGTTTAAAGGTCGGGAAGAGACTGGCAATCACTGCCAGTTATTGGTTTCCCTCAGTGTGCTAACTAATCTGCCTTGGTTGGTCTCCTGCTTCTGTCATCTTGTCTGCTATACTTTGCTATTATCTGCCAGGTTTTTCCATCTGCCTCAGTTATGCTTAGTATTGCTCGTGTTGGTTACTTACATCTGCCTTTTCCATCCAGGTACGCCAGAGACCCATTTTTGGTCCCTAGTGTCTCAGGAAGTCAGCGGGAGACCTGGATATAGTCCATGTGCATTCTTCTCACAGAAGTTCAGTTCGGCAGAACGTAACTACGACGTGGGTAATCAGTTAGTGGCGATTAAGTGGTCTCTAGAAGAGTGGCGTCACCATCTTGAGGGGGTAAGGCATTCCATTACCGTGTATACTGATCATAAAAACTTGGTATATCTCGCCAATGCTAAGAGACTCACAGCTCGTCAGGCCAGGTGGGCGTTGTTTTTCGCCAGGTTTAACCTCGTCGTTACATATATTCCAGGGGAGAAGAACGTGAAGGCAGACACCATCTCCTGGAGTTTCGGTTCGCTGGAAAGTGAGACAGTGGCTCCCGAGAATATCTTGGCACCTGGGGTGGTGGTGGCAGCTGTAGAATCTGATCTGGTTCCTAATCTACAAAATTGTCAGCAGGACGCTCCCTCGGGGGGGCTGGAGGGCAGATGGTTTGTGCCAGAGTCCTTGCATCTCAGAGTCATTGAAGAGTCTCACTCATCTGTTTTTGCAGGCCATCTGGGGGTTCAGGGGACTCTGGATCTTTGTACTAGACACTACTGGTGGCCAGGCATGTTTAGGGAGATCCGCGACTTTGTTAAGGGATGCTCTGTCTGTGCACACAGTAAAAGTCGTCGTCTGGAGGGACCTCTGAGACTGTTACCGGTGCCTTTTCATCCGTGGTCGCATTTATCGGTAGATTTTATCACTGATCTACATAAGTCTCAGAAGTTCACCACTATACTAGTCGTTGTAGACCGTTTCTCAAAGATAACACATTTCATGGCATTAAAGAAGCTACTTTCTGTGATAGAATTTTCCTAAATTTTTGTAAAAGAAATCATCCGTCTACATGGGGTTCCCGAAAACATTGTATCTGATCGCGGTGTTCAGTTTGTTGCTCAATTTTGGCGAGCCTTCTGTAGAATCCTGGGAACGTCGCTTTCCTTCTCATCAGCATTCCACCCGCAAACTAATGGTCAGATTGAGTGAAAGAACCAGGATTTAGTGCAATATTTACAGTTGTTTGCTAGCGAAAAGGCTCATCAGTGGGCAGAATTCCTGCCGTTGGCAGAGTTTGCTCTAAACAACCGTACTTGTTCTTTCACTGGGGTATCTCCATTCCTTTGCGTATATAGTCAGCATCCTCGCTTCCTTACAGCTATTTCTACTCCATCTGCCTGCCCTGCAGCTGATGTCGTCAGGGGGTATGGAAAGAAGTACTGAAGAACCCGGAAGCAATGAGGCTTGTATGCAAGTGCGTAGTGGAAGGAGTCTGTCAGTATCTGAACCCTACAGGATGGGACAGAAGGTATATTTGTCTTCTAGAAATCTCAAATTGAAGGTTCCGTCTGACCCCGCGTTACGTGGGTCACTTTGTCATCACGCATGTAGTAAATCCGCTTGCTTATGAACTTGATTTGCCAGCTACATGGAGGGTTCATAGGGTTTTTCATAAGTCATTATTGAAACCTTTTGTCCCTTCGGTGAGTGACAATCAGTGCCAATTGCAAGGCTATACCTATTCTTGGTATTGTTTAAATTGGCAAATTCAGGTGCAACTCAGAAATCAATGAAACACATTGTATACAGGCACCCTTACATTATAAGCAGATATTTACAGAGAACTACCATTTACAGCATTGAACCATGGCTGCACGAAAATGGGTATAATAATGCAGTTGCAGAAAGCCTAGATAATGAAGCCGGAATGATTTGTCATTATGTCATTGGAGACAGCCCTGGCTTCCAGACCAACTTGTATCATCAGATGAGGTTCTAAACATTCTGATAAACAATCTGGGTACAGTGAATGTCAATATTGTGGTATTTAGAAACAAGATGCTGATTAATTATTCTAAGTATACAAAGCATGATTACAAGGTTTTATTCTGTAAACCATACCGATGAAAATGTCGTGCATTTTGTGGCAAAAATGACTCTTTTCATCATCAGATGTGTATGAAAAATAATCCATGGGGCAAATACTCATGAGACAGAGAAAATGCTAAATAAAAAATATTGTTTACATTTTGTGTCAATGTGGAAACCTCACGTACAAAATAGTTTTCCTACATATACATATATTGTGTTTTGTTTGGTACAGTCCACTTACAACTTTTTTATAACTTTATGAACATTTAAAGGAGATGTCCAGGATTTTATAAAAAAACACCACACCTGTTCATACGTTGTGTCTAGTATTCCAGCTCACCTCCATTGAGGTGAATAGGGTTGTGCTGCAATACCAGACACAAACTGTGAACAGGTAGGAAGGGGGTTATTTTTTTGAAAAATCTGCCATGCTTTTCTAACCCTAAACTATTCTTTTAAGGGTACCTGTCAGTTAAAGGTATAGACTGGTGTTGAGTCTGGCCGCAAAGTCACCACTTGGTGCATGCAGTGGACTCCTTGAGCATGCACATACACTCTCTACTCACTAAGTGGTGACTTTGCCGGCAGACAGTGAGGGAAAGGGGAAGCAGGTGAGTATAAAATTCACACTACTGGACTCAGAACCCCCTCTTCCATAACTATAGTTTATGGGACTAATAGTAGCTGACAGGTTCCATGTCCTCTAATATAGTCAATAATATTTAGTAGAATTTACTTTCATTGTATGTTGCCATTATGTGGCAGGAAGTAGAGGTGGAGGTAAGGAAGCACAACTGCTGATCAAGTAAGATCCCTGGTTCTTGATGGGGTCAAAGGCTTTGTTTTTACATAAGAAGACACAATTACTAAAAATGGCACATGGTAGGTGGGGGCTCTGTTACAAATTTAGCATTTGGGCTCAGGAGCTTCAACTTTTACATCTCTCTGTTCCTTATCACTGCACTATCATCACTATGTTTAGTGTCCCTGTGAATATCTGTTTGACTTATTATTTAGCTGTATCACCAGGTTTGTTGTGACGTGTTTCTTCTGACATCATTGCATTAGTTACCCTTCACTGTGAAATCACTTTGTTCATTACCTGTGTACCGTGATGTCCCAGATTCACAATGTACATTATTCTTGTATTCTTACACTATATGTACTGATTATCTGATTTTGTCTCTACACATACTCTCTGATTTGTAAAGTGTTGCAGAATATGTTGGCACTATAAAAATAAATGTTATTAAAATTGTTATTGTGCGTTATTTCTGTTTTATAGCATTACTATGGCCAACTTCTCTGCACTGTGAGATCTCTGGGACAATTATTCCTCTGCTGTTTCACTATGTTTGCAGTTATGTAACAGAAATATACATAGGGAGGATTTCCAGTCAGATATCTGCAATGGATGCCTCCAAAGTAGGCTACCATATAAGCATACAATGCCATACATTGCCTATAGGCTCTCATTTGAAAAGCATGTACCATTTGGTATTAGTTTTTTTTTGTGTGGGGGGGGGGGATGTTCTGGATACAATAGTATATTTAATTACATTTTTCTATCTAGGAGAAATGTTATACTGAAGCATACAAGCACGAATGACACCAAATGGACAGTCTTTTGGCCTCTGTCGGGTGAATTGGGGTAATGTATATGTTTATGAGAGACAGTACTATGTAAAAGTTTTAGGCAAGTGTGGAAAAATGCTGCAAAGTAAGAATGCCTTCAAAAATAGAAGTGTTAATAGTTTCTTTGGTCAATTAACCAAATGCTAAGTGAATGAAAAAAAGAGAAATGTAAATCAAATCAATATTTGGTGTGACCACCCTTTGGGCTCAGTCACACAGGCGCATCGGCACCCGTACACCGGCGCCGATGCGCCCATGTGACTGAGCCATTACTGCAGAAAGAAGACGGCCGTACCTGAAGACGGACGTCTCTCTGCAGCGCTGAAGAAAGAACACATGACCGGCAATGAACCCGGTCACATGTTCTTTCCTCCGGCGCTTCAGAGAGACGTCCGTCTTCAGGTACGGCTGTCTGCTACCTGCAGTAACATGGGCGCTGATGCACCCGTGTGACTGAGCCCTAAACCTGCAAAACAGTATCAATTCCTCTAGGAATATTTGCACACAGTTTTTGATGGAATTTAGCAGGGAGGTTGTTCCAAACATCTTGGAGAACTAACCACACATCTTTCGTGGATGTCGGCTTGCTCAAGTCTTTCTGTCCCTTCATGTAATCCCAGGCAGACTCCATAATGTTCAAATCAAAGCTCTATGGCGGAAATATTGTCACTCCCAGGTCTTTGTTCTTCTTTATGCTGAAGATAGCTCTTAATGACATTGGCTATATGTCTGGAGTCATTGTCCTGATGCTGAATAAATTTGAAGTTAATCAAAAAGCAAACCCAATTCTGAGATGTATTAAGAGGGCGAAGGGCTGTCACAGTGCAGAGGGATCAGCCCTATTCTCATTTGCACAAGGAAAGACTAGAAGCAATGGGATGAAACTGAAAGGGAGGAGGCACAGATTAAATATTAGACAGTGAGGGTGATGAATGAGTGGAACAAGTTGCCACGGGAGGTGGTGAGTTCTCCTTCAATAGAAGTCTGCAAACAGAGGCTGCACAGACATCTGTCTGGGACTATTTAGTGAATCCTGCATTGAGCAGGGGGGTGGACCAGATGACCCTGGAGGTCCCTTCCAACTCTACAATTCTATGAAAAAATACACAATGCCAGAATTGCGCTTTTATGGTAATTTCATCTCCAAGAAAAAAGTGAATAAAAAAGTATCAAAAAGTCATATGTTCCCCCAAATAGAACCAATTCAAACTACAGGTTACCATGCAAAAAATGAGCCCTCACACAGCCCTATTGATGGAAAAATAAAAACGTTATCGGAGTCAAAAGATGGTCGTCAGAAAGCTGTTTTTTAAAGTATTACTATGTAAAAAAAATCTATGTAAAATTTAGGCAATGTGTAATTTTTACTGCACTATAAATACCGTAAAAGTGCAAATGACGGTTTTTTTTCCCACTTTACCCCATTTAGAGATTTTTAAAAGTTTTCCAGTTTATTACATGTTACATTACATGGTGCTTTTGAAAAATAGAACTCGTCCTGCAAAAAACAAGTCCTCGTGGATATATCACCCGAAAAATAAAGTTATCCTTTTTTGAAAGTGGAAATACCAGAACAGCAGAATGTTACCTGGATACAAGAGCATCATTGACTCTTGGTCATGAAATGTTTAAATGTAATGTACAGTATAACGTGAGGACATTTGTTTCAAACTCTTCACCTTGAGGACTTAGTCACACGGGTGCATCGACGACCGTACATGGGTGCTGATGCGCCCGTTTGACTGAGCCCTTACTGCAGGAAGAAGATGGCCACACTTCAGGACGGACGACTCCCCGCAGCGCCGAAGCAAGAACACATGCACAGCAATGAAGCCAATCACATGTCCTGAAGTGCGGCCGTCCTCTTCCTGCAGTAACACGGGCGCCGATGTGCCCATGTGACTAGGCCCTGAAGGGGTTTTCCAAATTTTATATAAACACTTTTTTTTAAAAAAAGCTTGCAAACTTGCAAAATAATAAGAGAACCTGTGCTCTTGTGCTTCAGCTATATCTCCTGCTCTCCCCATTGGCTCTGTTTACATCCTGCAGTTCGTGATATTTTGCATGCAGGCCATCTGCTGCAGGCAATCAGGCCTTTAAAAAATAAAATATAACATGGAAGACCTCTTTAAAGAAAGTAATCAGTGTGGTGTGACTCGCAACAGGCAATTATCTATACAGTATTTACTATTATTGAAACACTCAATACATTCCATAAATGGGTGGTTGGGCATGAAACAAATGCACACGCAGTAATTCATTATCATGATGACTTCCTGATGGTGGGAAGGGCAGGTGCTGAAATGTCGGCTCAACTGCTAGAGGAATTCCAAGAATGAATTGGTTCTTTGCAGTTACTTTTGCTGACAGAAAAGCTTGCAGTCTGTCTAACTTTCCTGGTCATGGAAATTTACTTCATGCTAGTGCTAGGTCTCTAGGAAACTGGAAGAAAACGTTACTGATATATTATGGATAAGTTGGTGGATAAGAAAAATGCATAAACTGTTTTATTGTACTTGGAGAAACATAGTAACATAGTATGTAAGGCCAAAAAAAGACATGCCCATCCAGTTTAGCCTATCCCCCCCATGTTGATCCAGAGGAAGGCAAAAAACCCCAATGAGATAAAAGCCAATTTTCCCCATTTAAAGGAAAAAATTCCTTTCCGACTCCAAGTTTGGCAATCAGACTAATTTCTGGATCAACAACCACTCTGAAGTAACAAGTTATTATAACATACAATATTATAATGCTCAAGAAAGATGTCCAGCCCCTCCTAAACTCTTTTTTTCGAGTTCACAATCACCATATCTTCAAGCAGAGAGTTTCATAGTCTCACTGCTCTTACAGTAAAGAATCTCCTTCTATGTTGGTGTAAAAATCTTCTCTTACGTATCAAAGTAGTCAACTACTATGCTAAAAATTAGTAAATAAGTATAATGCAAAATCATGCAGAAATATAGAAACATGCAGAAATATCTAAAGTAGATTACAGTTTTCCATATAATGGCTTGGGTATGAATACTTTTATATGCGAGGTATAGATTGGCAAAGCACTCTAGTATTCAATATTACATTGCAAGATGACCAAAATAAGCAGTTTTGCTACTTCAATGGGCAATATCACTAGTCCTAATTTCACTGATGTGTGAACCATAGGAAACATGAAACCAGAACAGATATGCCCATTCCGCCCATGTATGCTTTATTCTGAAATGCTCCAGTATTTCAGAAAAAAACATACTTTAGAAGTTTGAACTTTCGGAGTTCTCAAGTAAAAGAAGTGGGATCTCTCCACCTGCATCATCAAGACTGACAGATCCTCTCCCTGCTTTTATATAGGGAAAGAGCTGTCACTCTTGCTGGCATGGGCAGGAGGAGTTTGGCGCGGCCTGCCTCTTTGACTCCGGGAGCTCAGCTCTGAGTCATACTTTAGAAATAGCATTTCAGAATAAAACATGCATGGGCTAAATGGGTATATGTGTCCTGGGTTCACTCTGCCCATTGTTCAGGCAGCATAAACATGGTGAGAGGTTCAGCTTAAGTTCAACTAGTGATTACTGAGCTGAACCATAAGAGCCAGTAAAGGCAACTTAAAAAAATACTTTATTGGCGAAATATCAGAACATGAGGCACAAACATGAAATGGCCAACAACATGACCAATGTAAGACTTTAACAATATCAAACAGAGCCAGAGTCTGCAGTTCATTGGGGTCTATCAGGCACCATTTGTGTCCATTGTGTGATAGATTTGTACTATGTCAAGGTTTCTATTATATCACACTTGGTCAGCCTTTGGGCTCTTTCACATGAGCCTATATCGGCCAAATCTAACGTTTGTGCATCCGTTCAGATGGCATGGGCCCCGATGCATATACGCTGAGGCCGCCACGCCCCTTCCCACCCCTTGCCGGTCCACCTCCTCTCTCCGCCCCCCAGGTGATTGCAATGGGAGGGGGCGGAACGGGGCAGAGCTAAGCACCGCCCCATCCCGCCTCCTCCCATTGCTGGCTGCGGACAAGGGGCAGGAGCTTAGCTCCGGGCATGTGATTAATGCATTGCAATCCAATGTATCAGATCACAGCGTATGTCATCCGACCATAAAAACGGTGGGCCGATATACGTCCTGTGAAAGAGCCCTTCTGAATATGGCAGCATGCTAATCAGAAAAATAAAAAAGCTGGTGGAAATGTAAGTGATCCATTAAAAATACAACAGAGAAAGAAAACAGATCTGTCATAAGGATCATCATAATGGATCTGTCATGGCTCCGGTAAGAAAAGAAATCATGACACTGTCGTGAACTGAGCCTTACTGGTTTGAGTGAATCAAGAACAGATGCAAATGTTTGAGTGAAGTTAGGATCATCAGTCAATATAAATGAATTGTGAGACTAGGGATAAAAATGGGAGAAGATTCACTCTCTTTTCTGGCATGGCATAAAATAAGCAGGAACAATGTAATTGCTCATCATTTAAGCAAATGGAATAATATTCCTCATTCCAATGCAATCTAATAGTTGCTCGTTCGGCTTCTGTCATAAAGATATTTAAATATTTGACAAAATATTCGTTTGTTATTTCAGTTTTTGAATGATTGTTTGATTTTTGTTACCTTTTGTTTTTTTCTTTTTTTAATCTCACTTTTTTTCAAATCGACGTGACAGAGATGAAAAGTAACATCATTCCAAAAATATTTTCAAAACAGTGTCATACATCCAATAGTTATTAAAGTTTATATTTCTGTATTTTTTCCAGCCGTTTTACTGTAGATTTATGGACCTATCATTTTCATTTTATTACAAATTAAATGAAAGAAAATAAGAGACCTTGCGCTAGTCAGAAATTGGCAAGAAGAGAAAACATCTTTTCTTTCATTGGGATATCAACCTGCAACTTCTGCTTTTTATTATTGCACTAAAAATCAAACACAACATCAGATCCAATTTAATGGATTTATTTTCTTTACCTGCAATTTTACTCAATGAAATTTAAGCAACCACACATACAGCGCAAATTATTATGGATTGGGAAGTTAATGGATTGTGACTTAGTAAGGTACATAAAAATCTCTACATTTAAATAGTACAAATAACACTACAAGCACTGGCTTTGGCTGCTGTCACACCTACGTTAGAGTTTCCTTCTCTCTACTCCATTTTTGGAGGAGAGAAACTAATCAAACTGAAAAAAAAAACATATGCATTTTCCCCATTGATTTCAGACTGCAGCATCTTTCCATCCAAAAAAAAAGGAACTCTGACAGAATGGAAGCAAATGGAAGCCTTTCCACTTGCTTACTGTTTCTTTTTGTTTAGTTTCCTTAAACCCCATTAAAATCAATGGGAAAAAAAACATCCATTTTTTTCAGTTTGATTTCAGTTCCTTTCCTCCAAAAACAAAGCTGAGATACAGAAACCCTGAACTGAGCTCTAATGCAGGTGTGAAAGAAGCCTTACTTGTTTCAGAAGTTACTCCATACAGATTTACCAATCGCTATATCTGCAGACCACACATTATGCTATTAATGTAGCACACCATTCTAATAGTAACTCTATTAGAACAGTGTGCTGTACTAATGGTGTAGCTGCACTATGGTACATTTGTTAATAGTATAGTGCGAGATCTGTAAAGATAACAATTGCTACATCTATACCTTACGGTATATAACCGAAAGAAAAAAATGTTTGAGTGTTAACAACCTCCCAGACAAAAAGCTCACTTATTTAATAAAAAATTAAAAAGCAACCTTTATTCCACATTAAATATAAAAGTGAAGAAAAAAGGAGAGAAAAGCGGGAAGGAAATAGAATCTACTCAGACCCTAATATGCCCTAGGTCAATCACTAAAAATTTTGAAGCACCTGCTCCAAGAAGGGTGACCCCAAGCAGGAACCTGGCTGTAATTGCTTTATTGCACCCTAAGTGTAAAGAGAGATAAGGTTCAAATAAGAATGAAAAGTGGAATGGTTCCAACAGGATCAATTGGCAAACCACAGATAGAGTTATGCTCAGTGATATCCAAAGAACAGGGAATAGTCCAAACAGTAACTCAAATGACACCAATGCAATTAAGCAAATCAAAAATGATCAGGACTGATTCATTTTTGGATTACTTAATTGTAGAAATGTATTTTTTGTTTTTGGATATCACTGAACACAACTCTACAGACAGGTTCCTGCTAGGAGTTGCCCTTTTCAGGGAGGGTGCTCCACTATTTTTAGTAATAAACATATGTGTATCAGGGCCTAAGCAGGTTTTATTTCTCTCCCCTCCCCCTTTTTTCCCTCACTTCTATATTTTATATGGCATTTTAATTTCTTTATTAAATAAGTGGGCTTTTTGTTTGTGAATTACTGGTTTATGTCATCTGACAGGGGCTGTATCTGCTGGACTGTCTGTGAGGTTTACCTAGACCATTTTAAAAGGGGACTTCAATTTAATGCACCCACAGAAAAATCCATAAAATGGGTGAGCCACGCATCTTTTATTTTATATCTTATACACAAATACACTGAACTATACAAAACTGTGATACCCTGGTAGCTGTCACTTTTGGCAATTTATCCCTAGTTTGCCAAATACTGGACACTATATCATTAGGAGCTAGATGGACTTCCATTAGTCAACAGGCATGGATGTCATTATGGATAGCATTCTGCTGGGCCAACAAGGACTGGACATTATACAATTGTATAACCCCTAAGTAAGGGTCTTTAAACAAAGAAGATTACTAAATGCTAGAACCCACACCACTATTTAGAAAAATATGCTGTTCCATCGGTTACTAGGGACTTGGATCTTCCTTTGGGTCATTGACTAGTCAAATAACTAGCTATTATCAATGTAACCAGATACTGCATGCACTACTTGGCAGTAGGATCTTAGCTCAGCTACTATTACAGGTTCACTAAGCGAGTAGGCCACTTGTGGCCAAATCTGGTCCCTGGGATTTATCAAAAGTTCATGTTTTTAATGGGTGCTGCTCTCTCCCACACGCTTCTGATGTAAACAGCTGTGCAATCTTTTGGTAGTATATAAAAAAATCACTTGCTAGATCTTGATGATCTGGGCACTACTAAATTAGATTCTACAGGTTATACACAGTACATATAACTAGTTTAGCAAGGACTAACTACATTTCTGCAACTGCATTACTATGGAATTGGAAGTGTTAATAGTAATGGATTTTGATCAGGAACTACACATTATATATGGCACTCAGATCAGTAGGGATGTAACATTTCAATAGGTCACCAGTATATACCCAGATTGGTTTGTAGTCCACATACAGCTCTTGGGTCCATTGGGTAGCGTTGTTTTACAGCATTCTGTTTTACACAAACAGCACTTGGAGCCTGATATGCTTTAATGTGTCCATAATCTATTAGGGTCTGGATTATTTCAATCCATATTGAAAGCTCAGAAGCAACTTGCAAGTAGTAGTTGCTTACAATGTAATTAGAAGCAAAGACAATGATCCAACCACTACTTTCATGAAGCTTTCAATAGGGATTCCCAAACCTGCATAAAGACCAGCAACTAAAAGATTGACTTGGACAAACATAACATTCAAAAAAGATTTTGAAAGCTTTAGAAAGATCGCAGGAACTTGATATGTTATTGGATATTTTGGGGACAAATAGAATAGAAAAGACTATTAACAGCTTCTGCAAACACACTGAAGCAGGTGACATGTCTACATTTTAAGAAATTGGTTCCTGAGATGAAGAAACAAAACCTCATGCCAATTCTTGGGCAAGAAGAAAAATATATTATAGAGTAAGCCAATTTCAAAGTCCAAACTGACCAAGACTAAGACATAAACAAATGATATACATGACCTTGGATCAAAGTAGGACATATATAATAGAGAGGTAAATACATCTCACATGTACACTTTTAATAACATACTTAGATGTTTGAAAAACTGTATAATATTAAAATGATATGGATCAGTGAACTGTTTAGAAAAAAATTAATGAGAAAGTATAGCACTCGTAAAAAAGCTATTTTAGAATAATGAACAACTTCTCCTAATTTATAAAAGTATACATTAACACGGTAATACATAATAATGTTAGTTTATGGCGTTAAATTACACACGTATGTTTAAGATTAATGTGATATAATAATGTATACACTCATTTCTTTACCTTGATGTAAAATGCATTACCTGCCAAAGCAAACATAGCACTATGAAGAATTCTGGTAAACTCTAGTCATCATTTATAATCTGCAGTGTGGTTCAACATCACCTTTTACAATATTAAAGTCTATTAAATGTTATATTTTTGATGTTTTGGAATATGTAGAGTTTATAGAAACGAATTGCAGTTCTCCAAATTAATGAAAACTGTTTGGTTAAGAAAATGCCGTTTAATGCTCAGCCATTGTGTGCTACTTTTAGCATCCCTGCACTAACTACAGTTTAATATAATGGAAAATTGGAGAAAATTGTACCTTTCCTTTCAATTAGCTTATTTTATACACTACTTTGTAAAAACCCCATATGTAATTGATTTTTTAAATTATAGTTGAAATACATATTAATTTCTCTGCTTGCTCAAACAATATAAACTCTCTGCCACTGCCTTGGTCTATTAAGCGAGTACAGATAACTATATATCATAGATATGGCCTCAAGATGGAGCTTTTCTTCTAAAGGCTTGCTCTCATAATACTAAGTCCTTCCGAGTTGCTATTTACAGTCGCTCTTAATTCTAGCTAACAAATGGTGGTCTTAAATGAGAACCCATTTTATAATGTCAATTTGTCCTAATAGAGCTATGGGGGTTCATTGTTTGCAAAGGACAAAATGCAAATGCTACATGGAGAGGATGGATTTTAACTAAGTTGCAACATTTGAAAGTGTTTGGATATTATGCGACTTAAACCCACAACATCAGTGAAAAATAAAGAAACAATGTAAATTTGTTTTGCAACAACGCAATCCCTGGATCAAGTTCTCCAATGCACTATACACCATAAGGGTGCCTGCACACGAGCAGAATTTCAAGCGCGTGATTTTAGGCACATAATCCGCCCCAGACCGCAGCCAATATACTCCTATGAGGATCCGCAGGTGTCCCCAGACGGACGGATGTGTATCGCGTTTTTTCACGCGCGTGAAAAAATCTGCAACCTGTTCTAATTTTGGTCGGATCATGCGCGTGAAGCCTCCAATACAAGTGAATGGGTGCGTTTTTTCACGCAGTACATCCGCAGTGCAGCTGCGGATGGAGTCACTGGTTGCTATGACTACAGGAAGTAGGCGTGGTAGGAGGCGTCCCAACACACAGCACAGAGCTTCACAGGCACATTTCAACTGCAGATCTGTCCTTTCAGTCCCCTCATCTACCAGAGAGCAGCCAGCAGACACCAGCCTGCCACAAGCCATAATGATCGACATGGGGAAACTTGTGGCAATCATGCAGGATCTCCCCAGCCTATGGGACAGTAACTCCCCAGAATACCTCGACAAGAACAGAAAGGAACAATCCTGGCGTCTACTGTCCGCGCAGGTTTATGGGGATGCGTGGACGAACGCAGTAGAAGCAGAACAAAAGAACTTGCGTGAGTATTATTCGCTATTGCGTCAAATGTACTTTTTTTTTCATTTTAACCCCTTAGTGGCCAAGCAGTTTTACTTTTGTTTTTATTGTGCTTTTTTCCATCCCCACTTTTAACCCCTTAGTGACGGAGCTTTTTTGCTTTTTTCCTTTTTTTCCCCCTACTCCCTAAAAAATCGTAGTTCCTTTATTTATCCATCAACGTCGCTGTATAAGGGCTTGTTATTTTTTTGCGGGACGAGTTGTATTTTGCAATGGCACTATTTATTGTACCATATAATTTACTGAAAAACCTTTAAAAATTGTAATTGGAGAGAAAAAAAAAGACTTTCCACCATCTTTCGGTGCGTCCTGTTTCTGCAGCGCGCAAAGTGCAACAAAAACGACCCGATATTTTTATTCTATGGGTCAGTACGATTACTACGTTACCACACTTATATAGTATTTTTATAGTACGTCCGAAAAAAGTTACATGGATCAACCATGCCCACAAAGACATCTGCTCACCGGGTGAAAGCATGTTGCCAGAATAATTTAACGGTGCTCGCACAAGCAAGAGGGACAAAACGGAGTCTGGGTGTTGGTTTTAAAGCTGTTTTCCAGGGAATGGGCAGTTCTCTAGGGGTTGGGTTTACAATAAGGGTGTCTTCCGGATTTTTCTGCGCGTTTTTTTCCGCAACACATCCGCGTATATCCGCGCGTGATTTTTCACGCATCCGCACCTATCCGCAAGCACATTTAGGTACCATACGCGCGTGAAAATCCGCTAGTGGAATCCGGAACGCTCGTGTGCAGGCGGCCTAATTATGAATGAAATATATGTGTTGTTTAACAAAAAAGGTGGCAAGCTGTTAAAAAGCTCAACATGCAGCCTATGTACTAAGCATGATGCACAACAACTTAGGTAGCCTTATGTCAGGTTGTTATTAGTTTACTGACAACAGATTTAGTGGTATGGTTCACATAATTGTGTTTTTAAGTAACAGACCCAATATCTGAATTAATCCCAGCTTTAAAACATTTGCATTTAGTATGTATTGCAAAACATTCATTTTAGCATCCCTTTTCAGTTCCGGCGGAGCCGTATGCAACTATAGGTGTTATACACTAATGGCCATGAGCCAATGCTAGTTTGTATGTGCTGCACACCTGCTCTAACTATTCTCTGGGAAAAACACGCCCTAAAGCAGATCAACAGGACTGTGTATTCATCATTGATTTCCTTACTCAACATTTTAGATTAGGGTTCCCCCTGCTGCCAGACGGCATCATAGCAGGCAATCATTTTGCTCCACTTGCTTGCATTCTGGTGGAGAAGTATTTGCGGTAATTGGTCATTGGTATAAATACTGGAATGTGCAAACTTTTTTTTATTCACAGGCTACAATACTAAATATAAGAGATAAACAAGGAAGAAGCAGAATAAAAGGTGGGCGTGAAGAATAACAAACCTTTAATTTATCCTGTCTTTTAACAGAATTTTGCTCTGATACTAAACTTTGTAACATGGCTAGCTGCTAAATAGTTTCACAATTAATCATTGGTTTATTAAATATATTAACCTTTTTCTTAATTCAGTCAAAATAAAGAAAACAAGCAAAAACACATATCAGGAATTCCACTCATTGGTCATCTAGGATGCATCTGTAGCTTCTCGGCCAGCTCCCAACTTCTTCTATATCAATATAGCAAAGAACTTATTACCTAAATCCAGTGATACACAAGAGACAGACTCTCTGCTTCCCCTTTACAGAACACAGTCTTCTGTAATTCTAGCCTATATTGTGCTGATGATGCTGAAAGGACAGTAACAGTACTCCAGCTCTACTCCATAGTACAAGCAACCCCAGCTTAGAAAAGGGGGATTTAAGATGTACATTAAAGGGGTTGTCCCGAGCCAAAACCGCAAAATTTTAAATCTGCACATTCCCCCAGTCACCCCCCGGCATAAAGCAGCCCTTTAAACCGTTTAAAAACCGCTTCCTACTTACTGTTGAGATGAAATAATAACTTATAAAGTTCAGTAGCTAAGATGGCGCCTGTGTTGTCCCGTCCCACGGTGCATCGCGCTTCCAGGAGGCCTTCATGCGCTCCAACAGCAGCGGCGTTCTGGCTCCGCCCCCTTGTACGCGTCATCGCGTAGCTCCGCCCCGTCACATGTGCCGATTCCAGCCAATCAGGAGGCTGGAATCGGCACGTGACGGGGGCGGAGCTACACGATGACGCGTACAAGGGGGCGGAGCCAGAATGCCGGCTCGTGCCGGAGCGAAGAGATGGCAAAAGACCCTTCTGCGCAAGCGCGTCTAATCAGGAGATTAGACGCTGAAATTAGACGGCACCATGGAGACGGGGACGCTAGCAATGGAGCAGGTAAGTGAATAACTTCTGTATGGCTCATATTTAATGCACGATGTATATTACAAAGTGCATTAATATGGCCATGCAGAAGTATATAACCCCACTTGCTTTCATGGGACAACCGCTTTAAGGCAAAACTGGACAAATGTAACTTTTAGCCAAAAGTCCTCATGAGGCTCTAATTGTAGGGGCCTTCACTGACTTGACTCCTTTTAAAACATAACTTTTACTAATATAAATGATAAAAATGAAAAGACTTCACAAACGAACAACATGTAAATACTAAAATATTACGACAAGCACCATAGTCAGCTCAGTCTAATGACCAATAGTTGATAGTATGCTGAAGGACCAAGTTCAATATGTCGGTCAATTTCAGTGATATTTGATTTTAGTTAGATCTATGACCAACCGTAGAGGCCAAAGTGACAACTCTGTCAGCAGGAAGTGGCTTGCCAGAAAAATTGTACTGGCGTGCCTAGTCCTACTGCAGAACAAGTGAAAAAGGCACGAGTCCAAAACAACTAGGCTTGTCCACTGACTGACAAGGATCCAGACCAAGTCTAGGTTAACACTGGTTTTCTAGATAATTTCCAGGTTACTAAGACAAATCTAGATCTTTAGGGTAGTTCTTGATTCTATTTGGCTATTTGGCCCAGGACAGGTCCAAACATAGACAAGAACATAACCAGGATTAGAATTATACTAATTCTGGATAAATTCTAGATTAAAAGAGATCAATGTGGTTAAATAGAAAGATACTTGATTTTATTTAGCTCAACGCGTAGCTGCATCTTCGCCTAATGACGGCGCGGGAAAGAAAGAAATTTGAAAAATAAATCTGTACTGCACATGTCCAATGATGAGCCATCCGGACAAGATGCAATACAGAAAATGACAGGTACGTGTGGACAGGGCCCCCAACTATAATGCTTTATTCATAGTACTGGGCTCCCTATATGGAGCAGAGAGGCCTTATGGGCCCCCTAAGGCTTCTGGGTCCAGCTGCAACCGCATCCTCTGCATCCTCTATAGTTATGCCCCTGGGTGTCAGTAAGAAGCCATATACAACTTATAATTGAGTAGATACACGGTAAACAAAAACAGAATGTACAGAGAAGGAAAAAAATGAAATATTAATATTTGCAGATAAAAATTACAACACAAAATTGGCCTCCCGTATCTATGCAGTCAGAGATTGGAAGAAGATAATAAAGTGGCACAAGTAGCACTGCACATTTGTAGTCATTCGCACTGGAAAAAGAGGTATTCCACCATCTAAATTGGCATTTTTTTGAAGGATAGGATATGTCTGCAATATCATCAGTGGTGTTCATGTTGTATTACAACTAATGCATATGGTCATAACTCATAGTTGCTGCGATCCAGCCACACAGATAGAGGTTACGAGCCACATGTAGCTCCTGAGCCATTGGTTGGGTACCCCAGCTTTTAGTAATAGCTAGTAAATCGGTTGACTATCATATTAGATAATGTGCCTTCAAAGTGAAAGATTTTCTTTAAATCCTTTCAGAGAAGTTACCTATCGACATATCAAGTGCTAGACTGTTGCTTCAAAAGCCCCCAAAATTATAGGAATTCTTCTCTGGTTTGTTTATAGCTGACAATATTACGTCATGCACATCCAAGAAACAACAAGTCCCTACTACACCCTTGGTACATGCAACCACTAATAAGGTCTCAGACCTTTCCAATGTTACCTTGCCAGCAGTCATCTTGTAACAATCTAAATTATGTACACTAATCTCCCCATTGAAGTCAGTGGAATTAATATAATCCAGTTAAATTATCTGTCTAGACTCTGATGTTAATAACCTTTGTAGGCAATATTGAGCGTTAATGTGTTACTAACCGCCACAAAACAAATGCTCAATTGTATTATGTAATTTATAATCATTTACAGTTAAGCAAAGCTGACCTGACAGAATGACATTTATTAGATGTATTGAACCTGAGATGTTGTCGGACATTTATTATATATACAAATACACATTATTGACACATAATGTGATTATAACTAGCTATTATCAGGCTCAGTGGTTAAATGAAAGACACCAACGTGATCTGATAAACGCTATCTATTCTCTGAAAATTAAGACTGAATTTTTATTGGCATTTACATTTGAATGTCATTAACCAGAACCGGCAAATTGTAAGGTAAAACGAGGGAAAGTCAAGAGGGTGCGGTAAGTGCGTCACCTGATGACGTGTCACAAATATCAAAAGTCATTTTGTACATGTTTTGTGTTACATGATATTTTTTCCTCCCTATAGATCTAAAACTCAATTTAGAAGTTTTTTTGTGTATCTGATATCAGAGAATAGTGCATTGTGGGAGGTCAGATGACCATCAAACAAGTAGAAGTATCTATTAGTTCACATGTCTGACAGCTGAACTGCCATGAGTTTCCAAGGCCAACCTGCTGAATAATGTAATCTCATGTAAAGTAATTCAATAATTTTTATTGTCATCTCTAGCAAATTGCTGTGGAAACAGTTTGTTAAGATTGCCATAGATGTGCTTCGAGTGGTTTGCACTGCTATTAGAAAATTACAGATTCAATTCCCAAAATGCAATTTCCTAATATATTAACATGTAAACCTGAAAAACAAAAATTATACTTAAATCTGTATTATTCTGCTTGTAAACAAACAGGGGATAGAAAAGTATCTCAACAGCACCACAGGTGACTTCTCTATATGTCCATATTCAACCTTTCCAAGGCCATTGAGAACATGACCAAGGCCCTTATGTCCACCAGCCCACACGATTTTCCTGTGCAGAATCCTGCAGACATGAGGCTAGAAAATACATTATACTTACCTGTCTGGGCTCTCCTCTGTGCAGGACGGATCTTCTTTCTTTTGCACGGCGGATGTGCTCAGGACTCTGGTTGCGTGCAGGTGCATGCTCCATGCAGTCTTTTCTTTTTTTTAAACTCCTGCTTTCCTGCGGTCCCGTAGCACGGACACAAAGACAGCTGCATCTGTACCGCAGATACGGACAGCTTCCATTGGCTTCAATGGAAGCCATCTGTGCGGGAAAACTGCATAAAAATGGAGCATGCTGTGGTTCTTGCCAGGGGAATATGACATCCGCAGGTATTTAATTACCTGCGGGTGCCCAATGATTCCCTATGGGCGCTGATCGCATGCGCAGGAGACCTGTGCGGTTTTTAAAATTCCATTTTTTGCCGTGGACATGAGGCCTAAGGATATAAGCCATACCAGATTCTTCTCCAAAAAGGAAAGGAAACATATGTGCAGACAGACTGTTTTGGGGTGCTTACTTTGTGCAGAGTAGAGTACTGGTTGGCTTGGTGAGGCGCCCTTAACATGGGTCTGGAGGGGAAATAATTTTCTCCATGAGGAGAATGCTAAGTTATATAGGCCTTGCAATGCTCCCTAGGAAAGAGTGTACAAGAAACTTTACACCCCAAAACCCACAATAAAACTTGTAAACAAATACATTATACTGAATACAGTATATAATCTTTCAGCCATTGCCAATGAGCAGAGACACGTAGACTTTTTGCATCTGACTACAATAGGCCAATTATATTTTATGTAGAGATTTATGACATATTGATTGGATAGACTATATGTTTATGGTTGGTGCGAATTACTCTATTATTGAGAATGAGAGTTTTCATATGTCCGATTCATAGTATAACAAAGTAATCTCACAAAATGTAGCTCCAGAATTGGGGTACCAGGAACGTCTGTTTTCTTAATCGGTCAAATTGCCACCAAATTAACAGCTATGGCATTTCTAATCATTCTACTTCATTGACTATAAACCATTTCTCAGCATCCAGACAGATGCCTGAAGAACATCAGCTATTCCTAGTCTGCGTGTGCAATTTATACAGCTTTGTGGCCAAGCATTCCTTTTTACACTAGTTCACAACAGTTTTTTATAGCTCTATTCTCCCATAAATTTTTCCTTCCTCTAGAAGAAAGGTTTAATTCTTCTATTTTCTGGATTTGTTCCCATTTGTGTTATACAGAGAAGGAAATGCAGCAGAAGAGGCCACAGATCTGCCCCAGGTTAACACTTGTGTCCATAACTATGACTTGGCTATTTAACTCTGCTTTACAGCTTTTGAGCGCCTTCCCCCAGTACTGTCAGCCGGGAGCTAAACAGGCTGAAGTGTCCTGTTGCAGAAAAGTCCAGATAGGTAGGTGGTCCTGGAAAACTCAGAGGGTGTCACCTGGTGACACAGAGGGTACAAGTCATCACACATGCATTTGCATAATGGATTTAACATTTTTTAAAAAAAACATGCTTTACAGAGTATTTCTGTTTTAAATGAATTTGCATGTGTTGAAAAAGCAAAATTCTAAATATGCGTAAATGATGGATATTGTTTGCAAGCCATGATATGTGACTTGTTTGCAGTTATCACTTATTTCTGGTACAATGAACTACATATAATTGATGTCACTGAGATACAGAATATAAGCAGCCTCCTAAAGGGATCATGTGTGATTAGTTGAATGAACTGGAATCCCCCCCCACGAGAATGTTTTAAGCATTCTTCTAATGCAGTGGTCTGGCCACACACGACTCCAAGCGAGGTGCCAAAGCATTTGCAAATAATTAAATAACTTTTTGTTGTAGAATTAGAGACAGTGAGTTGTTTGTCGTGCCCCATGCCAGAAAACACCCATCCAGTTTACATTAACCAATCATCATTGCGCATGCTATAAGACAGTTTTGCATACCACCTTTTTTAATTGTTAAACCAACAAGTGTTCGAAGTCATACAGATTTATTGATTGAAACTTTTTGCACTCCTGACGATCAATGATCACAATTTCTAAAGTGGTTGTCAAAGGGCTCAGTCACACGGGCGCATCGGCACCTGTACATGGGCGCCGATGTTCCTGTGTGACTGAGCCCTCACTGCAGGAAGAAGACGGCCGTACCTCAACATGGACGTCTCTCTGCAGCGCTGAAGAAAGAACACGAAGCCGGTCACATGTTCTTTCTTCCGGGCGTCTTCCTCCTGCAGTAACACGGGCGCCGGTGCACCCGTGTGACTGAGCCCTAAGACACTATTCATGTTGAGACATTTGTAGTCAACAACTACAATTCGTCAAATCATATTCTGAAGTGTATATAGGTAGATACCCTTAGTGCTCTGCACCTTAAAGAATGGATGAAGCTTGCTAGCCATATACTACACACATATGTACTTGTGTAAATTAGACTATAGTATTTTATACGAAAAGCCATCTCCCAGGTGCGCAAAAACATACTGTACAGTAGCGGAATAATATTAAGGATATCTGAACAGATACTTTTATCGGCGTCTGTTATCGGTATTTTGATAACATCACAGCAATATATACAGTTGCAAGAAAAAGTATCTGGTTTTCTGCGTTGACTACTAACGGCCAGAAGAATACTATGAACGCAAGGCGTCCCAGAAATACTGATGAACTGAAACACCTTTGCTGGGAGGAATGGTCTAAATTTCCACTTTAATGTTTTGCAAATCTGATTTGTAGCTGCAGGAGATGTTTGGTGGAGCTGATTGCTGCTAAAGAGGGATATACTTCCTAAATTCAAGGGTTCACCTACTTTTACTCTTGGGATTGCAGATGTTTACTCAATATATTCAATAGAAGACTTCAATGGTACAACTATTTGTGTGTTATTAGTTTAATTGGATGGTGTTCGTTATCTATGCCACAATTAGGCTGGGTTCACACAGGCGGAATTACCGCACAGACTTTCTGCACGGAAAGTCTGCCTACAACTTTTATCCTGGGATAAAGCAGCAAAGTGGATGAGATTCGCAAAAATCTCGTCCACACACTGTGGACAAGCCGTGCTAAAATTGACATGCTGCAGAGAATTCAAAGCATGTCTATTTTATTGCCGTTTCCGCTGTGGCCATCTCTCCTCCCTAAGGGGAAGAGCTAGCCACAGCGGGAAAAGCTGCTTGAAAACCCACACTAAAACCCGTAGGACTTCAAGCTGTGGAAATCTCGCAGAATTTTAGTGTGATCCTGCTGCGGACATTCCGCGAGATTTCCGGGGGATTTCCAACCCGTGTGACCGCACCCTTATACGATAGACAATCAGACCATATTTTATTAGTAATCAGTGTAGAAATCCATGTTACACCCACAACCCAAATTCGGTTTTGCATCACACATTTGAATGCATGCCAGAAGCAAGGGTGTCGCCGTCGATGGACATCATCATCATCAGAAATCCATGTAATTCCAAAGGCTTTATTTCCTTTTTCTTGCAGCTGTAATGTTATTCTGTCAGGATTTTAATGATATTGTGGTCAGTCAATGTGCGGTATTCCTGGTTAGCTCTTCCCTTTGCTAATGAGCACACATTGAATAATAAGATTCAGTACATCTGACATAATTGGTGGCACAGCTGAAGCAATAAAAAGGCTCCAGTTTGAAAAAAATGTGCAGTTTACATCTAATATTACTAGTACAAAGACTCATCTCATATAAGTAAACTGTCTGAGGTTTCCTATGGCTCCATTACAGAAGTTTGGTCCTGAACAAGACGTACATTCCTGCACACTATTTGTGCTCTTTGAAGTTTAGCACAACATTGACATGACTGCTGATGACTCAAGAAACAAATGAATCTGTTTATTGCGCAGGAGTGCTTCACATGCCTTGTACTAAGAATGATTTCTGGGCTGTACGTTCCATTGGATCTTGATAATCGAAAAGGACATTCACTTATGGTGTAGCTAAATGACAGCGGATTGATAGCAGAGAAAATCACCACTTCTATACAACCGCATCAGTATACAACTGCCGTTTTTTAACACATATGTAAAACAGAAGTGGTTTTACATTTTGGAAACGACACTTAACGGGGTGTTCTATTGTTTACAAATAGATTTTCATTATATACATCCCTTTAACAGAGCCCCCTGTCACAACAAGCAACAAGACCATAGCAGGGTGGCAATGGTGGATACTGGCAGCAATAGAGAGGTAAGTACTGCTCAGTTTATTATTTTACTACAGGGGGCCCTATTAAAGGGATGTTGGGAGGTAACCAGACAACCCCTTTAAGTCTAGATCAGTAGGAGCAGAAACTCCTGAGCTAGAGCAGAAGTCGGAATGAAAATAATTAATTAACAATTGTCGATATTAGAAACAGATAGAGACTTTACATAGATACATTTGTACAAATCTGCAGTTCAGGTAATGGCAAGCAATAGCTTTTTCCCTTTGAAATCTATGCAGCGTGTAAAGTGTTAAACATGCTCTCACATTCCTTGTTTCCAGAACTTAACAAAAAACACATGAGATCTGAAATGTGTCAAAGAATAGTTTTCTGGCAAGTTCCCAGTGGCAAAGTTTCCTCTCCTTTATAGCCAAATCTTGCCTTCTTTACCACTTCTAATTGAATGTTTTAGAAGCACATTAATTGTAGGGGACGTAGTATATTTTACTGACCAGATTTTTCAAATCTGGTGCATTGTAGTTGGAAAGGGAAAGAAGAAAAATAGTTGAAGGAATATTAGTGTCTTTTGTTTTCTATGGCTCAAGATGATATAAAAATCTAATGTTTGATTGGTAGATTATGTATTTATTTAGTACTTTGTATTAATGATTTCCTTGTTAGCCATTGTTTGTTACCACTGAGGAATGATAATCTTTATAGTTGCAATTAAACAAAATAGTCTTGGCTTTTATACAATATATTTTTTCTACTTATTTATGTAGCTCCAGCATTGAGTCACCAAAAGGGTTACCCCTTTTGTTAAATAGATCCAATGTTTAGGCTAAAGGCCACACATAGACTTCTTGCAGTAAGAATTTTAACAATAGATTAATCCATATCTTAGAAAATGATGTGCATGATATTTCCAAGTGATTGTCATGTAAAATCACTCGGACTTCTCAGCATGTAGCAATAAAAAAGGAGTTTCTAGTAAATTGCTTGACTGGAGCAATTTTGAAGAGATTTTCAAGCTACTCAATGAATTCCTATGGACAGTGATATCAAAAATGAATTTTGTTGTAGGATAAAAAGTCTAGGTGTAAACCTACACTAAATGTGTTTATCAGAAAAAATGATATTAACCCTTTCCAATCCAAATTAGTATCCTGGTTTTCCTAGGGGGCTTACTCTTTTTCTGCCGTTATACAACGGCGCTATCTGCTGGCTAAAGCCAGTACTGCATGAGGTGACACGTTGGATAGGCTCTGACTGCAGAGAGGCTGGCAAAATGCAGTAAGAGAACCCCAAAGACCGTCTTCCAACATCGGAGCTGTAAAGCCTTAAATCATAATGTCTTTAGAGGTCAGACAGTGGATTGGAATGGGTTAACTTCCATTATCAATTTGATTAATAGGGTAACTAGAGTCAGGTTATGTCAATTGATTGATTACATCAATTGTGACAATCAATTAGTTAACGCTTTCTATCTAAAAAACATACTCAACCAAAATATGCACTTCACCACACAAAATTGTGAACATATGTCGTGCCTCAATCATAGGTAATCAACTGGGGGCATAACTATAGTGGGTGCAGAGGTTGCACCCACACGAAAGCTATGCTTTAGAAATCTTGCTTTGGACCCAGGAGCTTCAGGTTATGCTTGTAGTTTATGTCTGTATTTTACAGAACTATCTCTAAACCATCCTTTGTCAGGCAGTCAACAAATATAGAAAGTTCAACACTGTTGTTACTTTCCTCATGAATTACCTGAAATAAAGAGCCAACTTTAGAAGGTCATGTGGGAGTTGCAACCAATGTTCTCCCCGCTTGTGTGCTGTCCAATGTTCAGGACAATGCACATTTGCATGTCCTATTCTCATCAGTGAAATGGACCAAAATAGCACATGCTGCAATATTTTTCACATTGATCATCAGTCCATTAGACAATTATCTATCTCCTAATATGGATCTTAGGGCTCTTTCACGTGAGCACATATGGGCCGTCGTTTTCACGGCTGGCCGATATATGCTACGATGTGAAGAGTAAAAATATATGAATGGGTGCATAAATCTAATGTTTGTGTGCCCGTTCAGATGGCATGGGCCCCAGCATATATATGCCGAGGCTGCCATGCCGTTGAGCCTTCTCCTTCCCTCCCTTTCACCAGCTCACCTCCTCTCTCCTCCCCATCAGATGATTGCAATGGGAGGGTGTGGGACAGGGGCAGAGCTAAGCACCATCTGTCCCACCTTCTCCCATTACTGGCTGGGGACAAGGGGCTTAGCTTCACCCACATACCGCCCCTTGTCTGCAGCCAGCAATGAAAGGGGACGGGATGGGGAGGCACTTAGCTCAACCCCTTGCCCTGCCCCCTCTCATTAGAATCAGCCAGAGAGGAGAAGAGGGAGGGAATTTAGCAGTCACGCTGCTAAACTCCCTCCCACCTCTCTTTTCCGGATGCTGTCATTGGCGCCCATAGGAGCCCATGCAGTGGCCAACGTATTCCGGCCTAAAAGATAGTTCCAGGACTATTTTTTGGGCCCAGCATAAAAACGCCCGGAGCTATATTGGCTGGCCGGGTGCTTTTACATTGCGGGAATACGTCAATGTGATCTGATGCATTCAGATCACAGCGAATATCAGCCAACCGTGAAAATGGCAGGCTGATATACGCTTGTGTGAAAGGCCCCCTTACTCTGGAAGCCTCAGCACAACCATATATTATATTATTGCCCTTTGACCAGGTAATGCTGCATACCATTTGGTCAGTTGTAGTCAGGCCTTTGGACAGGAGCATAGAGCATGGACTCACTGTGACACTATGAATTTTGATTTATGGCTAAATCAGGGGGTGAAGTCTAATAGATGTGACACATCCAGTTTCATTCCCATTCTCAAAAAGCAACTGCCGATGGCATGCACCTGGCATTGCCAAAGTGTGGTACCAAAATGAATAAACAGGAATGCAGTCATACAAATCCCAGGTCGATGTGGCAGAGTTCATGGAACATAATAAACAGATACTGGTCAGGGCAGGCATCGATCAAAAAGCAGTCTGGGTCAAATTCACAGCAAGAAAAACATTCACAAGTGAACAGAAATCTTTTTGCTCCGGTAAAGTCTTATGAAGGCTTGTTTTTCTCACTATTTTTAATTTGAGATTTTTGGTTTGTGCAGAAGTGCAGGGATTGGAAGTATAAAGCATTGTCAGACATTTTGGAGTTATGGATGTGAGCGCTGCACAAAGAAAATGAAGCCGATGTTTTCTTATAAAATGGATTCAAATAACTGTACTAAATGGTTAATCCACACGCTGTATTTATAGTATGAAGTCACCCCTATGTTTTTGCTTATAGTGTTATCACTGCCAGTGTTTCTGCTTTTTCTTCATTTCATCACACCATTTTTAAGTCTTGGCTGAATGTTACATTTCCACAACATCCTGGCAAATATGTCTTTTTTTTAAAAGCATGTTAAAATTACGAATGCTTGGCCAATATTAACTTGAAGATAGTGACATTTTCTGGCAGCTTTCATTTCCCATAAATAGAACGGCTTTCATTGAAATAATTTGGATCTTGGAATATATGGGGTAAAATCTTCAACCATACAGCTAAAACATACAAAAATCAATTCATGAGCAGTTAGTGGAGCATAATGGTTGAAGAAATAAACTTTAGGGCCGTTTCATTCTATTTTGGAATATACTTCAAGTAAATGGATTTGACCTTATATGATCTCATTTTAAAAATGTTCAAGCACTGAAGTATATGTGAGAAGATAGAAGACACAGGTTGTCTACAAGTTGTGGAGAAGGAAAGTGTATTGGGGAAACACATCTATAATTTGTAAACAAATGTTCTACTATATAATTAGTAACCTTTTTCTCTTTATGTTTTGCATAAGAAAGAAGGCCACATTTGGCTATGTAGCATGTCAGCTGTGCATAGTTGCTGGTATATAGTGCCCACCTACGGAGGGATCAGTGCCACCTGATGGGCATCGCTGACACAGGGCAAAAGGTGCTACAAGTACATTTGCTTGGAAGATAAAACTTGAGTTCTGTTTGCAAGGTAGCCTTTTGGGGATTCTATAGTATAATCTATGTATGGATGCACTTTTATGCTGTGTCTGAGCAGAATGCTATGAGGTTCTGTGAAGGTCTCTATAGTAATTACATTAATACCATTTAGATTGTCTTGCCTGACATATGATTGTACCACTTAAATTAAAATTCTAGATGTATAAATCAGGAACTCTGCATTCTAATATAGGATTCAAGCAATATCAGTTTTATTGAGCAGACAGTGTTTGATAAAGGTTAGAGATGAGCGAGCACCAAAATGCTCGGGTGCTCGTTACTCGGGACGAAATTTTCGCGATGCTCGAGGGTTCGTTTCGAGTAACGAACCCCATTGAAGTCAATGGGCGACTCGAGCATTTTTGTATATCGCCGATGCTCGCTAAGGTTTCCATTTGTGAAAATCTGGGCAATTCAAGAAACTGATGGGAACGACACAGCAACGGATAGGGCAGGCGAGAGGCTACATGTTGGGCTGCATCTCAAGTTCCCAGGTCTCACTATTAAGCCACAATAGCGGCAAGAGTGGGCCCCCCCCAACAACTTTTACTTCTGAAAAGCCCTCATTAGCAATGCATACCTTAGTTAAGCACCACACTACCTCCAACAAAGCACAATCACTGCCTGCATGACACTCCGCTGCCACTTCTCCTGGGTTACATGCTGCCCAACCCCCCCCCCCCGCACGACCCAGTGTCCACAGCGCACACCAAAGTGTCCCTGCGCAGCCTTCAGCTGCACTCATGCCACACCACCCTCATGTCTATTTATAAGTGCGTCTGCCATGAGGAGGAACCGCAGGCACACACTGCAGAGGGTTGGCACAGCTAGGCAGCGACCCTCTTTAAAAGGGGCGGGGCGATAGCCCACAATGCTGTACAGAAGCAATGAGAAATATAATCCTGTGCCACCGCCATCAGGAGCTGCACACGTGGGCATAGCAATGGGGAACCTATGTGCCACACACTATTCATTCTGTCAAGGTGTCTGCATGCCCCAGTCAGACCGCGTTTTTTTACAAATAGTCACAGGCAGGTACAACTCTAAAATGGGAAATCCGTGTGCACCCACAGCATGGGTGGCTCCCTGGAACCCACCGGCTGTACATAAATGTATCCCATTGCAGTGCCCATCACAGCTGAGTTAACGTCCGATTAAATGCAGGTGGGCTTCAGCCCACACTGCATGCCCCAGTCAGACTGGGGTTCTTTAGAAGTGGACACATGCAGTTACAACTCCCTGTGGACCCACAGCATGGGTGGCTCCCTGGAACCCACCGGCGGTACATAAATATATCCCATTGCAGTGCCCAGCACAGCTGATGTAACGTCAGCTTTAATGCAGGTGGGCAAAAAATTAATTGGATTACACTGTAGGCGAGGGCCCCAAAAAATTGGTGTACCAACAGTACTAATGTACGTCAGAAAAATTGCCCATACCCAACCAAGAGGGCAGGTGAAACCCATTAATCGCTTTGGTTAATGTGGCTTAATTTGTAACTAGGCCTGGAGGCAGCCCAGTTAAAATAAAAATTGGTTCAGGTGCAAGTTTCAACACTTTAATGAGCATTGAAACGTATAAAAATTGTTTACAAAAATTATATGACTGAGCCTTGTGGGCCTAAGAAAAATTGCCCGTTCAGCGTGATTATGTGAGGTTTCAGGAGGAGGAGCAGGAGGAGGAGGAGGATGAATATTATACACAGATTGATGAAGCTAAAAGGTCCACGTTTTTGATGGTGATAGAGAACAATGCTTCCATCCGCGGGTGCAGCCTACGTATTGCTTAGGTATCGCTGCTGTCCGCTGGTGGAGAAGAGAAGTCTGGGGAAATCCAGGCTTTGTTCATCTTGATGAGTGTAAGCCTGTCGGCACTGTCGGTTGACAGGCGGGTACGCTTATCCGTGATGATTCCCCAGACGCACTAAACACCCTCTCTGACAAGACGCTAGCCGCAGGACAAGCAAGCACCTCCAGGGCATACAGCGCGAGTTCAGGCCACGTGTCCAGCTTCGACACCCAGTAGTTGTAGGGGGCAGAGGCGTCACGGATGACGGTCGTGCGATCGGCTACGTACTCCCTCACCATCCTTTTACAGTGCTCCCGCCAACTCAGCCTTGACTGGGGAGCGGTGACACAGTCTTGCTGGGGAACCAGAAAGCTGTCAAAGGCCTTAGAGAGTGTTCCCCTGCCTGTGCTATACATGCTGCCTGATCTCTGCGCCTCCCCTGCTACCTGGCCCACGGAACTGCACCTTCGGCCACTAGCGCTGTCGGATGGGAATTTTACCATCAGTTTGTCCGCCAGGGTCCTGTGGTATAGCATCACTCTCGAACCCCTTTCCTCTTCGGGTATGAGAGTGGAAAGGTTCTCCTTATACCGTGGGTCGAGCAGTGTGTACACCCAGTAATCCGTAGTGGCCAGAATGCGTGTAACGCGAGGGTCTCGAGAAAGGCATCCTAACATGAAGTCAGCCATGTGTGCCAGGGTACCTGTACGCAACACATGGCTGTCCTCACTAGGAAGATCACTTTCAGGATCCTCCTCCTCCTCCTCCTCAGGCCATACACGCTGAAAGGATGACAGGCAAGCAGCATGGGTACCCTCAGCAGTGGGCCAAGCTGTCTCTTCCCCCTCCTCCTCATCCACCTCATGCTCCTCCTCCTCCTCAACGCACTGAGATATAGACAGGAGGGTGCTCTGACTATCCAGCGACATACTGTCTTCCCCCGCCTCTGTTTCTGAGCACAAAGCGTCTGCCTTTATGCTTTGCAGGGAACTTCTCAAGAGGCATAGCAGAGGAATGGTGACGCTAATGATTGCAGCATCGCCGCTCACCATCTGGGTAGACTCCCCAAAGTTTCCAAGGACCTGGCAGATGTCTGCCAACCAGGCCCACTCTTCTGTAAAGAATTGAGGAGGCTGACTCCCACTGCGCCGCCCATGTTGGAGTTGGTATTCCACTATAGCTCTACGCTGCTCATAGAGCCTGGCCAACATGTGGAGCGTAGAGTTCCACCGTATGGGCACGTCGCACAGCAGTCGGTGCACTGGCAGATGAAACCGATGTTGCAGGGTGCGCAGGGTGGCAGCGTCTGTGTGGGACCTGTGGAAATGTGCGCAGAGCCGGCGCACCTTTCCGAGCAGGTCTGACAAGCGTGGGTAGCTTTTCAGAAAGCGCTGAACCACCAAATTAAAGACGTGGGCCAGGCATGGCACGTGCGTGAGGCTGCCGAGCTGCAGAGCCGCCACCAGGTTACGGCCGTTGTCACACACGACCATGCCCGGTTGGAGGCTCAGCGGCGCAAGCCAGCGGTCAGTCTGCTCTGTCAGACCCTGCAGCAGTTCGTGGGCCGTGTGCCTCTTCTCTCCTAAGCTGAGTAGTTTCAGCACGGCCTGCTGACGCTTGCCCACCGCTGTGCTGCCACGATGCGCGACACCGACTGCTGGCGACGTGCTGCTGCTGACACATCTTGATTGCGAGACAGAGGTTGCGTAGGAGGAGGAGGAGGAGGGTGGTTGAGTGGAGGAAGCATACACCGCCGCAGATACCACCACCGAGCTGGGGCCCGCAATTCTGGGGGTGGGTAGGACGTGAGCGGTCCCAGGCTCTGACTCTGTCCCAGCCTCCACTAAATTCACCCAATGTGCCGTCAGGGAGATATAGTGGCCCTGCCCGCCTGTGCTTGTCCACGTGTCCATTGTTTAGTGGACCTTGCCAGTAACTGCGTTGGTGAGGGCGCGTACAATGTTGCGGGAGACGTGGTCGTGCAGGGCTGGGACGGCACATCGGGAAAAGTAGTGGCGACTGGGAACTGAGTAGCGCGGGGCCGCCGCCGCCATCATACCTTTGAAAGCCTCCGTTTCCACAACCCTATACGGCAGCATCTCCAGGCTGATAAATTTGGCTATGTGCACGTTTAACGCTTGAGCGTGCGGGTGCGTGGCGGCGTACTTGCGCTTGCGCTCCAACACTTGCGCTACCGACGGCTGGACGGTGCGCTGAGAGACATTGGTGGATGGGGCCGAGCACAGCGGAGGTGAGGGTGTGGGTGCAGGCCAGGAGACGGTAGTGCCTGTGTACTGAGAGGGGGGTTGGACCTCAGTGGCAAGTTGGGGCACAGGGGGAGAGGCAGCGGTGCAAACCGGAGGCGGTGAACGGCCTTCGTCCCACCTTGTGGGGTGCTTGGCCATCATATGTCTGCGCATGCTGGTGGTGGTGAGGCTGGTGGTGGTGGCTCCCCGGCTGATCTTGGCGCGACAAAGGTTGCACACCACTGTTCGTCGGTCGTCTGCACTCTCAGTGAAAAACTGCCAGACCTTTGAGCACCTCGGCCTCTGCAGGGTGGCATGGCGCGAGGGGGCGCTTTGGGAACCAGTTGGTGGATTATTCGGTCTGGCCCTGCCTCTACCCCTGGCCACCGCACTGCCTCTTCCAACCTGCCCTGCTGCTGCACTTGACTCCCTTTCTGAAGACCTGTCCTCAGTAGGCGTAGCAAACCAGGTGGGGTCAGTCACCTCATCGTCCTGCTGCTCTTCCTCCGAATCCTCTGTGCGCTCCTCCCTCAGACTTACTCCAATTACTACTACCTGAGTGATAGACAACTGTGTCTCATCGTCATCGTCCTCCTCACCCACTGAAAGCTCTTGAGACAGTTGCCGGAAGTCCCCAGCCTCATCCCCCGGACCCCGGGAACTTTCCAAAGGTTGGGCATCGATCACGACAAACTCCTCCAGTGGGAGAGGATTCGGAACCATTGCTGCCCATTCTGGGCAGGGGCCCGAGAACAGTTCCTGGGAGTCTGCCTGCTCCTCAGAATGTGTCATTGTAATGGAGTGAGGAGGCTGGGAGGAAGGAGGAGCAGCAGCCAGAGGATTCAGAGTTGCAGCAGTGGACGGCGCAGAATTCTGGGTGGTCGATAGATTGCTGGATGCACTTTCTGCCGTCCGCGACAGGACCTGCTCACACTGCTCATTTTCTAATAAAGGTCTACCGCGTGGACCCATTAATTGTGAGATGAATGTGGGGACGCCAGAAACGTGCCTCTCTCCTAATCCCGCAGCAGTCAGCTGCGATACACCTGGATCAGGAGCTCGGCCTGTGCCCACACCCTGACTTGGGCCTCCGCGTCCTTGTCCGTGTCCACGTCCTCTAGGCCTACCCCTACCCCTCAGCATGCTGTATTACCAGAAGTGCAGAAACGGAACGCTGTAATTAAATGTGCCGCTTATTGGCCTGTGGTTGGAGGCTGACTTCCCTTACGGAACGCACAGCAGAGCCAGGAAACAATTTTGCGCACGCCTGTAGTGAGACGTAGGTGCGTATGACTGAGCTAGTGGAATTCACAGCGCAGAAGCAGTCAAGTGGCCAAAGGCCAGAAGTAGGCCTTAAGTATTTTGCTTCTATTTTTTTGATACAGCAGACAGATACTGTAGGCAGCGTATAATTTTATGTATAGTCTTTCCCTCTGGCGGGATGACGGCGATCATGTAACAGAGACAGCAGATACAGGAAACAATTTTGCGCAAGCCTGCTGTAACGCTTAGCTGCGTATTAATTAGGACTACTACCCCCAACAGATAGATACTGTAGGCAGCGTATAATATTATGTATACTCTTTCCCTCTGGCGGGATATCGGCGATCATGTAACAGAGACAGCAGATCCAGGAAACAATTTTGCGCAAGCCTGCTGTAACGCTTAGCTGCGTATTAATTAGGACTACTAGCCCCAGCAGATAGATACTGTAGGCAGCATATAATATTATGTATACTGTTTCCCTCTGGCGGGATGACAGCGCTGAAGTAACAGAGACAGCAGATCCAGGAAACAATTTTGCGCAAGCCTGCTGTAACGCTTAGCTACGTATTAATTAGGACTACTACCCCCAGCAGATAGATACTGTAGGCAGCGTATAATATTATGTATACTCTTTCCCTCTGGCGGGATATCGGCGATCATGTAACAGAGACAGCAGATCCAGGAAACAATTTTGCGCAAGCCTGCTGTAACGCTTAGCTGCGTATTAATTAGGACTACTAGCCCCAGCAGATAGATACTGTAGGCAGCATATAATATTATGTATACTGTTTCCCTCTGGCGGGATGACAGCGCTGAAGTAACAGAGACAGCAGATCCAGGAAACAATTTTGCGCAAGCCTGCTGTAACGCTTAGCTACGTATTAATTAGGACTACTACCCCCAGCAGATAGATACTGTAGGCAGCGTATAATATTATGTATACTCTTTCCCTCTGGCGGGATGACAGCGCTGATGTAACAGAGACAGCAGATCCAGGAAACTGTTTTGCGCAAGCCTGCTGTAACGCTTAGCTGCGTATTAATTAGGACTACTACCCCCAGCAGATAGATACTGTAGGCAGCGTATAATATTATGTATAGTCTTTCCCTCTGGCGGGATGACGGCGATCATGTAACAGAGACAGCAGATCCAGGAAACTATTTTGCGCAAGCCTGCTGTAACGCTTAGCTGCGTATTAATTAGGACTACTACCCCCAGCAGATAGATACTGTAGGCAGCGTATACTATTATGTATACTGTTTCCCTCTGGCGGGATGGCAGCACTGAAGTAACAGAGACAGCAGATCCAGGAAACAATTTTGCGCAAGCCTGCTGTAACGCTTAGCTGCGTATTAATTAGGACTACTACCCCCAGCAGATAGATACTGTAGGCAGCGTATAACATTATGTATACTCTTTCCCTGTGGTGGGATGACAGTGCTGATGTAACAGAGACAGCAGATCCAGGAAACAATTTTGCGCAAGCCTGCTGTTACGCTTAGCTACGTATTAATTAGGACTACTACCCCTAGCAGATAGATACTGTAGGCAGCGTATAATATTATGTATAGTCTTTCCCTCTGGCGGGATGACGGCGATCATGTAACAGAGACAGCAGATCCAGGAAACAATTTTGCGCAAGCCTGCTGTAACGCTTAGCTGCGTATTAATTAGGACTACTACCCCCAGCAGATAGATACTGTAGGCAGCGTATAATATTATGTATACTCTTTCCCTCTGGCGGGATGACGGCGATCATGTAACAGAGACAGCAGATCCAGGAAACAATTTTGCGCAAGCCTGCTGTAACGCTTAGCTGCGTATTAATTAGGACTACTACCCCCAGCAGACACGCAGTAAACTGAAGACGGTCACAGGCAGCCCAAATATAGTATTTTTCCCCAATTTTTTGGAAAAAGCCCACTGCCTATATAGCCTGAATATCTCTTTCCCTGCCTCACCAGTACTGGCCCTATACTCTGTACAATGACTGAAGACTGCGGACGCAATGCTCTGCACGCCCGATATACAAAAAAAAAATTGTGCAACACTGCTAAAAGCAGCCTCAACAGTACTGCACACGGTCAGATGTGACCCTAAGAAGGACCGTTGGGGTTCTTGAAGCCTAAAATCACTCCTAACGCTCTCCCTATAGCAGCTCCGGCATCAGCAGCACTTTCCCTGATCTCTGTCAGAATTAGAGATGAGCGAACGTACTCGTCCGAGCTTGATACTCGTTCGAGTATTAGCGTGTTCGAGATGCTCGTTACTCGTGACGAGTACCACGCGATGTTCGAGTTACTTTCACTTTCATCTCTGAGACGTTAGTGCGCTTTTCTGGCCAATAGAAAGACAGGGAAGGCATTACAACTTCCCCCTGCGACGTTCAAGCCCTATACCACCCCCCTGCAGTGAGTGGCTGGCGAGATCAGGTGTCACCCGAGTATATAAATCGGCCCCTCCCGCGGCTCGCCACAGATGCATTCTGACATAGAGGAGGGAAAGTGCTGTTGGTGCCGGAGCTGCTATAGGGAGAGTGTTAGGAGTATTTTAGGCTTCAAGAACCCCAACGGTCCTTCTTAGGGCCACATCTAACCGTGTGCAGTAGTGTGGAGGCTGCTTTTTGCAGTGTTGCACTTTTTTTTTTTTTTGTATATCGGCCGTGCAGAGCATTGCGCCCTGCAGTAATTATACATACTCCAGGGCCAGTAGTGGTGGTGAGGCAGGGACAGAAGACATATATTTATTGAATATAGGCAGTGGGCCTTTCCAAAAACATTTGGGAAAAAAAATCTATTTGGGCTGCCTATGACTGTCCTCAGTGTACTGGGTCTGTGCTGGGGGTAGTTGTCCTCCTAATTCATACGCAGCCAGCTAAGTGTTACAGCAGGCTTGCGCAAAATTATTTCCTGGCTCTGTGTTGGCTGTTACATCACCGCTGTATTCCTGTCCACAGTGAAACAGTCTGCAGTTATTTTACATACTCCAGGGCCAGTAGCGGTGAGGCAGGGACAGAAGACATATATTTATTGAATATAGGCAGTGGGCCTTTCCAAAAACATTTGGGAAAAAAAATCTATTTGGGCTGCCTGAGACTGTCCTCAGTGTACTGGGTCTGTGCTGGGGGTAGTTGTCCTAATTCATACGCAGCCAGCGGCACAATTAATTACAGCGTTCTGTTTCTGCACTACTGGTAATACACCATGCTGAGGGGTAGGGGTAGGCCTATAGGACAAGGACGCGGGCGAGGACGCGGAGGCCCAAGTCAGGGTGTGGGCACAGGCCGAGCCAGTGCGGTGGCCAGGGGTAGAGGCAGGGCCAGACCGAATAATCCACCAACTGTTTCCCAAAGCGCCCCCTCGCGCCATGCCACCCTGCAGAGGTCAAGGTGCTCTACGGTGTGGCAGTTTTTCACAGAGACGCCTGAAGACCGACGAACAGTGGTGTGCAACCTTTGACGCGCCAAGATCAGCTGGGGAGCCACCACCACCAGCATGCGCAGGCATATGATGGCCAAGCACCCCACAAGGTGGGACGAAGGCCGTTCACCGCCTCCGGTTTGCACCACCGCCTCTCCCCCTGTGCCCCAACCTGCCACTGAGATCCAACCCCCCTCTGAGGACACAGGCACTACCGTCTCCTGGCCTGCACCCACACCCTCACCTCCGCTGTCCTCGGCCCCATCCAGCAATGTCTCTCAGCGCAGCGTCCAGACGTAACTAGCGCCACTCTTTGAGCGCAAGCGCAAGTACGCCGCCACGCACCCGCACGCTCAAGCGTTAAACGTGCACATTGCCAAATTGATCAGCCTGGAGATGCTGCCGTATAGGCTTGTGGAAACGGAGGCTTTCAAAAGCATGATGGCGGCGGCGGCCCCGCGCTACTCGGTTCCCAGTTGCCACTACTTTTCCCGATGTGCCGTCCCAGCCCTGCACGACCACGTCTCCTGCAACATTGTACGCGCCCTCACCAACGCGGTTACTGCCAAGGTCCACTTAACAACGGACACGGGGACAAGCACAGGCGGGCAGGGCCACTATAACTCCCTGGCGGCACATTGGGTGAATTTAGTGGAGGCTGGGACAGAGTCAGAGCCTGGGACCGCTCACGTCCTACCCACCCCCAGAATTGCGGGCCCCAGCTAGGTGCTGGTATCTGCGGTGGTGTATGCTTCCTCCACTAAACCACCCTCCTCCTCCTCCAACGCAACCTCTGTCTCGCAATCAAGATGTGTCAGCAGCAGCACGTCGCCAGCAGTCGGTGTCGGGCGTCGTGGCAGCACAGCGGTGGGCAAGCATCAGCAGGCCGTGCTGAAACTACTCAGCTTAGGAGAGAAGAGGCACACGGCCCACGAACTGCTGCAGGGTCTGACAGAGCAGACCGACCGCTGGCTTGCGCCGCTGAGCCTCCAACCGGGCATGGTCGTGTGTGACAACGGCCGTAACCTGGTGGCGGCTCTGCAGCTCGGCAGCCTCACGCACGTGCCATGCCTGGCCCATGTCTTTAATTTGGTGGTTCAGCGCTTTCTGAAAAGCTACCCACACTTGTCAGACCTGCTCGGAAAGGTGCGCCGGGTCAGCGCACATTTCCGCAACTCCAAGACGGACGCTGCCACCCTGCGGACCCTGCAACATCGGTTTAATCTGCCAGTGCACCGACTGCTGTGCGATGTGCCCACACGGTGGAACTCTACGCTCCACATGTTGGCCAGGCTCTATGAGCAGCGTAGAGCTATTGTGGAATACCAACTCCAACATGGGCGGCACAGTGGGAGTCAGCCTCCTCAATTCTTTACAGAAGAGTGGGCCTGGTTGGCAGACATCTGCCAGGTCCTTGGAAACTTTGAGGAGTCTACCCAGATGGTGAGCGGGGATGCTGCAATCATTAGCGTCACCATTCCTCTGCTATGCCTCTTGAGAATTTCGCTGCAAAGCATAAAGGCAGACGCTTTGCACTCAGAAACGGAGGCGGGGGAAGACAGTATGTCGCTGGATAGTCAGAGCACCCTCATGTCTATATCTCAGCGCGTTGAGGAGGAGGGGGAAGAGACAGCTTGGCCCACTGCTGAGGGTACCCATGCTGCTTGCCTGTCATCCTTTCAGCGTGTATGGCCTGAGGAGGAGGAGGAGGAGGATCCTGAAAGTGATCTTCCTAGTGAGGACAGCCATGTGTTGCGTACAGGTACCCTGGCACACATGGCTGACTTCATGTTAGGATGCCTTTCTCATGACCCTCGCGTTACACGCATTCTGGCCACTACGGATTACTGGGTGTACACACTGCTCGACCCACGGTATAAGGAGAACCTTTCCACTCTCATTCCCGAAGAGGAAAGGGGTTCGAGAATGATGCTATACCACAGGGCGCTGGTGGACAAACTGATGGTAAACTTCCCATCCAACAGCGCTAGTGGCAGAAGGCGCAGTTCCGAGGGCCAGGTAGCAGGGGAGGCGCAGAGATCAGGCAGCATGTACAGCGCAGGCAGGGGAACACTCTCCAAGGCCTTTGCCAGCTTTATGGCTCCCCAGCAACACTGTGTCACCGCTCCCCAGTCAAGGCTGAGTCAGCGGGAGCACTGTAAAAGGATGGGGAGGGAGTACGTAGCCGATCGCACGACCGTCCTCGGTGACGCCTCTGCCCCCTACAACTACTGGGTGTCGAAGCTGGACACGTGGCCTGAACTCGCGCTGTATGCCCTGGAGGTGCTTGCTTGTCCTGCGGCTAGCGTCTTGTCAGAGAGGGTGTTTAGTGCGGCTGGGGGAATCATCACGGATAAGCATACCCGCCTGTCAACCGACAGTGCCGACAGGCTTACACTCATCAAGATGAACAAAGCCTGGATTTCCCCAGACTTCTCTTCTTCACCAGCGGACAGCAGCGATACCTAAGCAATACGTAGGCTGCACCCGCGGATGGAAGCATTGTTCTCTATCACCATCAAAAACGTGGACCTTTTAGCTTCATCAATCTGTGTATAATATTCCTCCTCCTCCTCCTGCTCCTCCTCCTGAAACCTGACGTAATCACACCGAATGGGCAATTTTTCTTAGGCCCACAAGGCTCAGTCATATAATTTTTGTAAACAATTTTTATACGTTTCAATGCTCATTAAAGCGTTGAAACTTGCACCTGAACCAATTTTTATTTTAACTGGGCTGCCTCCAGGCCTAGTTACCAATTAAGCCAAATTAACCAATTCACCAATTTTTTGGGGCCCTCGCCTACAGTGTAATCTAATTAATTTTTTGCTCACCTGCATTACAGCTGACGTTACATCAGCTGTGCTGGGCACTGCAATGGGATATATTTATGTACCACCGGTGGGTTCCAGGGAGCCACCCATGCTGTCGGTCCACACGGAGTTGTAACTACATGTGTAAGCTTCTAAAGAAACCCAGTCTGACTTGGGCATGCAGTGTGGGCCGAAGCCCACCTGCATTTAACATGACATTACCTCAGCTGTGATGGGCAATGCTATGGGATATATTTATGTGCCGCCGGTGGCTTCCTGGCACCCACCCATGCTGTCGGTCCACAGGGACTTCACAATAGGGAGTTGTACCTGCCTGTGTCTATGAATTAAAAAGCCCGGTCAGGTTGGGGCATGCAGTGTGGGCCGAAGCCCACCTGCATTTAATCGGACGTTACCTCAGCTGTGATGGGCACTGCAATGGGGTACATTAATGTACAGCCGGTGGGTTCCAGGGAGCCACCCATGCTGTGGGTGCACACGGAATTCCCATTGCGGAGTTGTACCTGCCTGTGACTATTTATAAAAAAACGCGGTCTGACTGGGGCATGCAGACACCTTGAGAGAATGAATAGTGTGTGGCACATAGGTTCCCCATTGCTATGCCCACGTGTGCAGCTCCTGATGGCGGTGGCACAGGATTATATTTCTCATTGCTTCTGTACAGCATTGTGGGCTATCGCCCCGCCCCTTTTAAAGAGGGTCGCTGCCTAGCCGTGCCAACCCTCTGCAGTGTGTGCCTGCGGTTCCTCCTCATGGCAGACGCACTTATAAATAGACATGAGGGTGGTGTGGCATGAGTGCAGCTGAAGGCTGCGCAGGGACACTTTGGTGTGCGCTGTGGACACTACGTCGTGCGGAGGGGGGGGGGGTTGGGCAGCATGTAACCCAGGAGAAGTGGCAGCGGAGTGTCATGCAGGCAGTGATTGTGCTTTGTTGGAGGTAGTGTGGTGCTTAGCTAAGGTATGCATTGCTAATGAGGGCTTTTCAGAAGTAAAAGTTGTTGGGGGGGGCCCACTCTTGCCGCTATTGTGGCTTAATAGTGGGACCTGGGAACTTGAGATGCAGCCCAACATGTAGCCCCTCGCCTGCCCTATCCGTTGCTGTGTCATTCCCATCACTTTCTTGAATTGCCCCGATTTTCACAAATGGAAACCTTAGCGAGCATCGGCGATATACAAAAATGCTCGGGTCGCCCATTGACTTCAATGGGGTTCGTTACTCGAAACGAACCCTCGAGCATCGCTATAATTTCGTCCTGAGTAACGAGCACCCAAGCATTTTGGTGCTCGCTCATCTCTAGTCAGAACGCATCTGTGGCGAGCCGCGGGAGGGGCCGATTTATATACTCGGGTGACACCTGATCTCGCCAGCCACTCACTGCAGGGGGGTGGTATAGGGCTTGAACGTCGCAGGGGGAAGTTGTAATGCCTTCCCTGTCTTTCTATTGGCCAGAAAAGCGCACTAACGTCTCAGAGATGAAAGTGAAAGTAACTCGAACATCGCGTGGTACTCATCTCGAGTAACGAGCATCTCGAACACGCTAATACTCGACCGAGTATCAAGCTCGGATGAGTACGTTCGCTCATCTCTAATAAAGGTCCATATTTACATATGTACTAGAACTGGAATTGCCAGTCCAATAAAACTGATATTGTTTTAATTGCATATTGGAGTGCAGAGTTCTTCATTTTGTGACTTATATACTTAAAATTATAATTAAGGTGGTACAATAAAATGGCAGGCTAGACAATCAAGATCATTCATAATAGTAGTTATTGTAATTAGATGAAAAATACTGTAGAGGGGTTAGGGTACCAGTAGGGAGAACAAAGTTAAGATAGTAGTATTAGTTCCTTGAGCTTTTTTTGTGCTGCAGCACTACTCACTGAAATGTCTTTCGATCATCGGCAGCCTCCCCAAGTGGTCCTGTCCTAGCCTCTGTGAGCAGAGAAGAATCCTGGAAGAAGAACAGGGGGGGGCTGGGGGAATTCATGGCACGCTTGACAAGAAAACCAAGGCTCATCAGTGGAGAAAGCCTTTACTGGCAACATGTTTCTATGCCAAAAGGACTAAGGATAAGATTCTAATTGTAAGGAAAATGTTATTATAATGGTGGAAGACAGTGAAGAACACTTAACAGCTGTGGACACAGTGGCAGGTTATGTCATCATATCATGTGATGTAATCACATTACAATTTAGATTGTATGCTTACCAATGGTAGCAATGTAATGAGGCAATAAAAGGTATATTAAATATAATATAATTATCAGAGCCAGAATAAAATTTTCAGTATTAAACAAACAGTGTTGTAAAAGTGATATGGAGCAATGCTCAACCAAGTTTAAACTAGACATACATAAGATGAACAGCAAGTGATTCATTATAGATAAAAAAAATCAATGTACTGGAGACAATTCATTGTTAGGACCCAACCTATCAGCCTAAAAAACATGTATATGCATAAAAAGTATAAAATATATATATATATAATTTGCAGAATAAGTCGGCGATATGCAAATAAAGATTATTACTATATAAATATATGCAATGTATTCATTTAGATAAATTTTTTATCTTAATGTGATATTATAGGTGTGAATATAAAGGGGAAAAAATAATAAATTGATAGAATAATAGTGATAATAGAAATGAAAATAATAAATACATTATTAAAATAATTGCATACTGCCTGTATCAGAAACATAAATCAATCAGAAGGTAATATAATATAGTTGTTATAAGTCCAGAAGGAGCACATTAAATATCCACGGATAATGAGTAGTATTAATAATGAGACTAGGACACAAAAAAACGCAAATACATACAGTACAGGGCAAAAGTTTTAGGCAGGTGTAGAAAAAATGCTACAATGTAAAAATACTTTCAAAAATAGAAATGTTTTACTAGTTTATTTCTATCAATTAAAATGCAAAGTGAATGAACAAAAGAGAAACCTAAATCAATCAAAGCAATATTTATTGCAACCATGCTGTGTCTTCAAAATAACATCAATGCTTCAAGGTACACTTGCACACAGTTTGGGATTTTCTAGGATTAAGCAATCAAACCAAACAGCTGATAATAAACATCATTTTCATATGTAGGTTGAAATACATTCAGTAACTGAAACATCAACAGCTGTGTAGGAGGCTTAAAAATCCAATAGGCTTCTTGTTGTTTCAATCGTTGAAATCTACTAGAAGAGCTAGGAGGGACCTGCTAAATAGGAATAATGGAAAGTGGGCTAAAATCGTACTTTTGCACTACCAAAAAGTGCAAAATTGAGACACTGTAGGGTTAATCTGCTCATTGTGTTGGAACTGTTAGTTCAAACGACTACATAGGGGTTGTGTAGTTCTGCCCATGTACTGGAGGCATTCAATAGGTTAAATAATATAATCAGAGCTACAAATTAAAAAGGATTGGATCATGTTAGTTTCTGAGGACACGGTTGATCTAAATGAGAGATTTTGACAGCAAAGGCAACGTGCATTACGACATTTGAAGGAAAAAAGCAAAGATTGCAATAACTTGATGTTATTCCTTGATTGTTTACATAAACACTAGGAGCAAGTATGTTCCTTAGGGCTCATTCACATGGGCGTATTGTCACTATGCGCGCTTATTTCATTCTTCTATTTCTATGGACTTTCATTCTTCCATTCTTCCATTTACACCTGCATTGCATGGGAACTGTGAGTGGACATCCATATAAAACACACGTGAAATAAATCGCAGCATGCTCTATTTCTCTGTGTTTCATATGCAGCCCTTGAAGGGCTGTGTATTGAAACCCTGCCCTTTTGCAATGCCTGCTTTTAATATGCAGCTCCGTTCTCTGCACACATTGTGGAATATAAAAAAAAGTCACACTGCGCATGTCAGTGACGTCAGAATCCCGGATATGCGCAGTGCCCATCGCAGCCCGTACGCGATCTTTGCCAGCAGTTGTTTATTTTGTATATTAGTAGAATGGGACTTCTGCTGTGTCACCCATCCTATTGATTTGAGTGCTGCCTGAGGATGTGGTGATGGCAAAATCCGTAGAGGCGTTTAAAAGGGGACTTGATGTCTTTCTAGAGCGGAAGGATATTACAGGATATAAATCTTAGGTTAACTGTTAATCCAGGTATAGAGGCAGGTAGATACTATCAGGGGTTGATCCAGGGATTAGTCTGATTGCCATTAGGGAATCAGCAAGGAATTTTCCCCCCAAAAGGGCTAATTGGCTTCTGCCTGTTGGGGTTTTGCCTTCCTCTGGATCAACAAAATAGGAGGATAAATAGGCTGGACTAGATAGACATTGTCTTCATTAGGCCTTACATACTATGTTACTATGTAATTATATCTTTAAACTGTACCTACTAGAGATGAGCGAGCATACTCGTCCGAGCTTGATGCTCGTTCGAGTATTAGGGTGCTCGAGATGCTCATTACTCGAGACGAGCACCACGCGGTACTCGTCTCGATTAAACGAGCACTGACCATTGAATTCAATGGAGCCGGCAATACAGCCAGCTCCATTGAAAGCAATGGCCTGCCGGCGAGCGCGGGATGAATTGTCTGGAAAGGCTTAAATATATAAATATATACTCACCTGGTCCCCGCAGACGGAGTTCAGCGCGGCCAGCGGCAGTCCTCCTGAACTGCTCTGAACAGCTGTGAGTAGTATTCAGCAGCCGATTTAAAATTCCCGCCTGCTGAATGAGCTGCCTCTAATTGGTCACAGCCTGATCAATCAGAGGCAGATTCCACTCACACACCCATTCATGAATTTATGAATGGGTGTGTGTCTGCTGCCTCTGATTGGCTCAGCAGGACCAGATGAGAGGGGGGGGGGGGTCTCACTCTTGCCACTATTGTGGCCTAATAGTCGGACCTGGGAACTTGAAATGCAGCCCAACATGTAGCCCCTCGCCTGCCCTATCCGTTTCTGTGTTGTTCCCATCACTTTCTTGAATTTCCCAGGTTTTCAAAAATGAAAACCTTAGCGAGCATCGGCGATATACAATAATGCTCGAGTTGCCCATTGACTTCAATGGGGTTCGTTACTCGAAACGAACTCTCGAGCATCACTGAAAGTTCGACTCGAGTAACGAGCACCCGAGCATTTTGGTGCTCGCTCATCTCTAGTACCTACCTTTTTACACAACTTGCTTTTCTAATAGCCTGTGTGTGTCTCATCAATTTTGTAATACTTTTGTTAAACATTTTTGGTTTTACCACTGAAAATCAAAACTGACGTCTAGCCCCTCCATAATCCACTGTCTGTTGTTAGCCAATCTGCTTCCCTAGCAACTAGGACCTTAGGATAATTCTTTGCTGTGGGGGAGGGGCTGTCTTCACAGGCTCTGCTCATACCAAATTAGGTAAATCTAACACCTAGAAAGGCTGAGATTGTGTACACACTGACTGCAGATCTGAGAGCTATGTGACTGCAGGGAAGCTGAGTCCCTGAAGACCCCCCCCCCCCCAATACCTAAGAAAAGCAGTTGCACTTCAACTTTGATTTTCAGTGCTCAAAAAAAATATGAAAAGAAAATAACAAGATTTATGAAGTACAGAAGTATAATATTATTTAGAGATGACTTCTTGTACAAAATGTCCAAATCTGAAAACACTGAAAAATCAAAAGAAGGCCAACTAATACAACACTAAAAATAATGTTCTGAGCTTATTAAGTGCCAGACTAGCACACGGGATAATTAGCACTGAATGTAATTTTAAGCTGGCATGCTGTAATGGAAATGAAACTTTTTGAGTGATTTAAATTGAGATTAGAGTTGAGCGAACGTACTCTGCCGAGCTTGATGATCGTTCGAGTATTAGCATACTCGATGGTGCTCACTACTTGATGGAGCATCCCACTGTATTCGACCCCGCCCCAGTTTTGGCCCCTCCCAGCTGCTGACGTGTCAGATTTGACCCCTCCCCACTGTGACACTGCGCACGTCAATGGTAGTTTGTGGCTGGCTTGGCAGAGGAGAGAGAGAGAGAGAGAGAGAGAGAGAGAGAGAAAAAACATGAACACAGGGGGGGAAAAAAAAAGCTCGGCAACCTGTGGGTCCCATACAAAAATGCTTGAGTCTCCCATTGAAGTCAATGGGGTTCGTTACTCGAATAGAGCTCTCAAATTTTACGAAAAGCTCGACTCGAATAACGAGGACCTGAGCATTTTGGTGCTCGCTCATCTCTAGTTGAGATCCATATTATAAAAGAATATACAGTACTAAACAAAAATAAGCAGCTGAGTAATGATGTACTCTAAAAGAAAGGTAAACATTGCAATATCTATAGGGTTAGTAGAAAACTTTACAGCTAGATAGCCATGGGTGGTTGATACTAAAGTATGTGGAATGTGATAAGCGGATGCTATTGTTTGAGAAAGGGGGTATGGGGAGCAGTCTGTGTACCAGAGAAAAGAGGTATGGAGAACAGTCTGTGAGATAGGTGGACCATGGGGAGTAGTCTGTATGGAGTGGGAGCAGCCTATGAGAGAGGGGGAAGTAAGAAGCAGTGGGGAGGAGGAGCATGTGTAAGAGGGCAAAGGGATGATGTAGAGAAATCTGTAATAGACAGAGTGTGTAACACAGGGGACGTGGGGAACAATTTGTGAGAGAGAGGGCTATATGGCGCAGTCTGTGTGAGAGGGGAGACCATGAAGAGCAGTCTGTGTGGAGCACAGAGGGGGGCATGGGGATCAGTCTATGTGGGCTAGATAGGCATACAGAGTAGACTATGTGATAGAGGGGACATAGGGACCAATCTGTGACAGAGATGGGGCATGAAGAGCAGCCTGAATAACAGAGAGATTTTGTGAAAGGTGAGGATATTTGTCTTTTCTAATCACAGTTTTCCTGCTACAGGGACAACACTGTAGTTTTAAGGGGTGAGTAACCTATTGGACAACAAGTATGCAATATTAACCCTTTATGTACTCTAGACAACCAGGGATACTAATATTAACCTTTTTTTCTGTCCCGAGGGATAGTGGCATTAACCCCTTCACTGCCCTATATGACCAGGGATGCAGACAATAATTTTTTTTTGCTTCCCTAGACCACCAAAGATACTTTAAGATCAACCCTTTCATTGCTGTAGACCCCAAGAGTGTTACCATAAACTTATTAACTACCCTAATTAGTTATGGAAAATTATTTTGTGCTATACAGCAATATTTATACGTTACTCTTTTGCCTTACTCTATTTAGAAAGAACAGTACTCAGGTCCCTAATTCCAACACTCATTATCTACAAAGGCTAGATGAAACTTTGGTAAAAATTCTTTCAAAACATACAACTACTACAAACCCCTCCTCCCACATGAGATCAGGTTATTCGTGGGATAACTTCCATGTGCATGATGATGTACTGACACAAGAACACGTGACCACTGCAGCTAATCACCGCTGAAGGTGAGTTGATGATTTGCTACTGTGGTAACTGTGACATCATTACTGGCTCCCTGCATTCGGAGGTGAAGACCAGTGGGGATCAAAATGCCAGAAGAACAGGAGCAGTAAGTGAGTGGGAAACTTTACAAGAATGGTAACAGAAGGGGCTCACACAATGTTTTGCACAAAGAGCCCTCAGATGTCAGTGTCTGCCCCTGAATGTTATCCCTATAAAACCCCTCACTTAGCAAGTCACCTGTCTGATAGAAAACTCTCCTTACTAGAGCTTAATATGCCCTGTATACATCAAATAAGGAAATTTAGCAACTGTAAAGTACAATATTTTTTGGTTTATAAGATGCACCCCCCCCCCCAAAGTGGGGGGAAGCAGTTAGTGCGCCCTATAAAGTGAGCGTGCCGAAATTCGAACCCGGCCGGCAGCTGTGTGAAAAGGATCGCATGTCCTTATCACACAGCTGCCGGCTGAGAACAAATCCATAGCAGGGGAGGAGAGCCGCCTGTATGAACAGCTGATTAGTAGAGGCGGGGGAGCAACAGCAGTTCCCCCCAGTGCTCACCAATCAGCTGTTCATATGGGTGTCTCTCCTCCCTTGCTATGCAGTCGGCAGCTGTGTGATAAGGATCGCACATCTGCTCCATAGGAGGGAAGGAGAGACGCCTGTAGGTACAGCTGATTGGTAAGCACCAGCAAGCACTGCTGCTGCTCCCCCACCTCTACCAATCAGCTGTCAGTACGGGCGTCTCTCTTACCCTCCTTATCACACAGATACTGCTCCATAGCAGGGGAGGAGAGCCACCAATACAGTTGATTGGTTTCTCGTTATGCTGAAATGTATACCCTATACCTCACCATAATGAGACATGCCATGCAGGGTTCCTGAAAAGTTGGGTGGAAAGTAATGGAATCGTCATTACATTGTCACTCAGCTTTCCAGGATCCTGAATGTCAACTGCAGAGTTATACAAGCATTTATACCACATACCTTGCTATAACTAGCCAAACATGACATTCAGGGATCCTGGAAAGCTGAGTGACAAGTAATAAGATCACTATTACATTTACACTCAGCTGTCCCTGGATCCTGAATAGCAGGTTGACCTTGTGGTATATATTTAATTCGGAGGCGGTACTACTGATCTTTATTCCTCCTGTAATACCTCCATCACTGCCTGGTCTGGGTGAGTTTAAAATATTTTTTCTTATTTTCCACCTCTAAGACCTAAGTGCATCTTATCATCAGGTGCGTCTTATAAGGTGAAAAATACAGTAATTGAGTAAAGCACCACAAAAGCTAAACATAAAAATGCCCCCAAAATAATTAAGAGTAGACTTGAGGAGGGGGGTTGTCGTTGTATTCCCTTTTAAGGAAAGTAGATAGAAAACACAGGAAGACAACTCACATTGCAGTAAACAAGAAGAAGCTTTAGTTAGGCTGCCTGTCCACGGGCGTTGCGGTATCCTGCGGCGGAGAGGCACCGCCGGGGAGCAGGAGCCGGCAGACGGATCTCCGCTGTCAGCGTATCTGACAGAAAAGCTGACCGTGGAGAATCGCGGTAATTCACAGCATGCTTCGAATTGCCGCCCGCGAGCGGAGAATCGCTATGATTCTCTGCTCGTGGACAGGGGGAACGCTATGTAAAGCTTTCACTTGTGGGGAACGCAATGAAAATACTCCCATGGACAGGCAGCCTTGAGCAGCAAAGTGGCAGTACAATCTTAAGAACTTGGCAACACAGTGCTTAGAACATGACAACACAATAGTGGCCTATTGACTATATGAAATCAAGTACAGTCTCTTTTAGCACACAGTAGGTCTGTCTCCAGAAACACAAGTGATGGTCCACAGGGGTTTAGGCCCAATGACCACTGGAGGATTTGATTTGCGGGCGATCTGCAAATCAAACCACCCCTAGGGATGCATGGACATCCACAAAACAATTAAAAGAACACTCAATTTTCTGCAGATTCACACACGGATGACTTCCATTGAAGTCAATGGAAGCTATCCAATCCACAGTACACCTGCAGCTGACACTGCATCCATGCCGCGGATCCACGGGAAAGCAAGAGATTTTTTTAAAATGCACTGCGCATGTGCCTGGCATACCAGACGACGCGCCCGGATGCATCCACCATGCAGAAGAAAGAAGATCCGTCCACAACGGAGAGAATCTGCACGCCAGCTGGACCGAAAAAAAATGTATTTTTAGGCCTCGTGGCTGCAGGCATGGGTGGAAACCACTGCAGGATTCCACACTTGGAAAACGTGCGTGCCCGTGGACATGAGGCCTTACACTTAAAGGCTCTTTAGTTGCAATGCTTCCATCCTCTCAGCAAAACAACAGATAAGTGACCAGGACACGGTTTGTTTCTATGGTCAGGAGGCTCCAGGGTTTTTCATGGCTTACACTCTTCGGCTGTACTCAATCTCTTTTAGATCTTTAGTACTTGCTTCTGCACTTCACAAGAGCACCTTACTCGACAACATCGGCTAATTTCACTTCAGTGATGCAGCTCTATTACTTCAGCCCAACTCACTGCAATTAACATCGCTCTGCTACACTATCGTGCATTACTCTCTATATCTACAGGCCACACCCCACCATTTATACTAGCAACAGGCACTTCTCTTTGTAGTCAACCAGGCTCTACCAATCTTTTATAGACTCACATGTCCTGTCCAACATGGTGATTGGTTATACAAACTCTAAAAACGGGCACCAAACTGGGTTTGAGACAACACAGTGTTCACACGGCCACAACAAGATCTGCAGTGTGTAGTGGGTTAAATAGTTGCACATATAGTATAAATGTCCTCCCATAGTTGGCTCAAAATGCTTGAAGGGTGGCAACACATGACATACCAACAGTGGCAGTCAAGTGGCTAAGTGCTATGGGTTGGGGAAAGACTTGGTGACCTACTCCGTAAAACCTTCACCATGAAATTCTATGGATCAGAATCAACATGATGCTCGACAGTGTCCCACTTCCCCCTTCCCCGGGCTGAACAGCATCAATAACACTACTGGGGAAGAGTGAAGCAGAACCCGAAGTAGTCAGGACAATGGGGATGACGCAATAGGGGAATATGCTATAGAGAGCTCAAATGTTGATGTAGACTATGGTGAAAAGGGTCACCCAAGCTGGTGAGCATGGACCCAATATGGAAAATCAAGGATACCTCAGTCACTATGAAACAAAGGTTATTCACAGCCATCATCTTCTTGATTGCAACATATGTGAGACGTAGACACTGAGGATATTAGACTGAAGAAAATTTTAAGTTTTCGAATCCCCTGGACAGCTAGGGTCACCAACAAAGCGGTCCTGCACCGTATCAACCTAGAGGTGTCCCCAGTAAGCAAGATCATGAGACAGAGACTGACTTACTTTGGACACATGGTGAAGGAGAATTTGCTGGAAAAAGAGATCTTACTTGGAATGGTCAGTGGTAAAAGGGAACAGAGAAGACAAAAGACACCTTGGCTGGACACCATCAAGAAGGACAAGGGAATAGACATCAGGCAACAGAAAGCAGCTGTAGAGAATAGAGAAGCATGGAGAGGACTGGCCTACAGAGTATCCAAGAATTGGACATGAATGAATTGATAGATTGAATTGAATAGTGTCCAATGACACTCCTGCGCTGGGAATAGCTTCCCTGCTGCTTATAGCAGGACATTTAAAAGGTAGTTCTGGCCAGAAGAACCTTTTCAATGTCCTGCTGTAAGCAGCGGGGTATTCCTCCTGCCCCCTCGTGGGCAATTACCCAGCAGCAGGGGGCAATAGGAGACTCCCCCACCTCTCTCTGCCAGGGATTTTCGCATTGCAGGGAGAGAGGGGGGGGGGGGGCAGCGTTACACGGCTTCCCCCAAGAGCATGGGAGGAGGGGGATGGGGCTAGACGGATCACCCTATAGCCCTAGTCCCTATGGTTTGCTATAGAGATTCTTTGTGAGAATCCCTATAGCCACACCCACTATTTCAAGCTCTGCCCACTCACGCTCCGCTATGGGGATATTCTCTGTCAGAATCCCTATAGCCACACCCACGATTTCAAGCCAAGCCCACTCATGCTCCACTATGGGGATATTCCTCAGAATTTCGCCATAGCAGGGAGATTTAGCAAAGCTATGGGGGATCTCCCCAGAGCAGGTAGAGTGAGCGGACCTATGGAGGATTTCCCCATAGCAAGGGACAGAGAGCAGAGCAATGGGGGATTAACCCTTTGCCCCGCTCAACCTCTCCATGCTATGGCGAAACCTCCCACAGCTCCGCTCACTCTCCCAGCTTTAAGGAAATGTTCTCCAAGCGCAGCTGCTCCAGTGAACAGGCAAAGTTTAATGCGCTGCGCATATGAAACTTTGCCCATTCACGTTTTCTGCATATGCGAGCAGCGCATTTTTTTCACGCACATAGGTGTGCAAAAAAACACGCTCGTCTGACTGAGGCCTTACAGGCTTATTTAGTACAACTGGCCATGTGCACTGATGTAAGCACGTTGATGTAGCCAATAATTTAGCTATATAGTCTAACATAAATGTAATTATTAATGGTAAGATGTTTATAAAACATTCATACTAGTTGATCTGAACATTATAGTAACATAGCTATGTTCTGGACACAGAAGGATAAGCATATTATATTTTCCCAAAGATGCTTGCCACAAGTGTAAGACATTCTTAAAACTCAGAAGCTGGAACGCTTTTTAAAATAGCCTACAGCTCTCCCTAGTGGAAAAGTTACAAACTATCTTAACAATTCACATATAATCATACAGGTTTTCTGTTCTAAGCCTTGTACAATTAGAATTTGTTTTTGAATACATACAATTAGTTTTATTTGAATAAAGAACACAAAGTACACTGGAAGGAGTAGCAGTATATGCATTTTTAATTTTCTAGTGGAGGCATTACATATATAGCACAGCATAGTACTGTATATACATAAATTTACCTGTGATAAAATGGGAACATAAACTGGAAAAAATATAAACGATGCCTGTCAAAAATATATATTTTTTATGGTTGGATTCTATTATCAGTTATTTTAAACCTGCAATCTATTCTTTTGCACATTGTAAGAAGGAATAAATATCTGGATTTGGAGGGTATCATTGTAGGACTAGTGTTCATTCATCCAGATGACCTTGTTCACTCTAACGTGTTCTGTAATGATTTTGCAAATAGTTGTCTAGTTAAATGTGTGTTCCCATATCAGCCAAACATGGGATTACAGGCTATTCTCTATGGCCAATGGCCCTACCTCTGAGATCTGCCCCAACTTCTAGAACACGAGTCTTGAGCCTGTCCTGGCTCACTTCCGCTGTTTTAGGTGGCCCGGGATTATGGAAAGAGTTAAACTGGCTGTTCGACGTTGTTTCTGTAACTACCTTAGAATTAATGGGAGTTACGTAAACAGTATATTTGTAACTTCTAAAATGCAGAAACAGCATAGTTTGCTGTGTTATTCTCTTTACCTAACTCACAATCACTTCTATGGAAGTTATGGAAACAGACAGTTTTTCCTTTTCCTTAATCCCTGCCATCTCAGACAACAGAGGTGAGCTAGGGCAGGGTCAGGGAGTACTGTTCTAGACGTTGGCATGGGTCTCAGATGTAGGACATGAAGCATTTGTCAAAGTATCTCCTTAAAGAGTCAAAAAGATCACAACAAACTTGAACAGTGGTTGGCAACTAACAGACTGTATTTAACAAGGAGAAATGCAAAGTCTACATCTGGGCAAGAAAAATGAAAAAGCACATACAGAATGGGAGGAAAAAAGCGATGCTCGCTCGAGTAATTGCCTTAACCGAGCCTGCTAGCTCATCTCTAGCTGTCACAGAGGGATCAGCCCTATTCACATTTGGACAAGGAAAGACTAGAAGCAATGGGATGAAACTGGAAGGGAGGAGACACAGATTAGATATTAGAAGAAAACTTTTTGACAGTGAGGATGATCAATGAGTGGAACACGTTGCCACGGGAGGCGGTGAATTCTCCTTCAATAGAAGTCTACAAACAGAGGCTGGACAGACATCTGCCTGGGATGACTTAGTGAATCCTACACTGAGCAGGGGGTTGGACCAGATGACCCTGGAGGTCCCTTCCAACTCTACCATGATTCTATCAGACATTTATGGCATATCCTGTGAATATGCTATAAACATTCAAGATGGGAATGCCGCTTTAAGAATTGAACTAGGCAGAGATATATGAGGGGAGAGTCAGGCTCATGAGTAACTTGGACTCACAACTATCAGTCTGCTGTATTCTTTTTCATTGGCTATTATCTAAGTGCCACAGTATAATATCAGATCTAAATAGATCTGTCTTAATAATCTGCTGCTGGATTTTATGACAGATCAGCTTCCAAGTGAAACTCCTGGGAAATTTCTATAATTGGTAAAATAAATTTAAAAGGGTCGTTTGACGTACCGAGATTATTAAAGGGGTTATCCTAACACAGACTTTTATCCATAGAATAGGTGATAAAAGTCTGATTGGTGGGGGTTTCACCACTGAAACTTCAAGCGATCCTTAAAATACGCGTTCCATTTCTCCCCTTCTCCTCAAAGCTGTCTTGCTACACCCTACACAGTGAGGAGGAGATTGAATGGAGTGGTGTCACTCCATTCAGCTTCAGTGAGGCTGATGGAGATAGCCGAGCACTTGTACTCGGCTATTTCCGTCGGTGCCATTGAAAACAACAGAGTAGTGTCACACACATGTGACTATCTCCCCATTCAGTCTGATATCACTGTGGGTGGTTGCAGCAAGCCCTCAGTGACAAAAAGAGGGGGACTTAGGGGTCTCGGCAGTAAGATCCCTACCCCTCAGACTTTTTTTTACCTATGCAAGGAATAGGTAATAAAAGGCTATCTTGGGTTCATCCCTTTAACTCTTTCCCCTGATTTCCCAAATGCAAGTCTCCAAGATGCTATGTACATGACAGATCTGGATTACCCAGTCAATAGCAAAACTGCTACATATTACTGGGCTGCACAGGAGATGTTGTAATAATGATGCAGCCAACTCTAGCATCATGTCCTTCTCTGCATCTATGGGCTGAAGCTTCACCTCACAGACCTCCTGCTCTTCCTGCACCATAATAATACTCTGCTCTATTTTTAAGAGAACCTGTCACCACAGAACAGCACTATAAACTAAGTTAGGGTGCTGTTCGTTGAGGTGACGATGAGCCTATGATAGAGAACACGCACAGCGGTCTGAAAAAGAGTCAGATTTCTGGACTGTATGTGGACTTCACCAGTGGACAGTGCAGGAATGGGGGAGCAGGTGAGTATAACAAATGCACCCACCGACTTCCCATCACTGAACAGCACTATAACTTAGTTTATGTTCGGTGGTGACAGGTTCCATTTATCTGCATTTTTCTGCATTGGGTAAAATGCAGGGGAAAGTAGTGAAAAGTGAGCAGAGATCTCATTATTAGCAGAATTATGTACAGGGGACCTGGATTACTATTGATGGAACCATTAATTCTACTCTATCAAAAAATCCTGAGGGCACTCTTTAGTCATCAGTGTATTGATCTTAAAGTGTGCTCACACTTTCAAATGGCTTTTCAGAATAAGCTGTAATGTGTTACAATAGGAAGAATAACAGCATTACATGACATACATACTGCATTTTCTAGCAGTTTTCCCCCTTCTGTATTTCTAATGGTCATTTTCACCTGAGCTGATGGTTGGAGACTAGTGTTAAGAAGACTTATGATGTCTTCTTAACATGGCACACACAGGAAACAGGAGATTCTGCTCCCCTATCTCTTTTATATACACAAAAGCAGCAGGAATAGAATTAGTGACATTATATAGCAGTACTGAGCAGTGTAGATGTGAATCCAGCATTGGGATGAGACAGTAGTTGGGTTGTCTTAGTCTTTCTTTTTAGTTCAATAGTTTTTATGTGAATACAAAAAGACAACATATGTTATAAGTAACACAAGAATTAGGTTAGTTCATGAACATCAAGACCATTTTTTGAATGATAGCAAGCTGTCTAAAAACAATAGTGATAATTTATGTTAGTCTTATATTCGATTATGTTTGAAGATATGAAAAATTAAGTGTGACAGATGTGCATTGCATACCGAATAAAGTCAGTTACATACAAGGGAATTGTAACACGTCCGTAATATGAACTTGTTACAGTGACATTACAACCATATGTCATCAGTATTTGATCTGCATTTGCCTCTGTATTTACTGCCATTGGTTGTACGTCCTACTATACAAATACTGATCTGTATTTGGTCAATAGAAAATAATACCAATATGGAGGCAAAAACAGACAAAAATAGGTAATGCTGTGTTTTTAAAAGATAGCCATGAAAAATACGGCCATGTGAACAGATACACCGATTTACATTAGCTCTCTAGTGTGGTCTGCAAAATATGGACCAAGTACGCTCGTCTCAAAGTGGCCTAAAAAAGATATGTGTATGTGTTAAAAGCAATAGGTCTAATAAAACATCTATTTAGTCTGACAATGAATGTTGAAAAGTTTGTGCTTCCTGAATCTCTCTGCTAGTGAGGAAGGATATCTATGTCCATTTGTCTATAACAAGCTGTCAAACAGATGGAGAATTATTAAAACAAATACCTATGATTCAAAATTCTTCCACAAGGAAAAGAAACTTTAGTAGGTCAGGAACTGTTAGTTTTGGAGCACGTGTTTAAAACTGAATTTTGAGATGGTTTATGCATTTCAGAAGTATTTATTTTGCTATGTGTGTGTTTTGGACACAGAGAATTTGCTGTAAGCTTTATATAACTCTATATTCCACTTAGCAGCCAAACATTATGCTGCCTTTTACAGATGAAACATGTAGAGGGATACGGAATAGTATATACATATCCTGGGCATGCTAACCTGCTGGAGCCAAAACCAACTTTTTATGATTGTTAATAAAACAGTATGTATTCATTGTCCTTTATACTTTTATTGTAGCGCTAGAAACTTTTCTTTAGCTCTTTGTTAAAGTGCTAGCTATTCAGAAGTATTATTCTCCATGGAGTTAATGATTAAATACTAATGTTCACAAAGAGTTCTTTAAATATGTTGTACATAACTGGTCATGCACATTGAATTAATAGAATACATTTCCCAGCTCTTTTACTTTCTTCTAATTGACTGCAGGTGCCTGTCTGTGCACAACCTAATAATATAATAGTGAGGATCAAAACTGAACATTCATAGACCTACAATGCAGATGTTTCCACAATTAGGTATTAGGAATAGCAGATGTGTTTCTCACTGCAGTATGTTCAGTGTTACTTCATTTACTTTCCTCGTGTATCTACTTACTAAATAATATTGCATACAATGGTGAAGGGTACCTTTAACTCCTAAAATGCATTTCATTTACATACTTACACATTCAGTATAAAATACTAGCCTTGTTGTTATTCCTACACCTAGAGGAATTCAGAGGTGACCAACCTATTAATAAAACATTAATAAGATTGGGAAAGGTTGTAGGCATTACTGGGGAAGCCCACTTTCACTACAGTCAAACCTCTAGTTTCGTTGGTAATCCGTCCGAAACCAATCGACTAAACTTGAAACTAATGAAACTTGGGGCAATTATTTCTATAGGAATCAATGTAAATCCAATTAATTTGTTCTAGACATTCCAAAAAACACACCAAACCACATTTTTGCACAGTGTTTAGCACAGCTTTTTCAGCGCAGCACTAAACGCTGTACAACACCTCCATTCATTTCAATGAGGCTGTTCACACAAATGTTTTCGGCACTGCGTCGCACATTGAAATGAGTGGGTAGCGGTTTCAGAGTTACCGAAAACGCGGCACAACTTGGTACTGCGTTTTGGCAGTGCGAAATGCCCTAGCTATACTACCTGAGAGAAAAAAAAAATCAATACTCACTTTGCAGGTGCTGTTGGTGTCCCAGGGGCTACTCTCTGGGCCTCCGTGCAGGTGGCTGGGCACTTGTCAAGCCAGCAGAGCATCTTGCTAGTGATGGGGATTGAAATCTCCCACCTCCAGTAAGAGATTGCTCTGATTGGCTGAGTCAGCTGAGTGACAGCCCACTCAGCCAATCACAGCCAGTGCTGGATGCTCCAATCACAGCCATTTATCCATGAATCAGAGAATAGAACTATAAAACTGGCAGTGGAGAAGGCGCAACACTCCAGGTTAAAGCGAATAGGAAGTGACCAAAGGTATGGGAAACTTCTCCTTTTATTTATGTTTAATATGTTTTTATTAAGACTTTTGTAGAAATTCTTTACATAAAAATAAACAATACAGATATAACAAGTAGCTAGTCTCGCAGGACTGCTTCATTAAACTAAGAGCTATAAAACTGTTCAATCATACCAAAGTCTATTGAACCTCACATATACTCGGTGCCTGGCTGGCGCCCCATCAGTAGTTATACATTTGACATGGGTCTTTCCATAACCGGACCCGCCAATGTGCTTAGCCCTTGTAAACAAAAGAAAAAACAAAAACAAAAAAAAAAAGAAAACTAAGACAAAACACCACAGATTGAGTAGTTAAGACCACAAAAAAAAAACGGAAGAAAAAGCACCAAAAAGAAAAAACACAGGAGCGTACAGACCTAGATGACAAGCAGATGGGAAGGGAGATAGTATGGGGGATAGGGGGGAAAGAGGAAAGAGAAAAAAAACATTAATAAATAATGATAAAAATAAAAAGGGGGGTGGGGGGAGTTACCAAGGGTAGGTAACCAAACAAGCAGGGGGGTGGCCCTTACGTGGCATGCAGGATAAATGTATGACCGCTCTACTCCAATCAGCTGTCAACCCAGGAACCGTGTTTGCGGCCTGACTTCGTGGGAACCCTGGGGAGGCTTGTCTCCTCACCACCCTGTGATATTCTGAAACTCTGCTGAGTCGCGAAATTCGTTCCATATTGACCAGGCCCGCTTGCCTGTGCTCTCGACACCAGAGCCCTCATCTCCCAATTCCTCCATGTACATTAGCTGATTCAGCTCTTGTATAAATTCCAGAATCGAGGGGGTGATGCCGCTTCGCCAGTGGCGTGGAATAACGGCCCTGGCTGCAGTGAGGAAATGACGTAGGAGACCCTTCTTGATCGTAGCAAAGGGGCCAGGAACAACAGAGAGCAGCGCCAGTTGTGGGGTGACCTCCACCGTGCTGTGGGACACCCCCTCAAACAGTTCAAAAACGGTCCTCCAAAAGGACTGGATGGGCGGGCACTCCCACCAGATGTGCAGCATGGTTCCACGCGCGAACCCGCATCTCCAGCAAGTGTCTGGCACTGATGGGAATATGCGATGGAGCAGATCTGGGCATCTATACCATCTGGAGAGTAGCTTGAAGTTTTTCTCTTGCGCCACACAGGCCAGGGGTAGTTTGTGAGCGAACGTGAATGCTCTCTCCCAATAAGAGTCCTGCAGCTCCAGTGACAGGTCCCTCTCCCACCCCTTGGTGTATTGGGGAAGACCCTGGGTGAGCTTCCCCAGCATAATGCCGTGGATCCTTGAGAGGGCACGGGTGGGGGGGGGGGGTAGTTTGTAGAAACAATTTTTCAATGGGTTCCATGGGATCCCGGAGGCGACACGACCCCATCCGAGTCCTCCAGAAGGAGGACAACTGGAGGTATTCCAGCCATTGTAATTTTGTGTCAGGTCGGGACGCCTGTAGATCATTAAATGATGGGAGGCCCGCTGGTCCCATTATCTGACAGCACCGTGTATCCTCTTCCTCTCTCCAGCAAAGGAAGCTCTGTCTGTCCTGCCCTGGGGGGAATGCGGGATTGTGGAACAGGGGGGTCATTGCTCCTCTACGGGTCACAACATCTCCTCTTGCAGTAAGTCTATCCCATACGTCAAGGCAGTTCATGGTCAGGGGTGTATGAGGAAGAGCCACGGGCCTGTCCTCTGAGGAGATCCATGGCAGCAGGTGTATGTGTGGCCATACCATCGCTTTTTCTAGGTCCACCCATTGTTTCGCACCGGCGTGATAATGCCAGTCCAGTAATCTAGTAAGAACTGCGGCTGAATAATAAATTTTAAGGTCGGGTAAGCCCACTCCCCCCCTCGCCTTTGGGCCAGACATCGTCCGATAGCTGATACGACTATTCCGGCCCCCCCACACAAATCTGCGAAACACCCGTTGAACCAGTTTGAAAAACTGTGCCGGGAGTTTAATTGGCAGAGCCTGGAAGAGGTATAAAAATTTGGGGGCCACATCCATCTTCAAGACGTTAACTCGTCCGAACCAACTCAATTGCTTGGCAGCATAGCCATCCAGCTCACGTGTCACTTTCTCCAATAAGGGAACGTAGTTAAGGTGGTATAAGGAGGAGATATCTGCCGCAATATGTGCCCCTAAATACTTGATGGAGGATGCTCGCCATTTGAATTCGAATTGGTCAGCTAGATGGGCTACCTCAGTAGCCGGGAGGGATACATTCATAGCTTCAGATTTGTGGAAATTTACTTTAAAATTACTTAAACGCCCAAATTTAGAAAACTCCTGAAGGATCGCCGGGAACGAGACGCGTGGCTGAGAGACAAACAATAAGAGGTCATCTGCGTACAGAGCCGCCTTACAAGTCCGGGTCCCAACCTGCAAGCCGCGTATGTTGGGGTTGTCTCGCAGTGCCACAGCCAAGTGCTCCATAACGATGGCGTAGAGAAGGGGGGACAGCGGGCATCCCTGTCTCGTTCCGTTCCTAATAGGAACGGGATCGGACAGGAGGCCATTCACACGAATCTTTGCCGACGGGTTCCGGTACAATGCGAACACCCTGTTCAGGAACTTAGGCCCCAACCCCGTCAGTGAGGAACGTAAGAAGTCCCAACTAACGCGGTCGAAGGCCTTCTCCGCGTCCACCGAGAGGAGGCAAAACGGCTGTGATAGTTGTTTGGCCTGACTAATCAGCAGGAGAGTCTTATTGGTGTTGTCTCTTGCTTCCCGACCTTTTATGAAACCCACTTGATCGTTATGTATATGGGCTGGCAAGATTGGAGTCAGCCTATTCGCCAGAATTTTGGAAAACAACTTAATGTCTAGACTAATGAGCGAGATAGGGCGGTAACTGGGGCATAGCCCCGGATCTTTGCCCGGTTTGGGAAGCACGGTAATATGGGCTGTGAGTGATTGTGCAGGGAATGGGGTCGACGGAGAAATTTGGTTGAATGTATCTCTCAGAATAGGAGTTAAGATTTCCCGAAACTGCTTAAAAAAACGGGAGGTAAACCCATCCGGTCCAGGGGCCCTCCTTTTATTTAATAAAGTACGTGATCAACACATGAAAACGTGTTTCGGGATAACCCCTTCATCAGTTCAGCTGGTGTTTAAAACATACAAGCACCATTGGTGGGCAGGAGCAGGAGAAGTTCAGCAGAACTTCTCCTGCTCCTGCCCTGGCTGACCCGCACCCCACAGGCAAACAGATCTAATCATTAACCCTTTTGGAACCCACCAATTGCTTGTATGTTTTAAATACCAGTTGAACTGACGAAGGGGTTCCTATTCGCTTTAACCTGGAGTGTTGCGCCTTCTCCACTGCCAGTTCTATTCTCTTACTCTATCACGTGCACCCAGGTGGTGCGTCATCTGGTCAGGCAGCACCTCCATTATTGAAGTTACCACTTCATTCTCTTCACCACTTTTACAGTATCATTTTTTCACAACAAACACAACTGTACGGGTTTTGCTCCACCCCTCTTTCTCCTCCTCGTCCACATTTATCCATGAATGGCTATGAATGGAGCAATCCATGAATGGCTGTAATTGGACAGAGAGGTAACGTGGGTTGGCAGCAAAACTAGAAGCAGGTAACAAAAGTAGAGGTAAAATTCTGCATTGAAGAATTTGCTGATATGAAAACCTGCGAAGGAAGAAGACAACGAAAGTAGAGGTATGACTGTACTTGGTAATGGTTTCACACAAGATAACAGTAACAATGTAACCTAATTAGAGATGAGCGAACGCGTTCGTCCGAGCTTGATATTCGTGCGAATATTAGGGTGTTCGGGATGTTCGTTATTCGTGACGAACACCATGCGGTGTTCTGGTTACTTTCACTTCCTTCCCTGAGACGTTAGCGCGCTTTTCTGGCCAATTGAAAGACAGGGAAGGCATTACAACTTCCCCCTGCAACGTTTAAGCCCTATACCACCCCCCTGCTGTGAGTGGCTGGCGAGATCAGGTGTTCGCCTAATATAAAAGTCGGCCCCTCCCGCGGCTCGCCTCAGATGCGGTGTGAGTTAGATGAGGGACAGTGCTGTTTATACCGGAGCTGCTGTAGGGAAAGAATTGGTAGTTAGTGTAGGCTTCAAGACCCCCCAAAGGTCCTTATTAGGGCCACTGATAGCTGTGTGTTGGCTGCTGTTAGCAGTGGGATTTTTTTTTTTCTCAAAATCGCCTCTGCAGACCGTTGCACCTGGCATTAGGGACAGAAGTGCTGCATAGGCAGGGAGAGTGTTAGGAGTGAGTGTAGCCTTCAAGAACCTCAACGGTCCTTTCTAGGGCCATATTTATCCGTGTGCAGTACTGTCCAGGCTGCTGTTGGCTGTGCTGCATTTTTTTTGGGCTTCTCAAAATCGCCTCTGCAGAGCATTCCACCCTCCATTGATACTGCAGGGAAAGAATTGTATAGGCAGGGCCACAACACAGTTATTATTCATAGAATATACGCAGTGCTGCCTGTTGGTGGGAAAAAACTGAAAACAAATCTATTTGTCCAGCCTCTGTCCGTCCTTACGGGCGGTGGACACGTGTGAGCTGCGTGAAAAACATTGCTAAATCATACGCAGCCAGCTACGCTTTACTGCTGGGTTCGCCATTTGCTTTCCTTAATTGGGAAAAAAAATACCTGCTCTCCAAGAGTTATAATAACTCTGCTACCCTCACGTTCTGTGACACATAAGCAGGGACACAGCACAGTTATTAAACTTCTCAGGTTCATTGAATATACGCAGTGCTGCCTGTTGGTGGGAAAAAACTGAAAACAAATCTATTTGTCCAGCCTCTGTCCGTCCTTACGCCTGTGGAGACGTGTGAGCTGCGTGAAAAACATTGCTAAATCATACGCACCCAGCTACGCTTTACTGCTGGGTTCGCCATTTGCTTTCCTTAATTGGGAAAAAAAATACCTGCTCTCCAAGAGTTATAATAACTCTGCTACCCTCACGTTCTGTGACACATAAGCAGGGACACAGCACAGTTATTAAACTTCTCAGGTTCATTGAATATACGCAGTGCTGCCTGTTGGTGGGAAAAAACTGAAAACAAATCTATTTGTCCAGCCTCTGTCCGTCCTTACGCCTGTGGAGACGTGTGAGCTGCGTGAAAAACATTGCTAAATCATACGCACCCAGCTACGCTTTACTGCTGGTTTCGCCATTTGCTTTCCTTAATTGGGAAAAAAAATACCTGCTCTGCCACAGTTAATAACTCTGCTACCCTCACGTTCTGTGACACATTAGCAGGGACACAGCACAGTTATTAAACTTCTCAGGTTCATTGAATATACGCAGTGCTGCCTGTTGGTGGGAAAAAACTGAAAACAAATCTATTTGTCCAGCCTGTGTCCGTCCTTACGCCTGTGGAGACGTGTGAGCTGCGTGAAAAACATTGCTAAATCATACGCAGCCAGCTACGCTTTACTGCTGGGTTCGCCATTTGCTTTCCTTAATTGGGAAAAAAAATACCTGCTCTGCCACAGTTAATAACTCTGCTACCCTCACGTTCTGTGACACATAAGCAGGGACACAGCACAGTTATTAAACTTAGATAATTCATTCACTAGAGGCAGTGGGGCCTTTCGTTTTCCAAAAAGGGCAAAAATTATATTTGGCCTGCAGTCTTGCGCCAATTTATTTCCTGCCTGTGAAATCAAATCACTGGTAATACAGCATGCTGAGGGGTAGGGGTAGGCCTAGAGGACGTGGACGCGGCCGAGGACGCGGAGGGCCAAGTCAGGGTGTGGGCACAGGCCAAGCTCCTGATCCAGGTGTGTCGCAGCCGACTGCTGCGCGATTAGGAGAGAGGCACGTTTCTGGCGTCCCCACATTCATCGCCCAATTAATGGGTCCACGCGGGAGACGGTTATTAGAAAATGAGCAGTGTGAGCAGGTCCTGTCCTGGATGGCAGAAAGTGCTTCGAGCAACCTATCGTCTACCCGCAGTTCTGCGCCGTCCACTGCTGCCAATCCGAATCCTCTGTCTGCTGCTCCTCCTTCCTCCCAGCCTCCTCACTCCACTACAATGACACCTGCTCAGGAGCGGGAACACTCCCAGGAACTGTTCTCGGGCCCCTGCTTAGATTGGGCAGCAGCGGTTCCTCTCCCACCAGAGGAGTTTATCGTCACTGATGCCCAACCATTCGAAAGTTCCCGGGGTCCGGGGGAAGAGGCTGGGGACTTCCGCCAACTGTCTCAACAACTTTCTGTGGGTGAGGAGGACGATGACGATCAGACACAGTTGTCTTGCAGTGAGGTAGTAGTAAGGGCAGTAAGTCCCAGGGAGCAGCGCACAGAGGATTCGGAGGAAGAGCAGCAGGACGATGAGGTGACTGACCCCACCTGGTGTGCAACGCTTACTCAGGAGGACAGGTCTTCAGAGGGGGAGTCAAGGGCATCAGCAGGGCAGGTTGCAAGAGGCAGTGCAGTGGCCAGGGGTAGAGGCAGGGCCAGACCGAATAATCCACCAAGTGTTTCCCAAAGCGCCCCCTCGCGCCATGCCACCCTGCGGAGGCCGAGGTGCTCTAAGGTCTGGCAGTTTTTCACAGAGACGCCTGACGACCGACGAACAGTGGTGTGCAACCTTTGTCGCGCAAAGCTCAGCCGGGGAGCCAACACCAACAGCCTCACCACCACCACCATGCGCAGACATATGATGGCCAAGCACCCCGCAAGGTGGGACAAAGGCCGTTCACCGCCTCCGGTTTGCACCCCTGCCTCTCCCCCTGTGCCCCAACCTGCCACTGAGATGCAACCCCCCTCTCAGGACACAGGCACTACCGCCTCATGGCCTGCACCCACACCCTCATCTCCGCTGTCCTCGGCCCCATCCAGCAGTGTAGTTCAGCGCACCGTTCAGCCGTCGCTTGCGCAAGTGTTCGAGCGCAAGCGCAAGTACGCCGCCACGCACCCGCACGCTCAAACGTTAACCGTTCGCATCGCAAAATTCATCAGCCTTGAGATGCTGCCGTATAGGGTTGTGGAAACGGAGTCCTTCAAAAGTATCATGGAGGCGGCGGCCCCGCGCTACTCAGTTCCCAGTCGCCACTACTTTTCCCGATGTGCCGTCCCAGCCCTGCACGACCACGTCTCCCGCAACATTGTGCGCGCCCTCACCAACGCGGTTACTGCCACGGTCCACTTAACTACGGACACGTGGACAAGCACAGGCGGGCAGGGCCACTACATCTCCCTGACGGCACATTGGGTGAATTTAGTGGAGGCTGGGACAGAGTCAGAGCCTGGGACCGCTCACGTCCTACCCACCCCCAGAATTGCGGGCCCCAGCTCGGTGCTGGTATCTGCGGAGGTGTATGCTTCCTCCACTAAAGCACCCTCCTCCTCCTCCTCCTCCTCTGTCTCACAATCAAGATGTGTTAGCAGCAGCATGTCGCCAGCAGTCGGTGTCGCGCGGTGTGGCAGCACAGCGGTGGGCAAGCGTCAGCAGGCCGTGCTGAAACTACTCAGCTTAGGCGATAAGAGGCACACGGCCCACGAACTGCTGCAGGGTCTGACACAGCAGACCGACCGCTGGCTTGCGCCGCTGAGCCTCCAACCGGGCATGGTCGTGTGTGACAACGGCCGTAACCTGGTGGCGGCTCTGCAGCTCGGCAGCCTCACGCACGTGCCATGCCTGGCCCACGTCTTTAATTTGGTGGTTCAGCGGTTTCTGAAAAGCTACCCACGCTTGTCAGACCTGCTCGTAAAGGCGCGCCGGCTCTGCGCACATTTCCGCAAGTCCCACACGGACGCTGCCACCCTGCGCACCCTGCAACATCACTTTAAGCTGCCAGTGCACCGACTGCTGTGCGACGTGCCCACACGGTGGAACTCTACGCTCCACATGTTGGCCAGGCTCTATGAACAGCGTAGAGCTATAGTCGAATACCAACTCCAACATGGGCGGCGCAGTGGGAGTCAGCCTCCTCAATTCCTTTCAGAAGAGTGGGCCTGGTTGGCAGACATCTGCCATGTCCTTGGTAATTTTGAGGAGTCTACCCAGGTGGTGAGCGGCGATGCTACAATCATTAGCGTCACCATTCCTCTGCTATGCATCTTGAGAAATTCCCTGCAAACCATAAAGGCAGCTGCTTTGCGCTCGGAAACGGGGGCGGGGGAAGACAGTATGCCGCTGGATAGTCAGGGCACCCTCCTGTCTATTTCTCAGCGCGTACAGGAGGAGGAGGAGGAGCATGAGGAGGATGAGGAGGAGGGGGAAGAGACAGCTTGGCCCGCTGCTGACGGTACACCGGCTGATTGCCTGTCATCCTTTCAGCGTGTATGGCCTGAGGAGGAGGAGGAGGAGGAGGAGGAGGATCCTGATAGTGATCTTCCTAGTGAAGACAGCCATGTGTTGCGTACAGGTACCCTGGCACACATGGCTGACTTCATGTTAGGATGCCTTTCTCGTGACCCTCGCGTTGCACGCATTCTGGCCACTACGGATTACTGGGTGTACACACTGCTCGATCCACGGTATAAGGAGAACCTGCCCACTCTGATTCCCGAAGAGGAAAGGGGTTCGAGAGTGTTGCTATACCACAGGACCCTTGCGGACAAGCTGATGGTAAAATTCCCAGCCGACAGCGCTAGTGGCAGAAGGCGCAGTTCCGAGGGCCATGTTGCAGGGGATGTGCGTAGATCGAGCAGCATGTACATCCCAGGCAGTGCAACAGTCTTTAAGGGCCTGGCCAGCTTTATGGCTCCCCACCAAGACTGTGTCACCGCTCCCCAGTCACGGCTGAGTCGGCGGGAGCACTGCAAAAGGATGGTGAGGGAGTACGTAGCGGTACGCACGACCATCCTTGGTGACGCCTCTGCCCCCTACAACTACTGGGTGTCGAAGCTGGACACGTGGCCTGAACTAGCCCTGTATGCCCTTGAGGTGCTTGCTTGTCCTGCGGCTAGCGTGTTGTCGGAGAGGGTGTTTAGTGCGGCTGGGGGAATCATCACAGATAAGCGTAGCCGCTTGTCAACCGACAGTGCCGACAGGCTAACACTCATCAAGATGAACAAAGGCTGGATTTCCCCAGACTTCTGTTCTCCACCAGCGGACAGCAGCGATACGTAAGCAATACGTAGGCTGCACCCGCGGATGGAAGCTACGTTCTCTCTCACCATCCAAAACGGGGACATTTCTGCTTCATCAATCTGTGTCTAATATTCCTCCTCCTCCTCCTCCTGCTCCACCTCCTGAAACCTCACGTAATCACGCTGAACGGGCAATTTTTCTTAGGGCCACAAGGCTCACTCAAATAATTTTTCAGAACAATTTTTATAAGTTTCAATGCGCTTAAAAGCATTGGAACTTTAACTTGAACCAATTTTTCGTTACACTGGGCTGCCTCCAGGCCTAGTTACCACTTAAGCCACATTAACCAAAGCGATTAATGGGTTTCACCTGCCCTCTTGGCTGGCCATGGCCAATTTTTGGGATGTACATTAGTACTGTTGATACAGCAATTTTTGTGGGCCCTCGCCTACAGTGTAATCAAATTAATTTTTAGCCCACCTGCATTACGGCTGACGTTACCTCAGCTGTGTTGGGCAATGCAATGGGATATTTTTGTGTACCGTCGGTGGGTTCCAGGGAGCCACCCATGCTGTAGGTGCACACTGAGTTTTTAATACATCTGTACACTTCTAAAGAACCCGTCTGACTGGGGCATGCAGTGTGGGCCGAAGCCCACCTGTATTACGCACGACATTACTACCTCAGCTGTGTTGGGCAATGCAATGGGATATTTCTATGTACCGCCGGTGGCTTCCTGGCACCCACCCAGGCAGTGGGTCCACAGGGAGTTAAACCTACATGTGTCCACTTGTAAAGAATCCCAGTCTGACTGGGGCATGCAGTGTGGGCCGAAGCCCACCTGTATTACGCACGACATTACTACCTCAGCTGTGTTGGGCAATGCAATGGGATATTTTTGTGTACCGCCGGTGGGTTCCAGGGAGCCACCCATGCTGTAGGTGCACACTGAGTTTTTAATACATCTGTACACTTCTAAAGAACCCGTCTGACTGGGGCATGCAGTGTGGGCCGAAGCCCACCTGTATTACGCACGACATTACTACCTCAGCTGTGTTGGGCAATGCAATGGGATATTTCTATGTACCGCCGGTGGCTTCCTGGCACCCACCCAGGCAGTGGGTCCACAGGGAGTTAAACCTACATGTGTCCACTTGTAAAGAATCCCAGTCTGACTGGGGCATGCAGTGTGGGCCGAAGCCCACCTGTATTACGCACGACATTACTACCTCAGCTGTGTTGGGCAATGCAATGGGATATTTCTATGTACCGCCGGTGGCTTCCTGGCACCCACCCAGGCAGTGGGTCCACAGGGAGTTAAACCTACATGTGTCCACTTGTAAAGAATCCCAGTCTGACTGGGGCATGCAGTGTGGGCCGAAGCCCACCTGTATTACGCACGACATTACTACCTCAGCTGTGTTGGGCAATGCAATGGGATATTTTTGTGTACCGCCGGTGGGTTCCAGGGAGCCACCCATGCTGTGGGTCGACAGGGACTTCACAATAGGGAGTTGTACCTGCCTGTGTCTATGAATTAAAAAGCCCGGTCTGACTGGGGCATGCAGACACCTTGACAGAATGAATAGTGTGTGGCACATAGGTTCCCCATTGCTATGCCCACGTGTGCAGCTCCTGATGGCGGTGGCACAGGATTCTATTTCTCATTGCTTCTGTACAGCATTGTGGGCTATCGCTCCGCCACTTTTAAAGAGGGTCGCTGCCTAGCCGTGCCAACCTCTGCAGTGTATGCCTGCGGTCCCTCGTCATGGCAGACGCAATTCTAAATAGACATGAGCGTGGTGTGGCATGAGGGCAGCTGAAGGCTGCGCAGGGACACTTTGGTGTGCGCTGTGGGGGGGAGGGGGTGCGGTTGGGCAGCATGTAACTCAGGAGAAGTGGCAGTGGAGTGTCATGCAGGCAGTGATTGTGCTTTGTTGGAGGTAGTGTGGTGCTTAGCAAAGGTATGCCATGCTAATGAGCGCTTTTCAGAAGTAAAAGTTGTTGGGAGGGGGGGGGGGCCCACTCTTGCCGCTATTGTGGCTTAATAGTGGGACCTGTGAACTTAGGATGCAGCCCAACATGTAGCCCCTCGCCTGCCCTATCCGTCACTGTGTCATTCCCATCACTTTCCTGAATTGCCCAGATTTTCACACATGAAAACCTTAGCGAGCATCGGCGAAATACAAAAATGTTCCGGTCGCCCATTGACTTCAATGGGGTTCGTTGTTCGAAACGAACCCTCGAGCATCACGGGAAGTTCGTTACGAATAACGAACACCCGAACATTTTGGTGTTCGCTCATCTCTAAACCTAATGTAAGCTACATGGGAAATTGCAATAGTGAGATTATCATGAAATTATACACATAGTCTACACAGGTGGGGACATAAACCCCTATCACAGTTACTGCTGATGATTAAAGGCTTCTGTCACACAGTTAGGGCGCCCACCCACTGGCGTTTTTTTTCACTGCGAAATTCGCAGGTTTTTTTTTTTCTGCAGGGGGTCTATGGGACTTGTAATGTAAAAATCGCGATCGCGCAAAATCGCGATTTACCGCGATATCGCGATTTTGCGCGATCGCGATTTTAGCTTTGCATGTCCCATAGCCCAAAGACCCCTGCAGAAAAAAAAAACCGCTGCGAATTTCGCAGTAAGAAAACGCTAGTGGGTGGGCACCCTTATAATGAACTACATCAAAGTTCATCGTCCTGACTATATACTTATGACCCTTAACTTATTTAGGTGACTATAGAAAGTTATGATAATAATTAGTGTCCTCCCAGTCTGCAGAGATTTCACTGGCTCTAGCTGTTCATGTGACACTGTACTGATGTATCATGGGACTGCTAGCACATCTGTAAGTATAGGTAAGAGCCTACATCATTTTCCCTTTTTTTGAGTGTGTGTGTATGTTCACTTTCACAATACTTTGTGACTTTCAGCTATTTTACTCTTCTCTTGTTGCATTTTGAAAGTGATGAAAAAAGTGGGTGGGGTTTACATCTGGTTATAATGGAAAGCTCAAGAAAAAACAAACTTTTAGGAGGCAGCCACCTATTAATACATAATTAAAGCATTAATTTGGTGCATCTTACTCAAGCACAAATTGCTTTAAGACTGGCATATGAAATGCCATTCTTAATAAATCTCCTCCTTAATGTGGAAAGAAATTTGGGAAAAAGTAATTAAAACATCCTTTGTTTAAAGGACGACCGAGTGATCTCAAGAGCTAGCTGTTCACATATGCAATATAATCATTTAACCCTTTCTAATCCACTGTCTGACCTCTGAAGACATTATGATTTAAGGCTGTACAGCTGAGATGTTGGAAGACATCCGTCGGGGTTCTCTTACTGTATATTGCCAGCCTCTCTGCTGTCGGAGCCTATCCAACGTGTCACCTCACGCAGTACTGGCTTTAGCCAGCAGATAGCGCTGTTGTATAACAGCAGAAAAAGAGTAAGCCCCCTAGGAAAACCAGGATACAAATTGCATTGGAAAGGGTTGACAAGCCAAGAAGGAGTGAGACTTCCAATTACTGGTCTTCATTTAAAGAGTGTGCCTCTTCATGTGTTCAGTGCACTGGGCACCAGGGAAAATCATCCTAAGCCTGGCGTCACAAATGCTGGGCTTAGTACATTTTCCCAATTATGTTTATTTTAGAGCAAAAAAAATTGCTACACAAGACTATTCAATAACAAACCATAAGCGCTAACACCATTGTTGGGAGCAGTGGGGGATTAAGGGGATCATGTGCCCAGGGCTGTTCACACACAACCCCCCCCCCCTCCAATAGTAGAATAGTCTTACATTCCATGCATGCTACAGAAAGTGAATGTAGATAAATCTAGGATGGAATAGACACAAAATTATGCATTTAGTGACAACCCCAAGTCCTGTGTTCACTTTCTGGAGCCTGCATGGTATTTAGGACTATTTTTGCTACTTTGCATTACCATATTATTCTATTCCATTTAGGACCTTTCAATTCTGATGATCTTATGCACTTGCACTTTATTATATTTTCGTTTCCTATTTCATTTGACTTTTTATGCGGTTTGGTTGTTATACTATGCTGCTCATTAGGAGGTTTATGTTTATCCTTGAAAATTGCATGTAATGACTGTTTGCTTTATTGTAACATAAGCGGTATGTCTTTGAACTTTTTAAGTGTTTTAATGAGTACATATGTTTATTTTTGAATAAAAGTTGTTCCTTTTATTTTGGGTGTGTACTTTTTCTTTGGATGGGATTACTTGGTCATGTTCACATCCTCACCCCTCTTTTCTTCATATTTGTGGTGTCCATCTGTTATGTTTTACTTAGTAATATGACCCTCTGTGGCTCCAATTAGAAATATGACCCCCTGGGTACTCATACTTAGTAATAGGATCCCCTCTGTGGCCACAGTTAGTGCTAGGGATCCCTCTGTACTCCAAATATTATAGGGCCCCTCTGTAGCCCAAGGTAGAGTTTCTGGCTCCCCTGCTAAACCTTTGCCCGCAGGGAGAAGAAGGGGTTAACATGCTTTCGGCACTCACAGCCTTCTCTCTCTGATCTCATAGGCACACAGCAGGATGTCATCACTCTTGTCCCTGTCACTCAATCTATTCCCATCACTCACTCTATTCCAAGTACTGGAGCCGGAGAGGAATGATGACGTCCTGAGTTCGCATGTGAAATCACCGCTCAGAGAGGGAAGGCTGAAGGCTGAGAGTATAGTAAAGAGATTAGCTGCACAGGTCATAATAGGGTGACTGGGGTGGCTATAGGCCCCCTTGGAGCCTCGGGCCCAGGGTGGTCTCCCATTCACCCCTATTATAATCCACCATTGCTTGGAAGAATATGGTTGATATACCTTCCTCACCTATACTGTACCTCTCTGATGGTGGTTCTGCTGCTACTAGAATACTATAGAGAGGAAATTTTATGTGCTTGCAAACCAGATGTTTTCCCCTTTACATTTCATTCAATCTTCCTAGGAATAAATTATGCCCATATGTTACATTGCCCAATTAAGAGAAAAATAAACCGTGGTTATTTACAGAGTATATTTCCCTTTACATTTTATTAGTTAAGAACTGGACACCTGATTTTCATCTCTTTACAAGGAACACTCATTGAATTCACCGCCTCACATATTATTATTTAAGCCTAGATTTAACACACAACATCCAACATCTGGCACTACATTCTCCAAGACCATCAAGAACTTCATTGGTCTACAGAGTTGAAAACTATGAAAAGTAATACTGGTACGAGTGTGCGATTATATAGAAACAACTTCCTAAAAGTGCTTAGTTTAAGCACCTCAAACACAAGAAGAAATAAAAAAACTTTCAATTAGTAACAGGTTACTGCTCCCTTCACAGTTATAAAAATAACACTCTGTTTACGTAGAGTCTTCTGTACTTTTATGGGGTACAGAATAAGTTGTTTCTGCTCATTGCACAGCATGTGGAGATCACACTGAGTACATCAGCCAAAACACCATTGTGTCTACTGCATCTTGAAAAGGCACCCTTAGACCTCTTTTTTCCTATAGTCTTGGCTAAAGAGGATATTTCTCTGTAGATACTTATGAATGGTTTTATAAAGGGAGCTTTTCACACTAGCGAGATTAGGAGCAACTTGCTACGGTAGAATAACCACAATGTTGATCTGAAGCCTATATCAATGGCATCAATCATGAAATGATCATTTTTTCTTTGCCGTGTAGACTGGATCAGGATGAACCATTATGTAATGATAATATTGGCTCTACAGTATTGTACTGATGCAGGTTGAGATTAGGCAAGTTAGTAACACTATACATATGTAACTGGTGCAGGATATGATGCCGTAAATAGAAAAGCTTTACACAGATTTATCAAATACATTAAACTATACTGAACACTGAATAATGACGTTATATGGAGAATAAATTGTACTCGTACAACTACCAGCAATGGGAACAGTTTTTTATAGCTGAAATCACTGTATATATATATATATATATATATATATATATATATATATATATATATATATATATACACACACACACACACACACACGGAGAGATATCAAACAGTCCCTTTAAGAACCTGCAATAATTTGTGTGCACCCTCAAATGATAATGGAAAATATGAAGGCCACATTGGCTGAGGGTAGTAGCATACACTGAACGTAACTTCACATTGGAGGGTAGCTGCTTTAGTATGTTAGTGGTTAGTGGGCATGGCATAAAATAAAAAAGAAACAATGCTCAGCTCTTTTCAATCCCCGGGAAAAAGCTGACTGGCTCCCAGTATGTACATCCAGTAGAAGTCAGGCGACCTCTGCAGCCAATCAGAGGCCACAGTATCACCCTCAGCGCTCACATCCTGGGCACAACAATGCCATGAGTTCAGCAGTGACACTGAAACCTTTGATTAGCTGCAGCAGTCGCCTGACTTTCGCAGGGAGCCAGAGCCACTCAGCCATTTCTCAGGGAGACTAAAGAGGGGTGAGTATTTTCTCTTTTTTTATTTTATGGCATGCCCAGCTGTTGGAACATTTTTACATTTTTTTCTTATAGTGGGGCAACCACTTTAAGTAGTTCCAGGTAGATGCTGTCCATACAGTAGCTTCTTATCTCCTAGCAAGTATATATGATCTGCTTAGGAATAGCCCTTATCCACACACTAACATGCAGGCACAACAGCTCAATCTGTACTCTGTCCTTTATGGGTCATTCTCTAGCCGAGAGGTTGGGGTATTGCAGTACGGCTTTACTCATGTCCAAACACCTCTGAAACTAGGTATCCAGATGCTGCTACGGTTAGTCTCTTTGGCAGTCACTTCAGTCTTTACATTGAATCCGGTCCAGGATTCCATTGTTGAGGTCTTTCTCTACTGTGTACTTTGCCTGCTGAACCAGTTTGTGTTCATACACAGTGCACAAGTACTCTGCGCTGCCAGTTCTCACCAGTACAGGTCCCTTTTGCTCAGTCAGAAGCCACATCATAAATTACCCATGGCACTCCCTCTCCTCTTGGGAAATCACAAAGTCCATCTTCAGGTCTCTCTTTGGACTCTATAAAACTGTTGCATCACACCAGAGCCCGGGAACAAGATCTGTCTTTTATACCCAGCCCATCAGCCAATCAGAGTGCAGCTGACATACTAACAGTCCACAGCAATCAGAGTGAAAAAAGTCATGTGACTTCTCTCTGAAGGTCCTGACAGATGAATAAATACAGTATAAGTAACATTGAATGTACAATACTACACCTGTCTCTCCCTAGTCTCTGTGGGATGGGGTTTTACTTCATCAGTTGCTGAACACTGTAATAATCTATGGCATTTCACTTGTCAATTTCCTTCCATTCATTACAGCTGCCTCTAGCACGCACACCCAACAGCCTTACCTATAAAGACAGTACCATATGGCCGCCCACATGCAGTCAGCTATTTCTTTGAACTCAGACTGGCTGGGCATGAATATTTGGTTTGATATGGAGAGCAATAGTGGGGGACATACATTTATGTGTATGGTGAGGAAAACTGCTTCACTGTAAGATCTCATAACCAAAAATCGTGTTCATAGAGACTTTTTAAAGCACAGTAGTTTTACCTCCAGATATTTTACTACCGTGTTTCCCCGAAAATAAGACAGTGTCTTATATTAATTTTTGTTTAAAAAGGTTTAACTTTTTTACATGTATAGCTGCCTATACACTATTTAAATTGATTTTTTAAATTAACTGTTAGCAGGGTTTAATTTTGGAGTGGGGCTTATATTTCAAGCATCCTCAAAAAGCCTGAAAAATCATTTTGCATCCTCAAAACTTTTGGAAAATCATGCTATGTCTTATTTTCAGGGTATGTCTTATTTTCAGGGAAACAGGGTAGCATTTGCCACCGCACATTATCATATATTTATGACCATCAGCTGTGTTATAGAATCATTGACACTGTATGCCAGATTTAGTATACTAGCACTGCTGGTTAACAAAAGGCTAAATACAGCCATACACATTACTGTTGGCTGCACACTCTTTTGGTGGACAACCGTCTTCCAACCACCTCATAAACATGCATCATGGCCCGACATATAGTTTTCAAAGTTCCTTTACAAGGCTCAATCACAACCAGTCAAAATCAGGGGAAAGTAGCTGAAATATTTGATCAATGTATTTAACTAATTGACCTACACCCGAAACTGCTGTCATGTACGTATAGCCATTAACAAGCATAAGTAACTGTCAGGCAGAAGGAGGTGGATCCAACTTGCCACACATCAGTTTGACTGGGCTAACCGAGGTGGTAGGATTTAGGGAACCCCCGTTTTCATCCTTGACCTCTTCAAGCAGGATATGGCTGCTACTGTGGGGTCCCCAAGCTGTTACATGCACCAATAGTTTCAGTTGTGTGGCTGCTAACACTGCATACGGCTGAGGGGTAGTACCTGATGGTGTGAAGAGGTGCCCAAAAACATATAACAGGTCATTGGTAGTGGCACAGTAGCAATGATGAGGTCCAGGCAGATGGTCAGGGCAGGCAGCGAGCAATCATGTACTCTAGTATTCAGAGCTGAGATTAGGGAACACAGAAGTCAGAATGGTCGAGTATCAGGCAGGAGTCAAAATAATAATATACACAAATAATGGCTTTATCAAAAATGGCAGTAGAAAACCAATTGCCTAGGCATCCACTCTAGAGAATGGATGCCTAAGATAGCAGGTAGAGAAATGGGATTCGAGGGGGGCAGATTTAGCATACGCTGGCCCTTTAAAAAAGGTACAGGAGCGTGTATGAGCCCTTTGGACATTCATCAAGATTGCAGACGAGGACAGAGCATGGCGTGTCGGATGGCAGCGCCTGGAGACAGGTGAAGCAGGGGAGGGGCGGTGATGCGCCGCAACAGTAACCACTGGTAAAAAAAAAAGTTAAAAACTAGAGATGAGCGAGCACCAAAATGCTCGGGTGCTCGTTGCTCAGGACGAAATTTTCGCAATGCTCGAGGGTTCGTTTCGAATAACGAACCCCATTGAAGTCAATGGGCGACCCGAGCATTTTTGTATTTCGCCGATGCTCGCTAAGGTTTCCATGTGTGAAAATCTGGGCAATTCAAGAAAGTGATGGGAACGACACAGCAACGGATAGGGCAGGCGAGGGGCTACATGTTGGGCTGCATCTCAAGTTCACAGGTCCCACTATTAAGCCACAATAGCGGCAAGAGTGGGCCCCCCCCTCCCAACAACTTTTACTTCTGAAAAGCCCTCATTAGCATGGCATACCTTAGCTAAGCACCACACTACCTACAACAAAGCACAATCACTGCCTGCATGACACTCTGCTGCCACTTCTCCTGGGTTACATGCTGCCCAACCCCCCTCCCCCCTGCACGACGCAGTGTCCACAGCGCACACCAAACTGTCCCTGCGCAGCCTTCAGCTGCCCTCATGCCACACTACCCTCATGTCTATTTATAAGTGCGTCTGCCATGAGGAGGAACTGCAGGCACACACTGCAGAGGGTTGGCACGGCTAGACAGCGACCCTCTTTAAAAGGGGCGGGGCGATAGCCCACAATGCTGTACAGAAGCAATGAGAAATATAATCCTGTGCCACTGCCATCAGGAGCTGCACACGTGGGCATAGCACTATTCATTCTGTCAAGGTGTCTGCATGCCCCAGTCAGACTGGTAATATGTACCTTAACAGTAACCGCGTTGGTGGTAATGTGGTGGTGACTGCGGACCTAGTAGCGCGGTTGTATTTTGTTGGTTTTCGGAATGTGGCCAGGATTAAGTGGGCCGTGGCGGGGGGATGGTGGGGGGGCTCTCTTGTTGTTTCGGTAAAGGTGAAATTCTTGGACTGCCACCAGACGAACCAATGCAAAGGCATTTGCCAAGAATGTTTTCATTGTTGGAGGAGGAGGGGGATGTTTTTGAGGCACTACGTGTCCTCTCCACGTGTCCGTGGTTATATGCACCTTAACAGTAACCGCGTTGGTGGGAAATGGCCTCGCCGCCATCATGTCTTTGGGAAGCCTCTGTTTCAACACCCCAGAGACATACCATTAGCAGCGGTATAGGCAGAGCCCATAATTCGTAACATTTCAGCCGTAGCATTAGGACAGGCCCCACTTAAATATCACTAGCAGCATTATAGGGGGAGCACAGTATTAGTTCCATTTCAGTAATAGTAGCACTCAAGACAGGCCCCAGTAACAATTCCGAAGCAGCAGTATAGTGGGAGCGCAGTCTTCGTTCCATTTCAGTAATAGTAGCACTCAAGACAGGCCCCAGTAACAATTCCGAAGCAGCAGTATAGTGGGAGCGCAGTCTTCGTTCCATTTCAGTAATAGTAGCACTCAAGACAGGCACCAGTAACAATTCCGAAGCAGCAGTATAGTGGGAGCGCAGTCTTCTTCCATTTCAGTAATAGTAGCACTCAAGACAGGCCCCAGTAACAATTCCGAAGCAGCAGTATAGGAGGAGCATAGTCTAAGTTCCATTTAAGTAATAGTAGCAGCCTACACAGGCCCCAGAAACAATTCCGATGCAGCAGTATAGTGGGAGCGCAGTCTTAGTTCCATTTCAGTAGCTGCAGTATAGCCAAGGCCCAAGTTACATTTATGTAGCTAAAGTGTAGGCCAACCCCACACACCTTTCTGTACCATGAGTGCAGGCGAAGAACATAGAAATTGCTATGATTACACTGTAGGTGAGGGCCCCAAAAAATTGGTGTACCAACAGTACTAATGTACCTCAGTAAAAATTGGCCATGCCCAACCAAGATGGCAGGTGAAACCCATTAATCGCTTTGGTTAATGTGGCTTAAGTGGTAACTAGGCCTGGAGGCAGCCCAGTTTAACGAAAAATTGGTTCAAGTTAAAGTTCCAACGCTTTTAAGAGCATTGAAACGTATAAAAATTTTTTAGAAAAATTATATGAGTGAGCCTTGTGGCCCTAAGAAAAATTGCCCGTTCAGCGTGATTACGTGAGGTTTCAGGAGGAGGAGCAGGAGGAGGAGGAGGAATATTATACACAGATTGAGGAAGCAGAAATGTCCCCGTTTTGGATGGTGAGAGAGAACGATGCTTCCATCCGCGGGTGCAGCCTACGTATTGCTTAGGTATCGCTGCTGTCCGCTGGTGGAGAAGAGAAGTCTGGGGAAATCCAGGCTTTGTTCATCTTGATGAGTGTTAGCCTGTCGGCACTGTCGGTTGACAGGCGGGTACGCTTATCTGTGATGATTCCCCCAGCCGCACTAAACACCCTCTCCGACAAGACGCTAGCCGCAGGACAAGCAAGCACCTCCAGGGCATACAGCGCTAGTTCAGGCCACGTGTCCAGCTTCGACACCCAGTAGTTGTAGGTGGCAGAGGCGTCACGGAGGACGGTCGTGCGATCGGCTACGTACTCCCTCACCATCCTTTTACAGTGCTCCCGCCGACTCAGCCTTGACTGGGGAGCGGTGACACAGTCTTGCTGGGGAGCCATAAAGCTGTCCAGGCCCTTAAAGACTGTTGCACTGCCTGGGCTGTACATGCTGCTCGATCTCCGCACCTTCCCTGCTACCTTGCCCTCGGAACTGCGCCTTCTGCCACTAGCGCTGTCGGGTGGTAATTTTACCATCAGCTTGTCCGCAAGGGTCCTGTGGTATAGCAACACTCTCGAACCCCTTTCCTCTTCGGGAATGAGAGTGGGAAGGTTCTCCTTATAGCGTGGGTCGAGCAGTGTGTACACCCAGTAATCCGTAGTGGCCAGAATGCGTGTAACGCGAGGGTCACGAGAAAGGCATCCTAACATGAAGTCAGCCATGTGTGCCAGGGTACCTGTATGCAACACATGGCTGTCTTCACTAGGAAGATCACTTTCAGGATCCTCCTCCTCCTCCTCCTCCTCCTCCTCCTCCTCCTCCTCAGGCCATACACGCTGAAATGATGACAGGCAAGCAGCATGGGTACCGTCAGCAGTGGGCCAAGCTGTCTCTTCCCCCTCCTCCTCATCCTCCTCATGCTCCTCCTCCTCCTCCTGAACGCGCTGAGATATAGACAGGAGGGTGCTCTGACTATCCAGCGACATACTGTCTTCCCCCGGCTCTGTTTCCGAGCGCAAAGCGGCTGCCTTTATGCTTTGCAGGGAACTTCTCAAGATGCATAGCAGAGGAATGGTGACGCTAATGATTGCAGCATCGCCGCTCACCACCTGGGTAGACTGCTCAAAGTTTCGAAGGACCTGGCAGATGTCTGCCAACCAGGCCCACTCTTCAGAAAATAATTGAGGAGGCTGACTCCCACTGCGCCGCCCATGTTGGAGTTGGTATTCCACTATAGCTCTACGCTGCTCATAGAGCCTGGCCAACATGTGGAGCATAGAGTTCCACCGTGTGGGCACGTCGCACAGCAGTTGGTGCACTGGCAGATTAAAGCGATGTTGCAGGGTGCGCAGGGTGGCAGCGTCCGTGTGGGACTTGCGGAAATGTGCGCAGAGCCGGCGCACCTTTCCGAGCAGGTCTGACAAGCGTGGGTAGCTTTTCAGAAGGCGCTGAACCACCAAATTAAAGACGTGGGCCAGGCATGGCACGTGCGTGAGGCTGCCGAGCTGCAGAGCCGCCACCAGGTTACGGCCGTTGTCACACACGACCATGCCCGGGTGAAGGCTCAGCGGCGCAAGCCAGCGGTCGGTCTGCTCTGTCAGACCCTGCAGCAGTTCGTGGGCCGTGTGCCTCTTATCTCCTAAGCTGAGTAGTTTCAGCACGGCCTGCTGACGCTTGCCCACCGCTGTGCTGCCACGCCGCGCGACACCGACTGCTGGCGACGTGCTGCTGCTGCTGACACATCTTGATTGCGAGACAGAGGTTGCGTAGGAGGAGGAGGAGGAGGGTGGTTTAGTGGAGAAAGCATACACCCCCGCAGATACCACCACCGAGCTGGGGCCCGCAATTCTGGGAGTGGGTAGGACGTGAGCGGTCCCAGGCTCTGACTCTGTCCCAGCCTCCACTAAATTCACCCAATGTGCCGTCAGGGAGATGTAGCGGCCCTGGCCGCCTGTGCTTGTCCACGTGTCCGTTGTTAAGTGGACCTTGGCAGTAACCGCGTTGGTGAGGGCGCATACAATGTTGCGGGAGACGTGGTCGTGCAGGGCTGGGACGGCACATCGGGAAAAGTAGTGGCGACTGGGAACTGAGTAGCGCGGGGCCGCCGCCTCCATCATACTTTTGAAGGACTCCGTTTCCACAACCCTATACGGCAGCATCTCAAGGCTGATAAATTTGGCTATGTGGACGGTTAACGCTTGAGCGTGCGGGTGCGTGGCGGCGTACTTGCGCTTGCGCTCAAACACTTGCGCTAGCGACGGCTGGACGGTGCGGTGCGAGACATTGGTGGATGGGGCCGAGGACAGCGGAGGTGAGGGTGTGGGTGCAGGCCAGGAGACGGTAGTGCCTGTGTCCTCAGAGCGGGGTTGGATCTCAGTGGCAGGTTGGGGCACAGGGGGAGAGGCAGCGGTGCAAACCGGAGGCGGTGAACGGCCTTCGTCTCACCTTGTAGGGTGCTTGGCCATCATATGTCTGCGCATGCTGGTGGTGGTGAGGCTGTTGGTGGTGGCTCCCCGGCTGATCTTGGCGCGACAAAGGTTGCACACCACTGTTCGTCGGTCGTCAGGCGTCTCTGTGAAAAACTGCCAGACCTTAGAGCACCTCGGCCTCTGCAGGGTGGCATGGCGCGAGGGGGCGCTTTGGGAAACACTTGGTGGATTATTCGGTCTGGCCCTGCCTCTAACCCTGGCCACCGCACTGCCTCTTGCAACCTGCCCTGCTGCTGCCCGTGCCTCCCCCTCTGAAGACCTGTCCTGTGTAGGCGTTGCACACCAGGTGGGGTCAGTCACCTCATCGTCCTGCTGCTCTTCCTCCGAATCCTCTGTGCGCTCCTCCCTCGGACTTACTGCCCTTACTACTACCTCACTGCAAGACAACTGTGTCTCGTCATCGTCCTCCTCACCCACTGAAAGGTCTTGAGACAGTTGCCGGAAGTCCCCAGCCTCATCCCCCGGACCCCGGGAACTTTCGAATGGTTGGGCATCAGTGACGATAAACTCCTCTGCTTGGAGAGGAACCACTGCTGCCCAATCTGAGCAGGGGCCCGAGAACAGTTCCTGGGAGTCTGCCCGCTCCTGAGCATGTGTCATTGTAGTGGAGTGAGGAGGCTGGGAGGAAGGAGGAGTAGCAGCCAGAGGATTTGGATTTGCAGCACTGGACGGCGCAGAACTGTGGGTGGAAGATAGCTTGCTCGAAGCACTTTCTGCCATCCACGACAGGACCTGCTCACACTGCTCATTTTCTAATAAAGGTCTCCCGCGTGGACCCATTAATTGGGCGATGAATGTGGGGACGCCAGAAACGTGCCTATCTCCTAATCGCGCAGCAGTCGGCTGCGATACACCTTGATCAGGAGATTGCCCTGTGCCCACACCCTCACTTGGGCCTACGCGTCCTCGGCCACGTCCACGTCCTCTAGGCTTACCCCTACCCCTCAGCATGCTGTATTACCAGTGATTTCCCAGGCAGCAAATAAATTGGCGCAAGCCTGCAGGACAAATACAATTTTTCCCTTTTTGGGAAACGGAGGGCCCACTGACTATATTCAATCAGATAAGATATGTGTTGCACAGAAATGCAGTTATATGAAGTGCAGCAGAGCGGAGACTTTTCACAGGCAGCAAATAAATTGGCGCAAGCCTGCAGGACAAATAGAATTTTTCCCTTTTTGGGAAACGGAGGGCCCACTGACTATATTCAATCAGATAAGATATGTGTTGCACAGAAATGCAGTTATATGAAGTGCAGCAGAGCGGAGACTTTTCACAGGCAGCAAATAAATTGGCGCAAGCCTGCAGGACAAATACAATTTTTCCCTTTTTGGGAAACGGAGGGCCCACTGACTATATTCAATCAGATAAGATATGTGTTGCACAGAAATGCAGTTATATGAAGTGCAGCAGAGTGGAGACTTTTCACAGGCAGCAAATAAATTGGCGCAAGCCTGCAGGACAAATACAATTTTTCCCTTTTTGGAAAACGGAGGGCCCACTGACTATATTCAATCAGATAAGATATGTGTTGCACAGAAATGCAGTTATATGAAGTGCAGCAGAGCGGAGACTTTTCACAGGCAGCAAATAAATTGGCGCAAGCCTGCAGGACAAATACAATTTTTCCCTTTTTGGGAAACGGAGGGCCCACTGACTATATTCAATCAGATAAGATATGTGTTGCACAGAAATGCAGTTATATGAAGTGCAGCAGAGTGGAGACTTTTCACAGGCAGCAAATAAATTGGCGCAAGCCTGCAGGACAAATACAATTTTTCCCTTTTTGGAAAACGGAGGGCCCACTGACTATATTCAATCAGATAAGATATGTGTTGCACAGAAATGCAGTTATATGAAGTGCAGCAGAGCGGAGACTTTTCACAGGCAGCAAATAAATTGGCGCAAGCCTGCAGGACAAATACAATTTTTCCCTTTTTGGGAAACGGAGGGCCCACTGACTATATTCAATCAGATAAGATATGTGTTGCACAGAAATGCAGTTATATGAAGTGCAGCAGAGCGGAGACTTTTCACAGGCAGCAAATAAATTGGCGCAAGCCTGCAGTACAAATACAATTTTTCCCTTTTTGGGAAACGGAGGGCCCACTGACTATATTCAATCAGATAAGATATGTGTTGCACAGAAATGCAGTTATATGAAGTGCAGCAGAGCGGAGACTTTTCACAGGCAGCAAATAAATTGGCGCAAGCCTGCAGGGCAAATACAATTTTTCCCTTTTTGGGAAACGGAGGGCCCACTGACTATATTCAATCAGATAAGATATGTGTTGCACAGAAATGCAGTTATATGAAGTGCAGCAGAGCGGAGACTTTTCACAGGCAGCAAATAAATTGGCGCAAGCCTGCAGGACAAATACAATTTTTCCCTTTTTGGGAAACGAAGGGCCCACTGACTATATTCAATCAGATAAGATATGTGTTGCACAGAAATGCAGTTATATAAGGTGCAGCAGAGCGGAGACTTTTCACAGGCAGCAAATAAATTGGCGCAAGCCTGCAGGACAAATACAATTTTTCCCTTTTTGGGAAACGGAGGGCCCACTGACTATATTCAATCAATAATGTATGTCTTCTGGCCCTGCCTACACAATTCTCTCCCTGTAGTATTACTGCAAGGCGCAATGCTCTGCAGACAGACGATTTTGAAAAGAAAAAAATATGCAACACTGCTAACAGCAGCCTGCACAGTACTGCACACGGATAGATGTGGCCTTAAGAAGGACCGTTGGGGTTCTTGAAGCCTACACTCACTCCTAACACTCTCCCTACCTAACCACCACTTCTGTTTCTGTAGTATTACTGCAAGGCGCAATGCTCTGCAGACTGCCGATTTTGAAAAAAAAAAATTTGTGCAACACTGCTAACAGCACCCTCCACAGTACTGCACACGGATAGATGTGGCCCTGAGAAGGACCATTGGGGTTCTTGAAGCCTACACTCACTCCTAACACTCTCCCTAGAGCAGCACCAGCAGCAGCACTTTCCCTCAGCTAACTCACAAGGCATCTGAGGCGAGCCGCGGGAGGGGCCGATTTTTATACTCGGGTGACATCTGATCTCCCCAGCCACTCACAGCAGGGGGGTGGTATAGGGCTTGAACGTCACAGGGGGAAGTTGTAATGCCTTCCCTGTCTTTCAATTGGCCAGAAAAGTGCGCTAACGTCTCAGAGAGGAAACTGAAAGTAACCCGAACACCGCGTGGTGCTCGTTAAGAGTAACGAGCATCCCGAACACCCTAATATTCGCACGAATATCAAGCTCGGACGAGTACGTTCGCTCATCTGTATTAAAAACATGAAATTATACAGCCATGGAATTCAAAAGAGTTATTTTCGGGTGTAAATGTGAAGCTGTTAAAACAAGTAGTTAAAAAGGATATTATTCCAATATAATAGGCTTGGGAGTAAAAGAGATTATATGCCAAAATCTTCACAGATTACAATGAAAGGTAACAGCTATACATAAAAAAACATAGGAGCCAACACTCACTACAGGTCATAATCACAGCTCACCCCCTCCCACACAGCTCACAGAGCATGCCCACATGTCTCTCCCATAGAAGTCATCCCCCGATTGTTCTCTTGATATCCATGTAGCTGTTGTAAAGACAATCTCCGAACTGGTGTTGATATAGCAGAGTAGCAGTTTGGAATGGCTACTGCCATAATCATGTACAGATAACAGAGCTAACAAAATCTACAATCAGAAAATAAAAAACAGATTAGAAAAAATATGTATCAGTATCTGTTTTTAATGTTTTCTAGTAAAAACAAATCTAGATGAAACATTGACATTAGAGAGGAAAAGACTGGTCAGGGGGAAGTGAGTAATATTTAGTCATTTTATTGTAGTGATCCAACCACACCCAAAACCACGTCGTCATAGCTGTTAAGGAACATGAGTAAACAGAGATAAAAAAATTCATAAAGGCACAGAGTTCTGTGGAGTAGATGTGGAGCCGTGAAAAATAATGATATGAGTTATATCTAATTGAAATACACTCATTGTAGAAAAAAGAAATCAAGCATCTAGAAGGAGTTGTCAAAATGGAATGAAACTTTCTATGTGTGATTGTAACATTGATATAAGTAATTACAATATCAGAGCAAAAGCATAATTTATTTTGGAACACTGACCCCTTAAAGGGAGGCTCTAGTACCCTGTTGTACCGCCTCTAGCTTGGATACAAGATGTGATGCATGCAGGCATGGAGGCTCTAGTACCCTGTGGTACCGCGTCTAGCTTGGATACAAGATGTGATGCATGCAGGCATTGAGGCTCTACTACCCTGTTGTACCACCTCTGCTTGGGTACAAGATGTGATATAGACGGGCATGAAGGCTATAGTACCCTGTTGTACCACCTCTGCTTGGATACAAGATATGTTACATGCAGGCATAGAGGCATACAAGTTCTGTATGGTATCCTGCCTCATATCAGTCTACATTTGCTGTAACTGAGCCTCTAGATTGTGTAAACTCATAGGTTGTCAATGTTGGCATCCCAGATGGTTCCATACATGTTCTATTGGAGAAAAATCTGATGACCCTGCTGGCCACAGAAGTGTGACAATGTTGTGGCTACAGGTTATCCATTAATATATTACTGAGCTGTCACTCTCCTCCTTACCACTATTAGGGGTGACTGATTGTCATATGCTATTGCCCCTCAGACCATCAAACCAGCATTGGGGGTCAGTGTGCTGATCCAAAGTAGAGGCAGGATTGAGGCGCTCACCCCTAGGTCGCCAGAAATGAACATAGCCGTCGTCAGTGCCCAAACTAAATCTGGATTTGTCACTGAAGACAACTTGGTTCAGTTTTATTACTCATGAGACCACTGCAAAAGAAGCCAACAGTGGGTGTCAAAGGCAGTACATGTAATGGGCAAATGTCCTTCAGCCAAGTGCCTGGAAATAGTTCCAACAGACACAGGGGTATAACGATGGTGCACCTTTCTCTGGAAAGCGTACAATGAACAGTTGGAGCTTCTTGTGCTCGTCGGACGATCAGACCATCCTCTCTACTGGTTATCTGTCATGCACCCACTGTTCTCAATACCTTTTAGTAGTCCGCACAGAACGGTGCAGGGGGTGGACAATTCATCGATACGACCATCCAGCTTATATTTATATTTTATTGATGATTGAGATAATGGATAGATTTGTAGTGCATTTTTCAGACACATTTTGACAGATTCCCATCATATGTGCATTCACTTTATACGAACTATGATTTCCATGTATAGAATATGTCTTTATCAATCAAGATAAAGTTGACATGTAATATTTTATTAGTGAGTAAGTGAGCTAAAGCAAGCAGAGACAGCACAGAGTGGCAGACGTGGTTAATATTTAGCTCAGTGCTATAATTGCATATCCACCTAGTGCAGTAGTCATTTTCTCAGTTTCACTGTAGGTTCAGCTTCATTACAGCCACTGAAAATGGCAGGAGTCAGCTCATGTTTGAAGTATTCTATGTTCATATTTAACTTTTTATTCTGGGTAAGTTACTATTTACCAAACTGTATGTGTCTTTCTATAATAACAGATTTGTGTTTATCAATGTAGCAAGTATAGTGTATTACTATATGACATGCAGGACACATCTGCATCTTAGCTGTGCCAAAGAGAAACATTCGCCCCTAAAATGAGGCTTCTACCTTTTGTTTTTTTTGCCTACCTCTGTACCAACATTAGGGGGTAATAGGCTGAGCTGGATAGACACAAGTGTTTTTTTCAACCTAAAATAGTATGTTGCTATTTGTATTTATATGAAAATTCAGCTCTGCTACATCTGTATTTATTTGTTTTGTTTCATTTTGAATACATTAGGATTTTGTTTGTATTGTAAATTCTCTATTTTGAATTTTAACCATTATGTCAATTTTATGGACTTGTAAACCTAATAGCGATGAACTGCTCTAAAATTCACAGCTAAAATTGACTTTAGATAAAGGATGGCATCCGACTAATCTATTAACACCAAAAGTGCCCAAAGGGCGAGAAAGACCCCAGTTGAATATCCTCATTAAAATCAATTTGTTATTGAACTAAATGAATATACTACAAGGCATAGAAATTTAAAAAAACACATACCTAGCAAACCTGGGAGCACTAAGCTACCTATAATATATATCAGTCAATGCTGCTGCTATATGCTGTATACTGTGCCTTACAGAGCTCTATTAAATAACTACTATAGTATCTATATAAGATATCATGCAGGTCACTGCTGCAAACTAATGAGTCTGCCTAAATAATATTGCCAGGTCAGCATGTTTGAGCTAAAAGAAATATAACCTCCCCCCTCCAACATGTTTCGTCAACGTAGTGGTGTCCTCAGGGGTCGGGGACTCTAGTGGCCTCTAATAATTGTTTACATTTTAGAGCCTGAGGAACTTTTTGTATACTTTATGGATCCTACCAATGTAAGCATATATATAGTTATTTGTTGTGTCCTATATAAAGTGTCAAGTCATTCTTAGGGTTCTTTCACATTGGCACTTTCTTTTTATGTTGTTTGGCTCCAGGTTGGATACATCCTTTATTTTAAGGTAGTGAGAATCTGTGCAGGGATTCAGTCTCCATAGATCCTGTAATATTAACAAACAAAGACGCAGGGCGGTAACCCAAGAGTCATGGAAAGCACCAATATCTCTGGCTACAAGTAGTTAGGTAGTTAGGCCTCTTAAATCTAAGTATGCCCGTGGTTGTAGAGTCTCATTCTAGTTTATGGTCTTACTGGAATATTCTAAATATTAACCCCTTTCCAATTTCTGCACATCACACCATTATCATGTTGTGCATATGCACTTTTTGACACAATTAGCCCCCAGCTTTATAGCCACGTTTACCAAGTTTACCATGTAGTAAATTGTAGCATGTATATATCATAACAATAAACTTTCCACCATATTTCTTAATGCCGACAGTGATTTTATGGAAATGTAACAGATTTTTCGAATTTTCCTACTATACGAAAGCACATGTCTGCCCACCACCTCCATTAATCCACTCTCCATCTGTGCACAGACAGGCCCACGGAGCAGAGTACACCACGCGCATCGAATAAAAAAGTCCAGCGTCACAATAGAGTCCCAATAAAATACCCTGTCTTTATTAGAAAGGGGTATAAAATGTTCCAACAAGGAACATCAGCCACAGCCGTTGGAGTTGATGTAACTTATATGGAGATTTTTGATTCTTTTCTAATAAAGACCAGATATCTTACTGGGACTTGGCCGTGACATTGGACTTTTTTCTTTGATGTTTATAAGAATTTTCCTGAAACCTCTGGATGTTTTATTTTTTGTAGTGGAGTGTGGCTGCACAGAGGCAATAGATTAATGCACATTCAAGGAAGTAAGTGAACAGAGAATGCACAGTTATTCACAAAAAGCGTTGCTTTAAGTAATATTTAACAGAATCAGGCGTTACACCCTGAACATTACACACACTTGGATCCATTCATTTAGTTTTACCTGTAAAGAAAGAAGATAAGATTAGCATGCATTCTTGGCAGGGAAATTACCCTTTGTTAGTTTCTGTTGCCTACACTGTATCTCTGTTAGAGGATGGCCAATAAAAGCATGTGCCCTATAGCATTCTATCTGCTAACTGCATGTACTCTTGTGATAATGCTTTAGGGCTCGGTCAGACAAGCTTTTTTTTTTGTGCATGAATAGCCATGTGAAAAAAATGCACATCACATGTAGAAAAATTGCATGAATGGGTGCATTTGCACTTGCATGTCCTATCTTTTGCAGGTGCGATTTTTTCGCACTTGCAAATATTGGACATGTTCTAATAGAGCCGCTTTTTTTCACGCACCTATGTGTGAAAAAAACACTCGTCTGACCACGGCCTTAGGGCTCAGTCATACGGGCATTTGTACGTGATCCGCACGTATTCCCGTGCGGAAAAACGTCCACACCTGTCAAAAAAAGAACATATGAGTGGCAATGGAGCTGGCCATGCGGATTTTTGTCCACACGCAGTGCAAGCATTTTTTCTGCGCGGAAATATGCGCAAATCGCTGCCCGTGTGACTGAGCTCTTAAGCTTCCTGTTCCCAACCAAGTAACATTAAAAAAGTATGGACAGTCATGTCAAACCTTAACAAGGACATCAGAATACTGGCTCTATGTTATACATTATATTCAGTTCAGGCTGCTGACTGATCATATGGACCCATAAGCAGTCCTTGTGCCATTATATGAGGACTATGTGTGACACTATATTCTCTCCTACAAGCAATGTTTCTAAGGAAGCAAATCTCTATAATACAGCATCCTATGAGCGGGCCATGATCATTCGTCTTGTTGATTCTCTCAGATTGTGTGACCAAAAAAACTCTAATGCCTCCATGTAAAAGCAGAGGCTCATAAAGGTACCACTGATAAAATTCTATAGATGTTGTATAACAGATGTGTGACACAGACACATAGATCCATAATACATGAGGCCTAAATATAATATTTGGACTCAGCATAACTAACCGTAGTGGTTATTATCCAAATTAAGTACTCTGTATTGCATCAAACTTCAAACAAAATATTTAAATATTATAGTTGGGCTCTTCACCCATTCTACGTCTTTTATGAGGTGACAAGTTCTAAATGGTTACCACATTTGGACTGTCAGCCAACACCATTGTCCATAATACCAATAAAAGTACTTAAGGATTATTTCTTCATGCTCCTGTAGAAGAATTCTCATTTCTCACACAGTGGTTTATAGTATTGATACAGGTTGAAGTTATAAAAAACTTTTCTTCCAAGTCCAGGCCAATTAGCTCTAATTATTGCATGGTTTATAATGCAGAAAGGACAACCGGTAACAGTATAGTGTGTTGCGATGAAAGAAATCAAAATGTTCCAAACCGAAAATCTGTTATGTAAAGCATTGCCTTCTTATGGCTGAATTCTTCATATTACTTCAGACACAAATATCCAAACACTTTGCCTGGAATAAACTAAAATGATCATACCTTCTCTATAAATCCTTTCAAAAAATCATTGCATGACTTTATGTGCATAAACTCTTATACATAATGGTCATCGGCTGTCATATTTGTCAACCAATGCCATTATAATTGCAATAAATCATGTTAGACAACCAACATTTTTTTCGTATTGTTAAAATTAACATGTGCATACTCTAAAATGAATTATGTGGATGATGTGGTCAACTTTAACATGCTATCCCATTGTAATGCTTCTCGTTATACCCAGTAAACAGTCACCTAATTTGCAATAAAGACGTCTGACAACCTTGCAATCCAAGCCAAGTACACTGGAAGCAAGTGTTCTAAACTTTCCCAATGTGAAATACAGACACTTTGCGTTGGCGAACACTTTGGTTCTATTATGGATAATATAACAATCCAATGCTTACTAAAGCTCGTAAAAATCTTGCTGTGATCTCATTGCTGGCTGGTCTTGGTGCCATGTTCTTTTTTTAATCCGACAGCATTCAACCAAACAGAGTTTGCTTTTAGTGAAACCCAAAGTCAATAAAAAAAAAGCTCCCGTTAACTAAAAATTCACGTTTTGCTAGGGTTAGCTTTGCACCCCCAAGTGATATTGACATAGGGTCCCAATTAGGACATGTAAAGAGGGTGAGTATATTGAGGGTCTCTCCATGCTCTATACTGATTGTATCCTCAGTGATCTGGCTGTAGTTTATGCTTAATACACTTTACTCCCTCATCCCATCCATTCCTTGTGATCATCTACACTATAGACTTAAACGGAAAACAAGGCTTCAGTTTTGGTTGAAGCTATGGAAGAAATATGGGCATAAAATGTCTGATCTTATATACATTAGGACAGACGTTTGAGTAAATCAGTGTGAGATGACATTTAATTAAGAATGGTAGTAGATACGCATCAGATGTTTAACTAGAAAGAGAGAGCAAGAGCGAGAGGGGGAAAGAGAGAGAGAGAACGCAATGTTATGTAGGCAGTACATCTGAGACATTTATTATCAGCAGTAGGCTAGATAATGCAAAGATCAATTATTTTTATGACTTTGGTACTTTGTATGAGCTGGGGTATCCATGCAACAAATATACAAGCAATACAGGCATATAACATCTACTTATACGGTTATGGAGCCTTTATGATTCTTTAAAGACCCCTTTTCTCTAAATTTCTCTGTGTTTGACAGAATCAAGGAATGGTAGAGTTGGAAGGGGCCTCTAGGGTCATCTGGTCCAACCCCCTGCTCAATGCAGGATTCAATAAATCATCCAAGACAGATATTTGTCCAGCCTTTGTTTGAACACTTTCATTGAAGGAGAACTCACCACCTCCCTTGGTAACCTGTTCCACTCATTAATCATCCTCACTGTCAGAAAGTTTTTTCCAATATCTAATTTGTGTCTCCCCCCTTTCAGTTTCATCCCACTGCTTCTAGTCTTTCCTTGTGCAAATGAGAATAGGGCTGATGTATCTGCACTGTGACAGCCTTTCAGATATTTGTAGACAGCTATTAAGTCTCCTCTCAGCCTTCTATTTTGCAAGCTAAACATTCCCAGATCCTTTAACCGTTCTTCATAGGACACGATTTGCAGACCGAACACCATCTTGGTAACTCTTCTCTGAACTTGCTCCAGTTTGTCGGTCTTTTTTAAAATAGGGTGCCCATAACTGGACTCAGTATTTAGATTCGGTCTGACTAAGGAAGAGTAGAGGGGGATAATTACCTAATGTGATCTAGACTCTATGCTTCTCTTAAAACATCCCAGAATTGTGTTTGCCTTTTTGGCTGCTGCATCACATTGTTGACTCATGTTCAGTCTATGATCTATTAGTATACCCAAGTCTTTTTCACAGATACTGCTGCTTAGCCCAATTTCTCCCATTCTGTATGTGCTTTTTTCATTTTTCTTGCCCAGATGTAGGACTTTGCATTTCTGCTTGTTAAATACCCTTCTGTTAGTCACCACCCCCTGTGCAAGCTTTTCTAGATCGTTTTAAATACTCTCTCTCTCTTCCCTAGTGTTAGCTTATAGCTATCCTTCCTAGCTTTGTGTCGTCTGCAAATTTGATCGGTTTCCCATCAATTCCCTCCTCCAGATCATTTATAAAAATGTTTGGTCCAGGACAGAGCCTTGTGGTACCCCACAGTTTATTGTGTAGTTGTGCATCCTTTTGCAGCTATAACAGTTTACACTGTTCTGTAAAGGCTTTCCACAAAATTTTCGTGAGTGTTGGAATTTCTGCGCATTCAGCCAAAATGGCATTTGTAAGGTCAGGCACTAATGTTTGATGAGAAAGTCTGGCTGGCAATCAGGATTCCAGTTCATCCCAAAATGGCTTGATGAGGTTAACATCAGGGCTCGGCACACACCATTGGAATTCCTTCACAACAAAGTTGTCAAATCATGTCTTTATGGACCTCACTTTGTGAATAGGGGCACAGTCATGATGGAATAAAAAGGGCCTTCTCAAACTATTGCCACAAAATTATGTAAAATGTTGGAGGAAGGGACCTGGCCAAAACTCGGAAAAACAGCCCCACAGTGGGAAATATGCATTTGGATAGGTAGTGTTCTTCAAGCAACCACCAAACTCAGATTCCTCCATCAGGCTGCCAAAAAGTAAGACTTGATAATCATCCCAAAGAACAACTTTCCTCTGTTTCAGAGTCTAGCATCAGTGTGCCTTACATCAGCCAACACCTGGGATTCTGTATGGTTACCTTCAGTTTGTGTGGAACTGCTTGATCATGGAAATCCATTTCCTGAAGAACAAAACATACAGTTGTGTTGATATCACTCCCAGTGAAAGTTTGAAACTTTGTAGTGAGTAAAGACAGAGAAAATAGATGACTTTTACTTGCCATTGGCTTCAGCACTTATTGACTCAGCTCTGTGAGTTTCTGTGGTCTACTGTTTCATGGCTGAGTTGTTCGCTTGCACTTCACAATAAAAACACTTTTGCAGGTCAGAAATTTTGTGAACTGACTTGTGGAGCAATGACATTCTATGATCGCGCCATGTTTAAAGAGTAGCTGCACTTACAATTAACTTTTGGCATATCATAAAGACATGTCAAAAGTATTGATCAGTTGAGGTCTCGCTGCTGAGACCCCTGCTGATCGCTAGAACAAGGGGGCTGCAGTCTTTATCTAAGTGCTGTGTCCCCTCAGCTGTCTTTGCTGCCTTTGGCTTCTTTTGGCAGCTGCAGATGGCCCACATAGAGGTCTATAGAAAGAAAGCGCTATACATCTCTTTATGACCATGTTCAGCTTTTGGGAGGAGCTGAACAGCAATGAAGACACCTGAGGGGGCATAGCGTTCAAGCGATCTGCAGCGGTCTCAACAATTATAACCCGCTGATCAATATTTTGACATGTCTCTATTACACAGCTGTGAGCTTGATTTTATGCACTTGCATCCTGAAAATGGCTATAAAACAAACAGGTATTAAAAAGTCGCAAAACTTAGCGCAAGACTTGTTTGTGCAAAAACTAGAGATGAGCGAGTATACTTGCTAAAGGCAATTGCTCGAGCGAACATTGCCTCTAGCGAGTACCTGCCCGCTCGAGACTGAAGGTTCGGGTGCCGGCGGCGGGCGGGGAGCTGCGGGGGAGAGCGGGGCGCAACGGAGGGGAGATCTCTCTCTCCCTCTCTCCGCTACCTCCTGCTGACTGCCGCTACTCACTGCTCCCCCGCGCCGGTATCCGAACCGTCAGTCTCGAGCGAGGAGATACTCGCTAAGGGTAATGCTCGCTCGAGCAATTGCCTTTAGTGAGTATACTCGCTCATCTCTAGCAAAAACCTGAAATATTTTTGTAGTCTACACCTAGCCATGCCACTGGCTTGTTAGATGCGGGTTTTGCAGCCCTGAATTGGCACATTTCTGTATAATTTACATCAGAAACTGACTTAACTTATGCCAGAAATCTAATCCCGCTCCTAGAGGACATGGATTTCTGTGCGGGTGCCGAAACTGCCCAAGATGCACCAGCTTATTATACAACGGTCTTTAAAAATCTCTCCCTATATATCTGGTCATATTTAAGTCACATTTGTGGAATATCTAACAACATTTTAAATGATTTAACAGAATATTTTTTTATGTTTCGTTTTGCAGTTATGTGGTTGCATTATTCTGGGAATCTCCATATGGATTCGTGTCAGTTCAAGTGCTCAGTCTGTAAGTAACAGTGAAGAAGACAGAAATGTATAATTCATTCCATTCATATCATTACATAACAGAACTTACACCACTGCATATACACCTTGCATTTGCAAGCATCTCTAGTACAACCTATATGCATATTGGGCTTTGAGCCTAATTATGGGTAACACTATCATGTCACATCAAATTAGTGCTCTTCGATTCTACTAGCAATGTCCCATTTACACGGGACGATGTCACTGCTAAGGTTGTCAGCGCTCGTGCAGAGCATTTAAACAGACCGGCTTTACTGCTGGATTGCGGGCTTTCCGCTCAGCGCTTTACTTTCTACGTGAAGCGTTGAGTGGGGAGCGTTTCCACGATCCAGCGAGGACTTTTATGCTGTCTGAAAGTCAGCAACAACGAATAGTAAAGATTTTTTTGCATTTACACTGGACGATTATCGCTCAAATTCGTTCATTTAAACAAATTTTGAGCGATAATTGACCCGTGTAAAGGGCCCTTAAATTGTTGATCCTATAGCCAATGACTATTGAGAACTGTTTGTATCACATCCGACTGCTGTTTCCATTACTGATCTACTATGCAAGGGAAGCTAAAGTAACACGACACCTTTTTGCAGAAGCTGTATTAGGAAAATGTAGTATTTGGGTATATTCACACAGGCGAGAATTCTGAGCGAATTCTGTCTGTGTCCAAGATGGACAAAAGGGAAAAAGCAAAGAAAAAGAACCCATTCATTCGAATGGGTTCATTCACACTAGTGATTTTTCTCTTGGACCTATAGTCTAACTTTGAAAAATTGCTACATGTCCTATTCTGGGCCACATCTCAGACAGTATTAGGACATATAATGTGCATATTGGACAGCATATGGGCGAGGTGTCCATGTGCTGTCTGTTGCGAGTTGTGCCTGTAAATCTTGAGTACATCTCTTCTCTCGGCTATGTGAATATGGCCTTACATGTTGCCCTTTTAAATACTCTTTACTGTGACTAATAGATGCCGTTCCCTTCTCCATTCTTTATATGTCAAAACAGGGTATATAGAAAGGGTCTGTCTTGATGTCATTGCCCCTTTTAACATATATGGATTTCCATTCATTTATTTATTTTTTTGCTCATGTTAATTTTTCCATTTTTTTATAGCACCTTAACATTCAAGAAGGTTTGCTTTATGCCGTTGATGTCATGATAGCAGTGGGAGCCATAATCATGGTGCTTGGATTCTTTGGATGCTGTGGTGCTATGAGAGAAAGTCGTTGCCTTCTTCTTTTGGTATGAATTTTTGCCAGTTCATATATATACTGCCTGGATTTACACACAAGAAAGCAAGTGGCGTGGTTATCATGTGATTAAAATCCATAAAATATATATATTCCAGCGTCACCACAATGCAACATACCAGCACTACCATACCCCTTCAGTAAAAACTAAGTGCAAAGAAAGAAGACATTTTTAACTAAAATTCCACTAGTGTCAGGGCTGTATGAACAGGTGATGCCGCCATAGGCACAGGATCCAAATACGCCCCATTTAAGGCTAGGAT